>NC_088908.1:5507946-5811544 GCF_037157495.1 Lathamus discolor | reverse complement strand
TTGCCAGCACTCTGCTGAGCAGCAGAGTGAGCAGGAATGTCTGCAATCTGCAAGGCAGTGGAAGAGACAGGCCTGAAGGCTGCTCTTGTGCTTCTTCAACACACTGAGCTTTACAACTGTGACACACACACTGTTGTCACTCCTCATTGTAGCTCCTAAAAGTGCATTTGAATCCAGCGTTTCTGGTCTCCACTCTCGTTTCAAGAGCAGCAGAGGAAGGTGAGCACGAGCGCTTGGAATCCGCTCCCAGTTCCGAAGGGCAGGGAGGGAAAGTCCTTGCAGATCATCTTCAGCGCACAGTGAGCTTTGCAACTCTGAAACACACATTGCTGTCACCTCTCACTTTCCTACCTGAAAGTCCAATTGAATCCTAATTCTCCTGTGCTTTGCTCCTTGTGAGCAGTAGCAGAATATAGCACTTACGTTTGCACTTTGCTGAAACAGCAGAAGAGACAGTCCTGAAAGTTCACACTGATCATCTTCAGCGCACAGCGAGCTTTGCAACTCTGCAACACACATTGCTGTCACTCCTCCCTTTCCTGCCTGAAAGACCAACTGATTCCACCATCTCTGTGTCCGCTCTCTGCTGAGCAGCAACGGGGAGAGTATAGCAGGAATGTTTAGTCTGGGCTAAAACAGCAGAAGCGCCATGCAAAAAAGCCCCTGCTGATCATGATTAGCACACAGTGAGCTTTGAATCTGTGACACAACCATTGCTGTCCCTCCTCACTTTATCTCCTTAAAGTGCATTTGAAACCATCGTTTTTGGTGCGCTCTCTCGTTTCGAGAGGAGTTGTGACAGGGGAGGACGAGCGCTTGGACTCTAATCCCACAGCCGAAGGGGCAGCAGGGAAACTCCTGCTGGACATCTTCAGCACACAGTGAGCTTTGCAACTCTGAAACACACATTGCTGTCACCTCTCACTTTCCTACCTGAAAGTCTAATTGAATCCCTCTTCTCCTGTGCTTTGCTCTTTGTGAGCAGTAGCAGAATATAGCCCATAAGTTTGCACTCTGCTGAAACAGCAGAAGAGATAGTCTAGAAAGTTCCCACTGATCATCTTCAGCGCACAGCGAGCTTTGCAACTCTGCAACACACATTGCTGTCAGTCCTCCCTTTCCTGCCTGAAAGACCAACTGATTCCACCATCTCTGTGCCCGCTCTCTGCTGAGCAGCAACAGGGAGACTATAGCAGGAATGTTTAGACTGGGCTAAAACAGCAGAAGAGCCTTGCAAAAAAGCTCCTGCTGATCATGATTAGCACACAGTGAGCTTTGAAACTGTGACACAACCATTGCTGTCCCTCCTCACTTTATCTCCTAAAAGTGCATTTGAAACCATCGTTTCTGGTGCGCTCTCTCATTTCGAGAGGAGTTGTGACAGGGGAGGACGAGCGCATGGAATCTAATCCCACAGCTGAAAGGCCATCAGGGAAAATCCTGCTGGGCATCTTCAGCACACAGTGAGCTTTGCAACTCTGAAACACACATTGCTGTCACCTCTCACTTTCCTACCTGAAAGTCCAATTGAATCCTACATCTCCTGTTCTTGCTTTGTGAGCAGTAGCAGAATATAGCACTTTCGTTTGGACTCTGCTGAAACAGCAGAAGAGACAGTCCTGAAAGTTCCCATTGATCATCTTCAGCGCACAGCGAGCTTTGCAACTCTGAAACACACATTGCTGTCACCTCTCACTTTCCTACCTGAAAGTCCAATTGAATCCTACTTCTCCTGTGCTTTGCTCCTTATGAGCAGTAGCAGAATATAGCCCATACCTTTGCACTCTGCTGAAACTGTTGTGACAGGGGAGGACTTGCGCTTGGATATAATTTCACAGCCGAAGGGCCAGCACGGAAACTCGTGCTGGGCATCTTCAGCACAGTTTGAGATTCGCAACTCTGAAACACATATTGCTGTCACCTCTCTGCTGAGCAGCAACAGAGAGAAGGAATGTTTAGACTGGGCTAAAACAGCAGAAGAGCCTTGCAAAAAAGCTCCTCCTGATCATGTTTAGCACACAGTGAGCTTTAAACTGTGACACAAACATTGCTGTCACTCTTCACTCTTTCTCCTAAAAGACCATTTCAATCCAAGAACTCCGTTGCCAGCACTCTGCTGAGCAGCAGAGTGGGCAGGAATGTCTGCAATCTGTAAGGCAGTGGAAGAGACAGGCCTGAAGGCTGCTCTTGTGCTTCTTCAACACACTGAGCTTTACAACTTTGACACACACACTGTTGTCACTCCTCATTGTAGCTCCTAAAAGTGCATTTGAATCCAGCGTTTCTGGTCTCCACTCTCGTTTCAAGAGCAGCAGAGGAAGGTGAGCACGAGCGCTTGGAATCCGCTCCCAGTTCCGAAGGGCAGGGAGGGAAAGTCCTTGCAGATCATCTTCAGCGCACAGTGAGCTTTGCAACTCTGAAACACACATTGCTGTCACTCCTCACTTCATCTCCTAATAATCCGTTTGAATCCATGGTCTCTCCCGCCCTCTCTCGTTTGAACAGCAGCAGTGACAGGTGAACACGATCTCTTGGCCTCTGCTCCCACAGCCGAAGAGCCCGGAGTGAAAGCTCCGGCAGGGCATCTTCAGCACGCAGTCAGCTTTGCAACTGTGACACATATATTGCTCTCGCTCCGCACTTTCCTACCTCAAAGTCCAATTGAATCCAAAATCTCTGTGCCCTTTCTCTGCTGGGCAGAAGCAGAGTAGAGCAGGAACCTTTAGCCAATGCTAAAAGAGCAGAAGAGACAGTCCAGAAAGTTCCCACTGATCATCTTCAGCGCACAGCGAGCTTTGCAACTCTGCAACACACATTGCTGTCACTCCTCCCTTTTTGCCTGAAAGACCAGCTGAATCCACCATCTCTGTGCCCGCTCTCTGCTGAGCAGCAACAGAGAGAGTAGAGCAGGAATTTTTAGACCTGCCTAAAGCAGCAGAAGAGCCTTGAAAAAAATCTCCTGCTTGATCATGTTTTGCACACAGTGAGCTTTAAACTGTGACACAAACATTGCTGTCACTCCTCACTTTATCTCCTAAAAGTGCATTTGAATCCAAAGTTTCTGGTGCGCTCTCTCGTTTCAAGAGGAGTTGTGACAGGGGAGGAGCAGCGCTTGGACTCTAATCCCACAGACGAAGGGCCAGCAGGGAAACTCCTGCAGGGCATCTTCAGCACACAGTGAGCTTTGCAATTTTGCAACACACATTGCTGTAACTCCTCCTTTTCCTGCCTGGAAGACCAATTGATTCCAACATCTCTGTGCCCACTCTCTGCTGAGCAGCAACAGAGAGCAGGAATGTTTAGACTGGGCTAAAACAGCAGAAGAGCCTTGCAAAAAAGCTCCTCCTGATCATGTTTAGCACACTGTGAGCTTTAAACTGTGACACAAACATTGCTGTCACTCTTCACTCTTTCTCCTAAAAGACCATTTCAATCCAAGAACTCCGTTGCCAGCACTCTGCTGAGCAGCAGAGTGAGCAGGAATGTCTGCAATCTGCAAGGCAGTGGAAGAGACAGGCCTGAAGGCTGCTCTTGTGCTTCTTCAACACACTGAGCTTTACAACTGTGACACACACACTGTTGTCACTCCTCATTGTAGCTCCTAAAAGTGCATTTGAATCCAGCGTTTCTGGTCTCCACTCTCGTTTCAAGAGCAGCAGAGGAAGGTGAGCACGAGCGCTTGGAATCCGCTCCCAGTTCCGAAGGGCAGGGAGGGAAAGTCCTTGCAGATCATCTTCAGCGCACAGTGAGCTTTGCAACTCTGAAACACACATTGCTGTCACTCCTCACTTCATCTCCTAATAATCCGTTTGAATCCATGGTCTCTCCCGCCTTCTCTCGTTTAAACAGCAGCAGTGACAGGTGAACACGATCTCTTGGCCTCGGCTCCCACAGCCAAAGAGCCCGGAGTGAAAGCTCCGGCAGGGCATCTTCAGCACGCAGTCAGCTTTGCAACTGTGACACATATATTGCTCTCGCTCCGCACTTTCCTACCTCAAAGTCCAATTGAATCCAAAATCTCTGTGCCCTTTCTCTGCTGGGCAGAAGCAGAGTAGAGCAGGAACCTTTAGCCAATGCTAAAAGAGCAGAAGAGACAGTCCAGAAAGTTCCCACTGATCATCTTCAGCGCACAGCGAGCTTTGCAACTCTGCAACACACATTGCTGTCACTCCTCCCTTTTTGCCTGAAAGACCAGCTGAATCCACCATCTCTGTGCCCGCTCTCTGCTGAGCAGCAACAGAGAGAGTAGAGCAGGAATTTTTAGACCTGCCTAAAACAGCAGAAGAGCCTTGAAAAAAATCTCCTGCTTGATCATGTTTTGCACACAGTGAGCTTTAAACTGTGACACAAACATTGCTGTCACTCCTCACTTTATCTCCTAAAAGTGCATTTGAATCCAACGTTTCTGGTGCGCTCTCTCGTTTCGAGAGGAGTTGTGACAGGGGAGGAGCAGCGCTTGGACTCTAATCCCACAGACGAAGGGCCAGCAGGGAAACGCCTGCAGGGCATCTTCAGCACACAGTGAGCTTTGCAACTCTGCAAAACACATTGCTGTAACTCCTCCTTCTCCTGCCTGGAAGACCAATTGATTCCAACATCTCTGTGCCCACTCTCTGCTGAGCAGCATCAGAGAGAGTAGAGCAGGAATGTTTAGACTGGGCTAAAACAGCAGAAGAGCCTTGCAAAAAAGCTCCTCCTGATCATGTTTAGCACACAGTGAGCTTTAAACTGTGACACAAACATTGCTGTCACTCTTCACTCTTTCTCCTAAAAGACCATTTCAATCCAAGAACTCCGTTGCCAGCACTCTGCTGAGCAGCAGAGTGAGCAGGAATGTCTGCAATCTGTAATGCAGTGGAAGAGACAGGCCTGAAGGCTGCTCTTGTGCTTCTTCAACACACTGAGCTTTACAACTGTGACACACATACTGTTGTCACTCCTCATTGTAGCTCCTAAAAGTGCATTTGAATCCAGCGTTTCTGGTCTCCACTCTCGTTTCAAGAGCAGCAGAGGAAGGTGAGCACGAGCGCTTGGAATCCGCTCCCAGTTCCGAAGGGCAGGGAGGGAAAGTCCTTGCAGATCATCTTCAGCGCACAGTGAGCTTTGCAACTCTGAAACACACATTGCTGTCACTCCTCACTTCATCTCCTAATAATCCGTTTGAATCCATGGTCTCTCCCGCCCTCTCTCGTTTGAACAGCAGCAGTGACAGGTGAACACGATCTCTTGGCCTCTGCTCCCACAGCCGAAGAGCCCGGAGTGAAAGCTCCGGCAGGGCATCTTCAGCACGCAGTCAGCTTTGCAACTGTGACACATATATTGCTCTCGCTCCGCACTTTCCTACCTCAAAGTCCAATTGAATCCAAAATCTCTGTGCCCTTTCTCTGCTGGGCAGAAGCAGAGTAGAGCAGGAACCTTTAGCCAATGCTAAAAGAGCAGAAGAGACAGTCCAGAAAGTTCCCACTGATCATCTTCAGCGCACAGCGAGCTTTGCAACTCTGCAACACACATTGCTGTCACTCCTCCCTTTTTGCCTGAAAGACCAGCTGAATCCACCATCTCTGTGCCCGCTCTCTGCTGAGCAGCAACAGAGAGAGTAGAGCAGGAATTTTTAGACCTGCCTAAAGCAGCAGAAGAGCCTTGAAAAAAATCTCCTGCTTGATCATGTTTTGCACACAGTGAGCTTTAAACTGTGACACAAACATTGCTGTCACTCCTCACTTTATCTCCTAAAAGTGCATTTGAATCCAAAGTTTCTGGTGCGCTCTCTCGTTTCGAGAGGAGTTGTGACAGGGGAGGAGCAGCGCTTGGACTCTAATCCCACAGACGAAGGGCCAGCAGGGAAACTCCTGCAGGGCATCTTCAGCACACAGTGAGCTTTGCAATTCTGCAACACACATTGCTGTAACTCCTCCTTTTCCTGCCAGGAAGACCAATTGATTCCAACATCTCTGTGCCCACTCTCTGCTGAGCAGCAACAGAGAGCAGGAATGTTTAGACTGGGCTAAAACAGCAGAAGAGCCTTGCAAAAAAGCTCCTCCTGATCATGTTTAGCACACAGTGAGCTTTAAACTGTGACAAAAACATTGCTGTCACTCTTCACTCTTTCTCCTAAAAGACCATTTCAATCCAAGAACTCCGTTGCCAGCACTCTGCTGAGCAGCAGAGTGAGCAGGAATGTCTGCAATCTGTAAGGCAGTGGAAGAGACAGGCCTGAAGGCTGCTCTTGTGCTTCTTCAACACACTGAGCTTTACAACTGTGACACACACACTGTTGTCACTCCTCATTGTAGCTCCTAAAAGTGCATTTGAATCCAGCGTTTCTGGTCTCCACTCTCGTTTCAAGAGCAGCAGAGGAAGGTGAGCATGAGCGCTTGGAATCCGCTCCCAGTTCCGAAGGGCAGGGAGGGAAAGTCCTTGCAGATCATCTTCAGCGCACAGTGAGCTTTGCAACTCTGAAACACACATTGCTGTCACTCCTCACTTCATCTCCTAATAATCCGTTTGAATCCATGGTCTCTCCCGCCCTCTCTCGTTTAAACAGCAGCAGTGACAGGTGAACACGATCTCTTGGCCTCTGCTCCCACAGCCAAAGAGCCCGGAGTGAAAGCTCCGGCAGGGCATCTTCAGCACGCAGTCAGCTTTGCAACTGTGACACATATATTGCTCTCGCTCCGCACTTTCCTACCTCAAAGTCCAATTGAATCCAAAATCTCTGTGCCCTTTCTCTGCTGGGCAGAAGCAGAGTAGAGCAGGAACCTTTAGCCAATGCTAAAAGAGCAGAAGAGACAGTCCAGAAAGTTCCCACTGATCATCTTCAGCGCACAGCGAGCTTTGCAACTCTGCAACACACATTGCTGTCACTCCTCCCTTTTTGCCTGAAAGACCAGCTGAATCCACCATCTCTGTGCCCGCTCTCTGCTGAGCAGCAACAGAGAGAGTAGAGCAGGAATTTTTAGACCTGCCTAAAACAGCAGAAGAGCCTTGAAAAAAATCTCCTGCTTGATCATGTTTTGCACACAGTGAGCTTTAAACTGTGACACAAACATTGCTGTCACTCCTCACTTTATCTCCTAAAAGTGCATTTGAATCCAACGTTTCTGGTGCGCTCTCTCGTTTCGAGAGGAGTTGTGACAGGGGAGGAGCAGCGCTTGGACTCTAATACCACAGACGAAGGGCCAGCAGGGAAACTCCTGCAGGGCATCTTCAGCACACAGTGAGCTTTGCAACTCTGCAAAACACATTGCTGTAACTCCTCCTTCTCCTGCCTGGAAGACCAATTGATTCCAACATCTCTGTGCCCACTCTCTGCTGAGCAGCATCAGAGAGAGTAGAGCAGGAATGTTTAGACTGGGCTAAAACAGCAGAAGAGCCTTGCAAAAAAGCTCCTCCTGATCATGTTTAGCACACAGTGAGCTTTAAACTGTGACACAAACATTGCTGTCACTCTTCACTCTTTCTCCTAAAAGACCATTTCAATCCAAGAACTCCGTTGCCAGCACTCTGCTGAGCAGCAGAGTGAGCAGGAATGTCTGCAATCTGTAAGGCAGTGGAAGAGACAGGCTGAAGGCTGCTCTTGTGCTTCTTCAACACACTGAGCTTTACAACTTTGACACACACACTGTTGTCACTCCTCATTGTAGCTCCTAAAAGTGCATTTGAATCCAGCGTTTCTGGTCTCCACTCTCGTTTCCAGTGCAGCAGAGGCAGGTGAGCACGAGCGCTTGGAATCCGCTCCCAGTTCCGAAGGGCAGGGAGGGAAAGTCCTTGCAGATCATCTTCAGCGCACAGTGAGCTTTGCAACTCTGAAACACACATTGCTGTCACTCCTCACTTCATCTCCTAATAATCCGTTTGAATCCATGGTCTCTCCCGCCCTCTCTCGTTTGAACAGCAGCAGTGACAGGTGAACACGATCTCTTGGCCTCTGCTCCCACAGCCGAAGAGCCCGGAGTGAAAGCTCCGGCAGGGCATCTTCAGCACGCAGTCAGCTTTGCAACTGTGACACATATATTGCTCTCGCTCCGCACTTTCCTACCTCAAAGTCCAATTGAATCCAAAATCTCTGTGCCCTTTCTCTGCTGGGCAGAAGCAGAGTAGAGCAGGAACCTTTAGCCAATGCTAAAAGAGCAGAAGAGACAGTCCAGAAAGTTCCCACTGATCATCTTCAGCGCACAGCGAGCTTTGCAACTCTGCAACACACATTGCTGTCACTCCTCCCTTTTTGCCTGAAAGACCAGCTGAATCCACCATCTCTGTGCCCGCTCTCTGCTGAGCAGCAACAGAGATAGTAGAGCAGGAATTTTTAGACCTGCCTAAAACAGCAGAAGAGCCTTGAAAAAAATCTCCTGCTTGATCATGTTTTGCACACAGTGAGCTTTAAACTGTGACACAAACATTGCTGTCACTCCTCACTTTATCTCCTAAAAGTGCATTTGAATCCAAAGTTTCTGGTGCGCTCTCTCGTTTGGAGAGGAGTTGTGACAGGGGAGGAGCAGCGCTTGGACTCTAATCCCACAGACGGAGGGCCAGCAGGGAAACTCCTGCAGGGCATCTTCAGCACACAGTGAGCATTGCAACTCTGCAAAACACATTGCTGTAACTCCTCCTTTTCCTGCCTGGAAGACCTATTGATTCCAACATCTCTGTGCCCACTCTCTGCTGAGCAGCAACAGAGAGAGTAGAGCAGGAATGTTTAGACTGGGCTAAAACAGCAGAAGAGCCTTGCAAAAAAGCTCCTCCTGATCATGTTTAGCACACAGTGAGCTTTAAACTGTGACACAAACATTGCTGTCACTCTTCACTCTTTCTCCTAAAAGACCATTTCAATCCAAGAACTCCGTTGCCAGCACTCTGCTGAGCAGCAGAGTGAGCAGGAATGTCTGCAATCTGTAAGGCAGTGGAAGAGACAGGCTGAAGGCTGCTCTTGTGCTTCTTCAACACACTGAGCTTTACAACTTTGACACACACACTGTTGTCACTCCTCATTGTAGCTCCTAAAAGTGCATTTGAATCCAGCGTTTCTGGTCTCCACTCTCGTTTCCAGTGCAGCAGAGGCAGGTGAGCACGAGCGCTTGGAATCCGCTCCCAGTTCCGAAGGGCAGGGAGGGAAAGTCCTTGCAGATCATCTTCAGCGCACAGTGAGCTTTGCAACTCTGAAACACACATTGCTGTCACTCCTCACTTCATCTCCTAATAATCCGTTTGAATCCATGGTCTCTCCCGCCCTCTCTCGTTTGAACAGCAGCAGTGACAGGTGAACACGATCTCTTGGCCTCTGCTCCCACAGCCGAAGAGCCCGGAGTGAAAGCTCCGGCAGGGCATCTTCAGCACGCAGTCAGCTTTGCAACTGTGACACATATATTGCTCTCGCTCCGCACTTTCCTACCTCAAAGTCCAATTGAATCCAAAATCTCTGTGCCCTTTCTCTGCTGGGCAGAAGCAGAGTAGAGCAGGAACCTTTAGCCAATGCTAAAAGAGCAGAAGAGACAGTCCAGAAAGTTCCCACTGATCATCTTCAGCGCACAGCGAGCTTTGCAACTCTGCAACACACATTGCTGTCACTCCTCCCTTTTTGCCTGAAAGACCAGCTGAATCCACCATCTCTGTGCCCGCTCTCTGCTGAGCAGCAACAGAGAGAGTAGAGCAGGAATTTTTAGACCTGCCTAAAACAGCAGAAGAGCCTTGAAAAAAATCTCCTGCTTGATCATGTTTTGCACACAGTGAGCTTTAAACTGTGACACAAACATTGCTGTCACTCCTCACTTTATCTCCTAAAAGTGCATTTGAATCCAAAGTTTCTGGTGCGCTCTCTCGTTTGGAGAGGAGTTGTGACAGTGGAGGACCAGCGCTTGGACTCTAATCCCACAGACGAAGGGCCAGCAGGGAAACTCCTGCAGGGCATCTTCAGCACACAATGAGCTTTGCAACTCTGCAAAACACATTGCTGTAACTCCTCCTTTTCCTGCCTGGAAGACCAATTGATTCCAACATCTCTGTGCCCACTCTCTGCTGAGCAGCATCAGAGAGAGTAGAGCAGGAATGTTTAGACTGGGCTAAAACAGCAGAAGAGCCTTGCAAAAAAGCTCCTCCTGATCATGTTTAGCACACAGTGAGCTTTAAACTGTGACACAAACATTGCTGTCACTCTTCACTCTTTCTCCTAAAAGACCATTTCAATCCAAGAACTCCGTTGCCAGCACTCTGCTGAGCAGCAGAGTGAGCAGGAATGTCTGCAATCTGTAAGGCAGTGGAAGAGACAGGCTGAAGGCTGCTCTTGTGCTTCTTCAACACACTGAGCTTTACAACTTTGACACACACACTGTTGTCACTCCTCATTGTAGCTCCTAAAAGTGCATTTGAATCCAGCGTTTCTGGTCTCCACTCTCGTTTCCAGTGCAGCAGAGGCAGGTGAGCACGAGCGCTTGGAATCCGCTCCCAGTTCCGATGGGCAGGGAGGGAAAGTCCTTGCAGATCATCTTCAGCGCACAGTGAGCTTTGCAACTCTGAAACACACATTGCTGTCACTCCTCACTTCATCTCCTAATAATCCGTTTGAATCCATGGTCTCTCCCGCCCTCTCTCGTTTGAACAGCAGCAGTGACAGGTGAACACGATCTCTTGGCCTCTGCTCCCACAGCCAAAGAGCCCGGAGTGAAAGCTCCGGCAGGGCATCTTCAGCACGCAGTCAGCTTTGCAACTGTGACACATATATTGCTCTCGCTCCGCACTTTCCTACCTCAAAGTCCAATTGAATCCAAAATCTCTGTGCCCTTTCTCTGCTGGGCAGAAGCAGAGTAGAGCAGGAACCTTTAGCCAATGCTAAAAGAGCAGAAGAGACAGTCCAGAAAGTTCCCACTGATCATCTTCAGCGCACAGCGAGCTTTGCAACTCTGCAACACACATTGCTGTCACTCCTCCCTTTTTGCCTGAAAGACCAGCTGAATCCACCATCTCTGTGCCCGCTCTCTGCTGAGCAGCAACAGAGATAGTAGAGCAGGAATTTTTAGACCTGCCTAAAACAGCAGAAGAGCCTTGAAAAAAATCTCCTGCTTGATCATGTTTTGCACACAGTGAGCTTTAAACTGTGACACAAACATTGCTGTCACTCCTCACTTTATCTCCTAAAAGTGCATTTGAATCCAAAGTTTCTGGTGCGCTCTCTCGTTTCGAGAGCAGTTGTGACAGGGGAGGAGCAGCGCTTGGACTCTAATACCACAGACGAAGGGCCAGCAGGGAAACTCCTGCAGGGCATCTTCAGCACACAGTGAGCTTTGCAACTCTGCAAAACACATTGCTGTAACTCCTCCTTCTCCTGCCTGGAAGACCAATTGATTCCAACATCTCTGTGCCCACTCTCTGCTGAGCAGCATCAGAGAGAGTAGAGCAGGAATGTTTAGACTGGGCTAAAACAGCAGAAGAGCCTTGCAAAAAAGCTCCTCCTGATCATGTTTAGCACACAGTGAGCTTTAAACTGTGACACAAACATTGCTGTCACTCTTCACTCTTTCTCCTAAAAGACCATTTCAATCCAAGAACTCCGTTGCCAGCACTCTGCTGAGCAGCAGAGTGAGCAGGAATGTCTGCAATCTGTAAGGCAGTGGAAGAGACAGGCTGAAGGCTGCTCTTGTGCTTCTTCAACACACTGAGCTTTACAACTTTGACACACACACTGTTGTCACTCCTCATTGTAGCTCCTAAAAGTGCATTTGAATCCAGCGTTTCTGGTCTCCACTCTCGTTTCCAGTGCAGCAGAGGCAGGTGAGCACGAGCGCTTGGAATCCGCTCCCAGTTCCGAAGGGCAGGGAGGGAAAGTCCTTGCAGATCATCTTCAGCGCACAGTGAGCTTTGCAACTCTGAAACACACATTGCTGTCACTCCTCACTTCATCTCCTAATAATCCGTTTGAATCCATGGTCTCTCCCGCCCTCTCTCGTTTGAACAGCAGCAGTGACAGGTGAACACGATCTCTTGGCCTCTGCTCCCACAGCCGAAGAGCCCGGAGTGAAAGCTCCGGCAGGGCATCTTCAGCACGCAGTCAGCTTTGCAACTGTGACACATATATTGCTCTCGCTCCGCACTTTCCTACCTCAAAGTCCAATTGAATCCAAAATCTCTGTGCCCTTTCTCTGCTGGGCAGAAGCAGAGTAGAGCAGGAACCTTTAGCCAATGCTAAAAGAGCAGAAGAGACAGTCCAGAAAGTTCCCACTGATCAGATTCAGCGCACAGCGAGCTTTGCAACTCTGCAACACACATTGCTGTCACTCCTCCCTTTTTGCCTGAAAGACCAGCTGAATCCACCATCTCTGTGCCCGCTCTCTGCTGAGCAGCAACAGAGATAGTAGAGCAGGAATTTTTAGACCTGCCTAAAACAGCAGAAGAGCCTTGAAAAAAATCTCCTGCTTGATCATGTTTTGCACACAGTGAGCTTTAAACTGTGACACAAACATTGCTGTCACTCCTCACTTTATCTCCTAAAAGTGCATTTGAATCCAAAGTTTCTGGTGCGCTCTCTCGTTTCGAGAGGAGTTGTGACAGGGGAGGAGCAGCGCTTGGACTCTAATCCCACAGACGGAGGGCCAGCAGGGAAACTCCTGCAGGGCATCTTCAGCACACAGTGAGCTTTACAATTCTGCAACACAGATTGCTGTCACTCCTCCTTTTCTTGCCTGAAAGACCAATTGATTCCAACATCTCTGTGCCCACTCTCTGCTGAGCAGCATCAGAGAGAGTAGAGCAGGAATGTTTAGACTGGGCTAAAACAGCAGAAGAGCCTTGCAAAAAAGCTCCTCCTGATCATGTTTAGCACACAGTGAGCTTTAAACTGTGACACAAACATTGCTGTCACTCTTCACTCTTTCTCCTAAAAGACCATTTCAATCCAAGAACTCCGTTGCCAGCACTCTGCTGAGCAGCAGAGTGAGCAGGAATGTCTGCAATCTGTAAGGCAGTGGAAGAGACAGGCTGAAGGCTGCTCTTGTGCTTCTTCAACACACTGAGCTTTACAACTTTGACACACACACTGTTGTCACTCCTCATTGTAGCTCCTAAAAGTGCATTTGAATCCAGCGTTTCTGGTCTCCACTCTCGTTTCCAGTGCAGCAGAGGCAGGTGAGCACGAGCGCTTGGAATCCGCTCCCAGTTCCGAAGGGCAGGGAGGGAAAGTCCTTGCAGATCATCTTCAGCGCACAGTGAGCTTTGCAACTCTGAAACACACATTGCTGTCACTCCTCACTTCATCTCCTAATAATCCGTTTGAATCCATGGTCTCTCCCGCCCTCTCTCGTTTGAACAGCAGCAGTGACAGGTGAACACGATCTCTTGGCCTCTGCTCCCACAGCCGAAGAGCCCGGAGTGAAAGCTCCGGCAGGGCATCTTCAGCACGCAGTCAGCTTTGCAACTGTGACACATATATTGCTCTCGCTCCGCACTTTCCTACCTCAAAGTCCAATTGAATCCAAAATCTCTGTGCCCTTTCTCTGCTGGGCAGAAGCAGAGTAGAGCAGGAACCTTTAGCCAATGCTAAAAGAGCAGAAGAGACAGTCCAGAAAGTTCCCACTGATCATCTTCAGCGCACAGCGAGCTTTGCAACTCTGCAACACACATTGCTGTCACTCCTCCCTTTTTGCCTGAAAGACCAGCTGAATCCACCATCTCTGTGCCCGCTCTCTGCTGAGCAGCAACAGAGAGAGTAGAGCAGGAATTTTTAGACCTGCCTAAAACAGCAGAAGAGCCTTGAAAAAAATCTCCTGCTTGATCATGTTTTGCACACAGTGAGCTTTAAACTGTGACACAAACATTGCTGTCACTCCTCACTTTATCTCCTAAAAGTGCATTTGAATCCAAAGTTTCTGGTGCGCTCTCTCGTTTCGAGAGGAGTTGTGACAGGGGAGGAGCAGCACTTGGACTCTAATCCCACAGACGGAGGGCCAGCAGGGAAACTCCTGCAGGGCATCTTCAGCACACAGTGAGCATTGCAACTCTGCAAAACACATTGCTGTAACTCCTCCTTTTCCTGCCTGGAAGACCTATTGATTCCAACATCTCTGTGCCCACTCTCTGCTGAGCAGCAACAGAGAGAGTAGAGCAGGAATGTTTAGACTGGGCTAAAACAGCAGAAGAGCCTTGCAAAAAAGCTCCTCCTGATCATGTTTAGCACACAGTGAGCTTTAAACTGTGACACAAACATTGCTGTCACTCTTCACTCTTTCTCCTAAAAGACCATTTCAATCCAAGAACTCCGTTGCCAGCACTCTGCTGAGCAGCAGAGTGAGCAGGAATGTCTGCAATCTGTAAGGCAGTGGAAGAGACAGGCTGAAGGCTGCTCTTGTGCTTCTTCAACACACTGAGCTTTACAACTTTGACACACACACTGTTGTCACTCCTCATTGTAGCTCCTAAAAGTGCATTTGAATCCAGCGTTTCTGGTCTCCACTCTCGTTTCCAGTGCAGCAGAGGCAGGTGAGCACGAGCGCTTGGAATCCGCTCCCAGTTCCGAAGGGCAGGGAGGGAAAGTCCTTGCAGATCATCTTCAGCGCACAGTGAGCTTTGCAACTCTGAAACACACATTGCTGTCACTCCTCACTTCATCTCCTAATAATCCGTTTGAATCCATGGTCTCTCCCGCCCTCTCTCGTTTGAACAGCAGCAGTGACAGGTGAACACGATCTCTTGGCCTCTGCTCCCACAGCCGAAGAGCCCGGAGTGAAAGCTCCGGCAGGGCATCTTCAGCACGCAGTCAGCTTTGCAACTGTGACACATATATTGCTCTCGCTCCGCACTTTCCTACCTCAAAGTCCAATTGAATCCAAAATCTCTGTGCCCTTTCTCTGCTGGGCAGAAGCAGAGTAGAGCAGGAACCTTTAGCCAATGCTAAAAGAGCAGAAGAGACAGTCCAGAAAGTTCCCACTGATCATCTTCAGCGCACAGCGAGCTTTGCAACTCTGCAACACACATTGCTGTCACTCCTCCCTTTTTGCCTGAAAGACCAGCTGAATCCACCATCTCTGTGCCCGCTCTCTGCTGAGCAGCAACAGAGATAGTAGAGCAGGAATTTTTAGACCTGCCTAAAACAGCAGAAGAGCCTTGAAAAAAATCTCCTGCTTGATCATGTTTTGCACACAGTGAGCTTTAAACTGTGACACAAACATTGCTGTCACTCCTCACTTTATCTCCTAAAAGTGCATTTGAATCCAAAGTTTCTGGTGCGCTCTCTCGTTTGGAGAGGAGTTGTGACAGGGGAGGAGCAGCGCTTGGACTCTAATCCCACAGACGAAGGGCCAGCAGGGAAACTCCTGCAGGGCATCTTCAGCACACAGTGAGCTTTGCAATTCTGCAACACACATTGCTGTAACTCCTCCTTTTCCTGCCTGGAAGACCAATTGATTCCAACATCTCTGTGCCCACTCTCTGCTGAGCAGCAACAGAGAGAAGGAATGTTTAGACTGGGCTAAAACAGCAGAAGAGCCTTGCAAAAAAGCTCCTCCTGATCATGTTTAGCACACAGTGAGCTTTAAACTGTGACACAAACATTGCTGTCACTCTTCACTCTTTCTCCTAAAAGACCATTTCAATCCAAGAACTCCGTTGCCAGCACTCTGCTGAGCAGCAGAGTGAGCAGGAATGTCTGCAATCTGTAAGGCAGTGGAAGAGACAGGCCTGAAGGCTGCTCTTGTGCTTCTTCAACACACTGAGCTTTACAACTGTGACACACACACTGTTGTCACTCCTCATTGTAGCTCCTAAAAGTGCATTTGAATCCAGCGTTTCTGGTCTCCACTCTCGTTTCAAGAGCAGCAGAGGAAGGTGAGCACGAGCGCTTGGAATCCGCTCCCAGTTCCGAAGGGCAGGGAGGGAAAGTCCTTGCAGATCATCTTCAGCGCACAGTGAGCTTTGCAACTCTGAAACACACATTGCTGTCACTCCTCACTTCATCTCCTAATAATCCGTTTGAATCCATGGTCTCTCCCGCCCTCTCTCGTTTGAACAGCAGCAGTGACAGGTGAACACGATCTCTTGGCCTCTGCTCCCACAGCCGAAGAGCCCGGAGTGAAAGCTCCGGCAGGGCATCTTCAGCACGCAGTCAGCTTTGCAACTGTGACACATATATTGCTCTCGCTCCGCACTTTCCTACCTCAAAGTCCAATTGAATCCAAAATCTCTGTGCCCTTTCTCTGCTGGGCAGAAGCAGAGTAGAGCAGGAACCTTTAGCCAATGCTAAAAGAGCAGAAGAGACAGTCCAGAAAGTTCCCACTGATCATCTTCTGCGCACAGCGAGCTTTGCAACTCTGCAACACACATTGCTGTCACTCCTCCCTTTTTGCCTGAAAGACCAGCTGAATCCACCATCTCTGTGCCCGCTCTCTGCTGAGCAGCAACAGAGAGAGTAGAGCAGGAATTTTTAGACCTGCCTAAAACAGCAGAAGAGCCTTGAAAAAAATCTCCTGCTTGATCATGTTTTGCACACAGTGAGCTTTAAACTGTGACACAAACATTGCTGTCACTCCTCACTTTATCTCCTAAAAGTGCATTTGAATCCAAAGTTTCTTGTGCGCTCTCTCGTTTCGAGAGGAGTTGTGACAGGGGAGGAGCAGCGCTTGGACTCTAATCCCACAGACGAAGGGCCAGCAGGGAAACTCCTGCAGGGCATCTTCAGCACACAGTGAGCTTTGCAACTCTGCAAAACACATTGCTGTAACTCCTCCTTCTCCTGCCTGGAAGACCAATTGATTCCAACATCTCTGTGCCCACTCTCTGCTGAGCAGCATCAGAGAGAGTAGAGCAGGAATGTTTAGACTGGGCTAAAACAGCAGAAGAGCCTTGCAAAAAAGCTCCTCCTGATCATGTTTAGCACACAGTGAGCTTTAAACTGTGACACAAACATTGCTGTCACTCTTCACTCTTTCTCCTAAAAGACCATTTCAATCCAAGAACTCCGTTGCCAGCACTCTGCTGAGCAGCAGAGTGAGCAGGAATGTCTGCAATCTGTAAGGCAGTGGAAGAGACAGGCTGAAGGCTGCTCTTGTGCTTCTTCAACACACTGAGCTTTACAACTTTGACACACACACTGTTGTCACTCCTCATTGTAGCTCCTAAAAGTGCATTTGAATCCAGCGTTTCTGGTCTCCACTCTCGTTTCCAGTGCAGCAGAGGCAGGTGAGCACGAGCGCTTGGAATCCGCTCCCAGTTCCGAAGGGCAGGGAGGGAAAGTCCTTGCAGATCATCTTCAGCGCACAGTGAGCTTTGCAACTCTGAAACACACATTGCTGTCACTCCTCACTTCATCTCCTAATAATCCGTTTGAATCCATGGTCTCTCCCGCCCTCTCTCGTTTGAACAGCAGCAGTGACAGGTGAACACGATCTCTTGGCCTCTGCTCCCACAGCCGAAGAGCCCGGAGTGAAAGCTCCGGCAGGGCATCTTCAGCACGCAGTCAGCTTTGCAACTGTGACACATATATTGCTCTCGCTCCGCACTTTCCTACCTCAAAGTCCAATTGAATCCAAAATCTCTGTGCCCTTTCTCTGCTGGGCAGAAGCAGAGTAGAGCAGGAACCTTTAGCCAATGCTAAAAGAGCAGAAGAGACAGTCCAGAAAGTTCCCACTGATCATCTTCAGCGCACAGCGAGCTTTGCAACTCTGCAACACACATTGCTGTCACTCCTCCCTTTTTGCCTGAAAGACCAGCTGAATCCACCATCTCTGTGCCCGCTCTCTGCTGAGCAGCAACAGAGATAGTAGAGCAGGAATTTTTAGACCTGCCTAAAACAGCAGAAGAGCCTTGAAAAAAATCTCCTGCTTGATCATGTTTTGCACACAGTGAGCTTTAAACTGTGACACAAACATTGCTGTCACTCCTCACTTTATCTCCTAAAAGTGCATTTGAATCCAAAGTTTCTGGTGCGCTCTCTCGTTTGGAGAGGAGTTGTGACAGTGGAGGACCAGCGCTTGGACTCTAATCCCACAGACGAAGGGCCAGCAGGGAAACTCCTGCAGGGCATCTTCAGCACACAGTGAGCTTTGCAACTCTGCAAAACACATTGCTGTAACTCCTCCTTTTCCTGCCTGGAAGACCTATTGATTCCAACATCTCTGTGCCCACTCTCTGCTGAGCAGCAACAGAGAGAGTAGAGCAGGAATGTTTAGACTGGGCTAAAACAGCAGAAGAGCCTTGCAAAAAAGCTCCTCCTGATCATGTTTAGCACACAGTGAGCTTTAAACTGTGACACAAACATTGCTGTCACTCTTCACTCTTTCTCCTAAAAGACCATTTCAATCCAAGAACTCCGTTGCCAGCACTCTGCTGAGCAGCAGAGTGAGCAGGAATGTCTGCAATCTGTAAGGCAGTGGAAGAGACAGGCCTGAAGGCTGCTCTTGTGCTTCTTCAACACACTGAGCTTTACAACTGTGACACACACACTGTTGTCACTCCTCATTGTAGCTCCTAAAAGTGCATTTGAATCCAGCGTTTCTGGTCTCCACTCTCGTTTCAAGAGCAGCAGAGGCAGGTGAGCACGAGCGCTTGGAATCCGCTCCCAGTTCCGAAGGGCAGGGAGGGAAAGTCCTTGCAGATCATCTTCAGCGCACAGTGAGCTTTGCAACTCTGAAACACACATTGCTGTCACTCCTCACTTCATCTCCTAATAATCCGTTTGAATCCATGGTCTCTCCCGCCCTCTCTCGTTTGAACAGCAGCAGTGACAGGTGAACACGATCTCTTGGCCTCTGCTCCCACAGCCGAAGAGCCCGGAGTGAAAGCTCCGGCAGGGCATCTTCAGCACGCAGTCAGCTTTGCAACTGTGACACATATATTGCTCTCGCTCCGCACTTTCCTACCTCAAAGTTCAATTGAATCCAAAATCTCTGTGCCCTTTCTCTGCTGGGCAGAAGCAGAGTAGAGCAGGAACCTTTAGCCAATGCTAAAAGAGCAGAAGAGACAGTCCAGAAAGTTCCCACTGATCATCTTCAGCGCACAGCGAGCTTTGCAACTCTGCAACACACATTGCTGTCACTCCTCCCTTTTTGCCTGAAAGACCAGCTGAATCCACCATCTCTGTGCCCGCTCTCTGCTGAGCAGCAACAGAGATAGTAGAGCAGGAATTTTTAGACCTGCCTAAAACAGCAGAAGAGCCTTGAAAAAAATCTCCTGCTTGATCATGTTTTGCACACAGTGAGCTTTAAACTGTGACACAAACATTGCTGTCACTCCTCACTTTATCTCCTAAAAGTGCATTTGAATCCAAAGTTTCTGGTGCGCTCTCTCGTTTGGAGAGGAGTTGTGACAGGGGAGGAGCAGCGCTTGGACTCTAATCCCACAGAGGAAGGGCCAGCAGGGAAACTCCTGCAGGGCATCTTCAGCACACAGTGAGCTTTGCAACTCTGCAAAACACATTGCTGTAACTCCTCCTTCTCCTGCCTGGAAGACCAATTGATTCCAACATCTCTGTGCCCACTCTCTGCTGAGCAGCATCAGAGAGAGTAGAGCAGGAATGTTTAGACTGGGCTAAAACAGCAGAAGAGCCTTGCAAAAAAGCTCCTCCTGATCATGTTTAGCACACAGTGAGCTTTAAACTGTGACACAAACATTTCTGTCACTCTTCACTCTTTCTCCTAAAAGACCATTTCAATCCAAGAACTCCGTTGCCAGCACTCTGCTGAGCAGCAGAGTGAGCAGGAATGTCTGCAATCTGTAAGGCAGTGGAAGAGACAGGCCTGAAGGCTGCTCTTGTGCTTCTTCAACACACTGAGCTTTACAACTGTGACACACACACTGTTGTCACTCCTCATTGTAGCTCCTAAAAGTGCATTTGAATCCAGCGTTTCTGGTCTCCACTCTCGTTTCAAGAGCAGCAGAGGCAGGTGAGCACGAGCGCTTGGAATCCGCTCCCAGTTCCGAAGGGCAGGGAGGGAAAGTCCTTGCAGATCATCTTCAGCGCACAGTGAGCTTTGCAACTCTGAAACACACATTGCTGTCACTCCTCACTTCATCTCCTAATAATCCGTTTGAATCCATGGTCTCTCCCGCCCTCTCTCGTTTGAACAGCAGCAGTGACAGGTGAACACGATCTCTTGGCCTCTGCTCCCACAGCCGAAGAGCCCGGAGTGAAAGCTCCGGCAGGGCATCTTCAGCACGCAGTCAGCTTTGCAACTGTGACACATATATTGCTCTCGCTCCGCACTTTCCTACCTCAAAGTCCAATTGAATCCAAAATCTCTGTGCCCTTTCTCTGCTGGGCAGAAGCAGAGTAGAGCAGGAACCTTTAGCCAATGCTAAAAGAGCAGAAGAGACAGTCCAGAAAGTTCCCACTGATCATCTTCAGCGCACAGCGAGCTTTGCAACTCTGCAACACACATTGCTGTCACTCCTCCCTTTTTGCCTGAAAGACCAGCTGAATCCACCATCTCTGTGCCCGCTCTCTGCTGAGCAGCAACAGAGATACTAGAGCAGGAATTTTTAGACCTGCCTAAAACAGCAGAAGAGCCTTGAAAAAAATCTCCTGCTTGATCATGTTTTGCACACAGTGAGCTTTAAACTGTGACACAAACATTGCTGTCACTCCTCACTTTATCTCCTAAAAGTGCATTTGAATCCAAAGTTTCTGGTGCGCTCTCTCGTTTGGAGAGGAGTTGTGACAGGGGAGGAGCAGCGCTTGGACTCTAATCCCACAGACGAAGGGCCAGCAGGGAAACTCCTGCAGGGCATCTTCAGCACACAATGAGCTTTGCAACTCTGCAAAACACATTGCTGTAACTCCTCCTTTTCCTGCCTGGAAGACCTATTGATTCCAACATCTCTGTGCCCACTCTCTGCTGAGCAGCAACAGAGAGAGTAGAGCAGGAATGTTTAGACTGGGCTAAAACAGCAGAAGAGCCTTGCAAAAAAGCTCCTCCTGATCATGTTTAGCACACAGTGAGCTTTAAACTGTGACACAAACATTGCTGTCACTCTTCACTCTTTCTCCTAAAAGACCATTTCAATCCAAGAACTCCGTTGCCAGCACTCTGCTGAGCAGCAGAGTGAGCAGGAATGTCTGCAATCTGTAAGGCAGTGGAAGAGACAGGCCTGAAGGCTGCTCTTGTGCTTCTTCAACACACTGAGCTTTACAACTGTGACACACACACTGTTGTCACTCCTCATTGTAGCTCCTAAAAGTGCATTTGAATCCAGCGTTTCTGGTCTCCACTCTCGTTTCAAGAGCAGCAGAGGCAGGTGAGCACGAGCGCTTGGAATCCGCTCCCAGTTCCGAAGGGCAGGGAGGGAAAGTCCTTGCAGATCATCTTCAGCGCACAGTGAGCTTTGCAACTCTGAAACACACATTGCTGTCACTCCTCACTTCATCTCCTAATAATCCGTTTGAATCCATGGTCTCTCCCGCCCTCTCTCGTTTGAACAGCAGCAGTGACAGGTGAACACGATCTCTTGGCCTCTGCTCCCACAGCCGAAGAGCCCGGAGTGAAAGCTCCGGCAGGGCATCTTCAGCACGCAGTCAGCTTTGCAACTGTGACACATATATTGCTCTCGCTCCGCACTTTCCTACCTCAAAGTCCAATTGAATCCAAAACTCTGTGCCCTTTCTCTGCTGGGCAGAAGCAGAGTAGAGCAGGAACCTTAAGCCAATGCTAAAAGAGCAGAAGAGACAGTCCAGAAAGTTCCCACTGATCATCTTCAGCGCACAGCGAGCTTTGCAACTCTGCAACACACATTGCTGTCACTCCTCCCTTTTTGCCTGAAAGACCAGCTGAATCCACCATCTCTGTGCCCGCTCTCTGCTGAGCAGCAACAGAGATAGTAGA
This sequence comes from Lathamus discolor, assembly GCF_037157495.1. Lineage (NCBI taxonomy): Eukaryota > Metazoa > Chordata > Aves > Psittaciformes > Psittacidae > Lathamus > Lathamus discolor. The sequence goes on along the minus strand of NC_088908.1, from coordinate 5,789,753 downwards.
GCAGGAATTTTTAGACCTGCCTAAAACAGCAGAAGAGCCTTGAAAAAAATCTCCTGCTTGATCATGTTTTGCACACAGTGAGCTTTAAACTGTGACACAAACATTGCTGTCACTCCTCACTTTATCTCCTAAAAGTGCATTTGAATCCAAAGTTTCTGGTGCGCTCTCTCGTTTCGAGAGGAGTTGTGACAGGGGAGGAGCAGCGCTTGGACTCTAATCCCACAGACGAAGGGCCAGCAGGGAAACTCCTGCAGGGCATCTTCAGCACACAGTGAGCTTTGCAACTCTGCAAAACACATTGCTGTAACTCCTCCTTTTCCTGCCTGGAAGACCTATTGATTCCAACATCTCTGTGCCCACTCTCTGCTGAGCAGCAACAGAGAGAGTAGAGCAGGAATGTTTAGACTGGGCTAAAACAGCAGAAGAGCCTTGCAAAAAAGCTCCTCCTGATCATGTTTAGCACACAGTGAGCTTTAAACTGTGACACAAACATTGCTGTCACTCTTCACTCTTTCTCCTAAAAGACCATTTCAATCCAAGAACTCCGTTGCCAGCACTCTGCTGAGCAGCAGAGTGAGCAGGAATGTCTGCAATCTGTAAGGCAGTGGAAGAGACAGGCCTGAAGGCTGCTCTTGTGCTTCTTCAACACACTGAGCTTTACAACTGTGACACACACACTGTTGTCACTCCTCATTGTAGCTCCTAAAAGTGCATTTGAATCCAGCGTTTCTGGTCTCCACTCTCGTTTCAAGAGCAGCAGAGGCAGGTGAGCACGAGCGCTTGGAATCCGCTCCCAGTTCCGAAGGGCAGGGAGGGAAAGTCCTTGCAGATCATCTTCAGCGCACAGTGAGCTTTGCAACTCTGAAACACACATTGCTGTCACTCCTCACTTCATCTCCTAATAATCCGTTTGAATCCATGGTCTCTCCCGCCCTCTCTCGTTTGAACAGCAGCAGTGACAGGTGAACACGATCTCTTGGCCTCTGCTCCCACAGCCGAAGAGCCCGGAGTGAAAGCTCCAGCAGGGCATCTTCAGCACGCAGTCAGCTTTGCAACTGTGACACATACATTGCTCTCGCTCCGCACTTTCCTACCTCAAAGTCCAATTGAATCCAAAATCTCTGTGCCCTTTCTCTGCTGGGCAGAAGCAGAGTAGAGCAGGAACCTTTAGCCAATGCTAAAAGAGCAGAAGAGACAGTCCAGAAAGTTCCCACTGATCATCTTCAGCGCACAGCGAGCTTTGCAACTCTGCAACACACATTGCTGTCACTCCTCCCTTTTTGCCTGAAAGACCAGCTGAATCCACCATCTCTGTGCCCGCTCTCTGCTGAGCAGCAACAGAGATAGTAGAGCAGGAATTTTTAGACCTGCCTAAAACAGCAGAAGAGCCTTGAAAAAAATCTCCTGCTTGATCATGTTTTGCACACAGTGAGCTTTAAACTGTGACACAAACATTGCTGTCACTCCTCACTTTATCTCCTAAAAGTGCATTTGAATCCAAAGTTTCTGGTGCGCTCTCTCGTTTGGAGAGGAGTTGTGACAGGGGAGGAGCAGCGCTTGGACTCTAATCCCACAGACGAAGGGCCAGCAGGGAAACGCCTGCAGGGCATCTTCAGCACACAATGAGCTTTGCAACTCTGCAAAACACATTGCTGTAACTCCTCCTTTTCCTGCCTGGAAGACCAATTGATTCCAACATCTCTGTGCCCACTCTCTGCTGAGCAGCATCAGAGAGAGTAGAGCAGGAATGTTTAGACTGGGCTAAAACAGCAGAAGAGCCTTGCAAAAAAGCTCCTCCTGATCATGTTTAGCACACAGTGAGCTTTAAACTGTGACACAAACATTGCTGTCACTCTTCACTCTTTCTCCTAAAAGACCATTTCAATCCAAGAACTCCGTTGCCAGCACTCTGCTGAGCAGCAGAGTGAGCAGGAATGTCTGCAATCTGTAAGGCAGTGGAAGAGACAGGCCTGAAGGCTGCTCTTGTGCTTCTTCAACACACTGAGCTTTACAACTGTGACACACACACTGTTGTCACTCCTCATTGTAGCTCCTAAAAGTGCATTTGAATCCAGCGTTTCTGGTCTCCACTCTCGTTTCAAGAGCAGCAGAGGCAGGTGAGCACGAGCGCTTGGAATCCGCTCCCAGTTCCGAAGGGCAGGGAGGGAAAGTCCTTGCAGATCATCTTCAGCGCACAGTGAGCTTTGCAACTCTGAAACACACATTGCTGTCACTCCTCACTTCATCTCCTAATAATCCGTTTGAATCCATGGTCTCTCCCGCCCTCTCTCGTTTGAACAGCAGCAGTGACAGGTGAACACGATCTCTTGGCCTCTGCTCCCACAGCCGAAGAGCCCGGAGTGATAGCTCCGGAAGGGCATCTTCAGCACGCAGTCAGCTTTGCAACTGTGACACATATATTGCTCTCGCTCCGCACTTTCCTACCTCAAAGTCCAATTGAATCCAAAACTCTGTGCCCTTTCTCTGCTGGGCAGAAGCAGAGTAGAGCAGGAACCTTTAGCCAATGCTAAAAGAGCAGAAGAGACAGTCCAGAAAGTTCCCACTGATCATCAGCGCACAGCGAGCTTTGCAACTCTGCAACACACATTGCTGTCACTCCTCCCTTTTTGCCTGAAAGACCAGCTGAATCCACCATCTCTGTGCCCGCTCTCTGCTGAGCAGCAACAGAGATACTAGAGCAGGAATTTTTAGACCTGCCTAAAACAGCAGAAGAGCCTTGAAAAAAATCTCCTGCTTGATCATGTTTTGCACACAGTGAGCTTTAAACTGTGACACAAACATTGCTGTCACTCCTCACTTTATCTCCTAAAAGTGCATTTGAATCCAAAGTTTCTGGTGCGCTCTCTCGTTTGGAGAGGAGTTGTGACAGGGGAGGAGCAGCGCTTGGACTCTAATCCCACAGACGAAGGGCCAGCAGGGAAACGCCTGCAGGGCATCTTCAGCACACAATGAGCTTTGCAACTCTGCAAAACACATTGCTGTAACTCCTCCTTTTCCTGCCTGGAAGACCAATTGATTCCAACATCTCTGTGCCCACTCTCTGCTGAGCAGCATCAGAGAGAGTAGAGCAGGAATGTTTAGACTGGGCTAAAACAGCAGAAGAGCCTTGCAAAAAAGCTCCTCCTGATCATGTTTAGCACACAGTGAGCTTTAAACTGTGACACAAACATTGCTGTCACTCTTCACTCTTTCTCCTAAAAGACCATTTCAATCCAAGAACTCCGTTGCCAGCACTCTGCTGAGCAGCAGAGTGAGCAGGAATGTCTGCAATCTGTAAGGCAGTGGAAGAGACAGGCCTGAAGGCTGCTCTTGTGCTTCTTCAACACACTGAGCTTTACAACTGTGACACACACACTGTTGTCACTCCTCATTGTAGCTCCTAAAAGTGCATTTGAATCCAGCGTTTCTGGTCTCCACTCTCGTTTCAAGAGCAGCAGAGGCAGGTGAGCACGAGCGCTTGGAATCCGCTCCCAGTTCCGAAGGGCAGGGAGGGAAAGTCCTTGCAGATCATCTTCAGCGCACAGTGAGCTTTGCAACTCTGAAACACACATTGCTGTCACTCCTCACTTCATCTCCTAATAATCCGTTTGAATCCATGGTCTCTCCCGCCCTCTCTCGTTTGAACAGCAGCAGTGACAGGTGAACACGATCTCTTGGCCTCTGCTCCCACAGCCGAAGAGCCCGGAGTGAAAGCTCCGGCAGGGCATCTTCAGCACGCAGTCAGCTTTGCAACTGTGACACATATATTGCTCTCGCTCCGCACTTTCCTACCTCAAAGTCCAATTGAATCCAAAACTCTGTGCCCTTTCTCTGCTGGGCAGAAGCAGAGTAGAGCAGGAACCTTTAGCCAATGCTAAAAGAGCAGAAGAGACAGTCCAGAAAGTTCCCACTGATCATCTTCAGCGCACAGCGAGCTTTGCAACTCTGAAACACACATTGCTGTCACTCTTCACTTCATCTCCTAATAATCCGTTTGAATCCATGGTCTCTCCCGCCCTCTCTCGTTTGAACAGCAGCAGTGACAGGTGAACACGATCTCTTGGCCTCTGCTCCCACAGCCGAAGAGCCCGGAGTGAAAGCTCCGGCAGGGCATCTTCAGCACGCAGTCAGCTTTGCAACTGTGACACATATATTGCTCTCGCTCCGCACTTTCCTACCTCAAAGTCCAATTGAATCCAAAATCTCTGTGCCCTTTCTCTGCTGGGCAGAAGCAGAGTAGAGCAGGAACCTTTAGCCAATGCTAAAAGAGCAGAAGAGACAGTCCATAAAGTTCCCACTGATCATCTTCAGCGCACAGCGAGCTTTGCAACTCTGCAACACACATTGCTGTCACTCCTCCCTTTTTGCCTGAAAGACCAGCTGAATCCACCATCTCTGTGCCCGCTCTCTGCTGAGCAGCAACAGAGATAGTAGAGCAGGAATTTTTAGACCTGCCTAAAACAGCAGAAGAGCCTTGAAAAAAATCTCCTGCTTGATCATGTTTTGCACACAGTGAGCTTTAAACTGTGACACAAACATTGCTGTCACTCCTCACTTTATCTCCTAAAAGTGCATTTGAATCCAAAGTTTCTGGTGCGCTCTCTCGTTTGGAGAGGAGTTGTGACAGGGGAGGAGCAGCGCTTGGACTCTAATCCCACAGACGAAGGGCCAGCAGGGAAACGCCTGCAGGGCATCTTCAGCACACAATGAGCTTTGCAACTCTGCAAAACACATTGCTGTAACTCCTCCTTTTCCTGCCTGGAAGACCAATTAATTCCAACATCTCTGTGCCCACTCTCTGCTGAGCAGCATCAGAGAGAGTAGAGCAGGAATGTTTAGACTGGGCTAAAACAGCAGAAGAGCCTTGCAAAAAAGCTCCTCCTGATCATGTTTAGCACACAGTGAGCTTTAAACTGTGACACAAACATTGCTGTCACTCTTCACTCTTTCTCCTAAAAGACCATTTCAATCCAAGAACTCCGTTGCCAGCACTCTGCTGAGCAGCAGAGTGAGCAGGAATGTCTGCAATCTGTAAGGCAGTGGAAGAGACAGGCCTGAAGGCTGCTCTTGTGCTTCTTCAACACACTGAGCTTTACAACTGTGACACACACACTGTTGTCACTCCTCATTGTAGCTCCTAAAAGTGCATTTGAATCCAGCGTTTCTGGTCTCCACTCTCGTTTCAAGAGCAGCAGAGGCAGGTGAGCACGAGCGCTTGGAATCCGCTCCCAGTTCCGAAGGGCAGGGAGGGAAAGTCCTTGCAGATCATCTTCAGCGCACAGTGAGCTTTGCAACTCTGAAACACACATTGCTGTCACTCCTCACTTCATCTCCTAATAATCCGTTTGAATCCATGGTCTCTCCCGCCCTCTCTCGTTTGAACAGCAGCAGTGACAGGTGAACACGATCTCTTGGCCTCTGCTCCCACAGCCGAAGAGCCCGGAGTGATAGCTCCGGAAGGGCATCTTCAGCACGCAGTCAGCTTTGCAACTGTGACACATATATTGCTCTCGCTCCGCACTTTCCTACCTCAAAGTCCAATTGAATCCAAAACTCTGTGCCCTTTCTCTGCTGGGCAGAAGCAGAGTAGAGCAGGAACCTTTAGCCAATGCTAAAAGAGCAGAAGAGACAGTCCAGAAAGTTCCCACTGATCATCAGCGCACAGCGAGCTTTGCAACTCTGCAACACACATTGCTGTCACTCCTCCCTTTTTGCCTGAAAGACCAGCTGAATCCACCATCTCTGTGCCCGCTCTCTGCTGAGCAGCAACAGAGATACTAGAGCAGGAATTTTTAGACCTGCCTAAAACAGCAGAAGAGCCTTGAAAAAAATCTCCTGCTTGATCATGTTTTGCACACAGTGAGCTTTAAACTGTGACACAAACATTGCTGTCACTCCTCACTTTATCTCCTAAAAGTGCATTTGAATCCAAAGTTTCTGGTGCGCTCTCTCGTTTCGAGAGGAGTTGTGACAGGGGAGGAGCAGCGCTTGGACTCTAATCCCACAGACGAAGGGCCAGCAGGGAAACGCCTGCAGGGCATCTTCAGCACACAATGAGCTTTGCAACTCTGCAAAACACATTGCTGTAACTCCTCCTTTTTCTGCCTGGAAGACTAATTGATTCCAACATCTCTGTGCCCACTCTCTGCTGAGCAGCATCAGAGAGAGTAGAGCAGGAATGTTTAGACTGGGCTAAAACAGCAGAAGAGCCTTGCAAAAAAGCTCCTCCTGATCATGTTTAGCACACAGTGAGCTTTAAACTGTGACACAAACATTGCTGTCACTCTTCACTCTTTCTCCTAAAAGACCATTTCAATCCAAGAACTCCGTTGCCAGCACTCTGCTGAGCAGCAGAGTGAGCAGGAATGTCTGCAATCTGTAAGGCAGTGGAAGAGACAGGCCTGAAGGCTGCTCTTGTGCTTCTTCAACACACTGAGCTTTACAACTGTGACACACACACTGTTGTCACTCCTCATTGTAGCTCCTAAAAGTGCATTTGAATCCAGCGTTTCTGGTCTCCACTCTCGTTTCAAGAGCAGCAGAGGCAGGTGAGCACGAGCGCTTGGAATCCGCTCCCAGTTCCGAAGGGCAGGGAGGGAAAGTCCTTGCAGATCATCTTCAGCGCACAGTGAGCTTTGCAACTCTGAAACACACATTGCTGTCACTCCTCACTTCATCTCCTAATAATCCGTTTGAATCCATGGTCTCTCCCGCCCTCTCTCGTTTGAACAGCAGCAGTGACAGGTGAACACGATCTCTTGGCCTCTGCTCCCACAGCCGAAGAGCCCGGAGTGATAGCTCCGGAAGGGCATCTTCAGCACGCAGTCAGCTTTGCAACTGTGACACATATATTGCTCTCGCTCCGCACTTTCCTACCTCAAAGTCCAATTGAATCCAAAACTCTGTGCCCTTTCTCTGCTGGGCAGAAGCAGAGTAGAGCAGGAACCTTTAGCCAATGCTAAAAGAGCAGAAGAGACAGTCCAGAAAGTTCCCACTGATCATCAGCGCACAGCGAGCTTTGCAACTCTGCAACACACATTGCTGTCACTCCTCCCTTTTTGCCTGAAAGACCAGCTGAATCCACCATCTCTGTGCCCGCTCTCTGCTGAGCAGCAACAGAGATACTAGAGCAGGAATTTTTAGACCTGCCTAAAACAGCAGAAGAGCCTTGAAAAAAATCTCCTGCTTGATCATGTTTTGCACACAGTGAGCTTTAAACTGTGACACAAACATTGCTGTCACTCCTCACTTTATCTCCTAAAAGTGCATTTGAATCCAAAGTTTCTGGTGCGCTCTCTCGTTTGGAGAGGAGTTGTGACAGGGGAGGAGCAGCGCTTGGACTCTAATCCCACAGACGAAGGGCCAGCAGGGAAACGCCTGCAGGGCATCTTCAGCACACAATGAGCTTTGCAACTCTGCAAAACACATTGCTGTAACTCCTCCTTTTTCTGCCTGGAAGACTAATTGATTCCAACATCTCTGTGCCCACTCTCTGCTGAGCAGCATCAGAGAGAGTAGAGCAGGAATGTTTAGACTGGGCTAAAACAGCAGAAGAGCCTTGCAAAAAAGCTCCTCCTGATCATGTTTAGCACACAGTGAGCTTTAAACTGTGACACAAACATTGCTGTCACTCTTCACTCTTTCTCCTAAAAGACCATTTCAATCCAAGAACTCCGTTGCCAGCACTCTGCTGAGCAGCAGAGTGAGCAGGAATGTCTGCAATCTGTAAGGCAGTGGAAGAGACAGGCCTGAAGGCTGCTCTTGTGCTTCTTCAACACACTGAGCTTTACAACTGTGACACACACACTGTTGTCACTCCTCATTGTAGCTCCTAAAAGTGCATTTGAATCCAGCGTTTCTGGTCTCCACTCTCGTTTCAAGAGCAGCAGAGGCAGGTGAGCACGAGCGCTTGGAATCCGCTCCCAGTTCCGAAGGGCAGGGAGGGAAAGTCCTTGCAGATCATCTTCAGCGCACAGTGAGCTTTGCAACTCTGAAACACACATTGCTGTCACTCCTCACTTCATCTCCTAATAATCCGTTTGAATCCATGGTCTCTCCCGCCCTCTCTCGTTTGAACAGCAGCAGTGACAGGTGAACACGATCTCTTGGCCTCTGCTCCCACAGCCGAAGAGCCCGGAGTGATAGCTCCGGAAGGGCATCTTCAGCACGCAGTCAGCTTTGCAACTGTGACACATATATTGCTCTCGCTCCGCACTTTCCTACCTCAAAGTCCAATTGAATCCAAAACTCTGTGCCCTTTCTCTGCTGGGCAGAAGCAGAGTAGAGCAGGAACCTTTAGCCAATGCTAAAAGAGCAGAAGAGACAGTCCAGAAAGTTCCCACTGATCATCAGCGCACAGCGAGCTTTGCAACTCTGCAACACACATTGCTGTCACTCCTCCCTTTTTGCCTGAAAGACCAGCTGAACCCACCATCTCTGTGCCCGCTCTCTGCTGAGCAGCAACAGAGATACTAGAGCAGGAATTTTTAGACCTGCCTAAAACAGCAGAAGAGCCTTGAAAAAAATCTCCTGCTTGATCATGTTTTGCACACAGTGAGCTTTAAACTGTGACACAAACATTGCTGTCACTCCTCACTTTATCTCCTAAAAGTGCATTTGAATCCAAAGTTTCTGGTGCGCTCTCTCGTTTGGAGAGGAGTTGTGACAGGGGAGGAGCAGCGCTTGGACTCTAATCCCACAGACGAAGGGCCAGCAGGGAAACGCCTGCAGGGCATCTTCAGCACACAATGAGCTTTGCAACTCTGCAAAACACATTGCTGTAACTCCTCCTTTTCCTGCCTGGAAGACCAATTGATTCCAACATCTCTGTGCCCACTCTCTGCTGAGCAGCATCAGAGAGAGTAGAGCAGGAATGTTTAGACTGGGCTAAAACAGCAGAAGAGCCTTGCAAAAAAGCTCCTCCTGATCATGTTTAGCACACAGTGAGCTTTATACTGTGACACAAACATTGCTGTCACTCTTCACTCTTTCTCCTAAAAGACCATTTCAATCCAAGAACTCCGTTGCCAGCACTCTGCTGAGCAGCAGAGTGAGCAGGAATGTCTGCAATCTGTAAGGCAGTGGAAGAGACAGGCCTGAAGGCTGCTCTTGTGCTTCTTCAACACACTGAGCTTTACAACTGTGACACACACACTGTTGTCACTCCTCATTGTAGCTCCTAAAAGTGCATTTGAATCCAGCGTTTCTGGTCTCCACTCTCGTTTCAAGAGCAGCAGAGGCAGGTGAGCACGAGCGCTTGGAATCCGCTCCCAGTTCCGAAGGGCAGGGAGGGAAAGTCCTTGCAGATCATCTTCAGCGCACAGTGAGCTTTGCAACTCTGAAACACACATTGCTGTCACTCCTCACTTCATCTCCTAATAATCCGTTTGAATCCATGGTCTCTCCCGCCCTCTCTCGTTTGAACAGCAGCAGTGACAGGTGAACACGATCTCTTGGCCTCTGCTCCCACAGCCGAAGAGCCCGGAGTGAAAGCTCCGGCAGGGCATCTTCAGCACGCAGTCAGCTTTGCAACTGTGACACATATATTGCTCTCGCTCCGCACTTTCCTACCTCAAAGTCCAATTGAATCCAAAACTCTGTGCCCTTTCTCTGCTGGGCAGAAGCAGAGTAGAGCAGGAACCTTTAGCCAATGCTAAAAGAGCAGAAGAGACAGTCCAGAAAGTTCCCACTGATCATCTTCAGCGCACAGCGAGCTTTGCAACTCTGCAACACACATTGCTGTCACTCCTCCCTTTTTGCCTGAAAGACCAGCTGAATCCACCATCTCTGTGCCCGCTCTCTGCTGAGCAGCAACAGAGATAGTAGAGCAGGAATTTTTAGACCTGCCTAAAACAGCAGAAGAGCCTTGAAAAAAATCTCCTGCTTGATCATGTTTTGCACACAGTGAGCTTTAAACTGTGACACAAACATTGCTGTCACTCCTCACTTTATCTCCTAAAAGTGCATTTGAATCCAAAGTTTCTGGTGCGCTCTCTCGTTTGGAGAGGAGTTGTGACAGGGGAGGAGCAGCGCTTGGACTCTAATCCCACAGACGAAGGGCCAGCAGGGAAACTCCTGCAGGGCATCTTCAGCACACAATGAGCTTTGCAACTCTGCAAAACACATTGCTGTAACTCCTCCTTTTCCTGCCTGGAAGACCTATTGATTCCAACATCTCTGTGCCCACTCTCTGCTGAGCAGCAACAGAGAGAGTAGAGCAGGAATGTTTAGACTGGGCTAAAACAGCAGAAGAGCCTTGCAAAAAAGCTCCTCCTGATCATGTTTAGCACACAGTGAGCTTTAAACTGTGACACAAACATTGCTGTCACTCTTCACTCTTTCTCCTAAAAGACCATTTCAATCCAAGAACTCCGTTGCCAGCACTCTGCTGAGCAGCAGAGTGAGCAGGAATGTCTGCAATCTGTAAGGCAGTGGAAGAGACAGGCCTGAAGGCTGCTCTTGTGCTTCTTCAACACACTGAGCTTTACAACTGTGACACACACACTGTTGTCACTCCTCATTGTAGCTCCTAAAAGTGCATTTGAATCCAGCGTTTCTGGTCTCCACTCTCGTTTCAAGAGCAGCAGAGGCAGGTGAGCACGAGCGCTTGGAATCCGCTCCCAGTTCCGAAGGGCAGGGAGGGAAAGTCCTTGCAGATCATCTTCAGCGCACAGTGAGCTTTGCAACTCTGAAACACACATTGCTGTCACTCCTCACTTCATCTCCTAATAATCCGTTTGAATCCATGGTCTCTCCCGCCCTCTCTCGTTTGAACAGCAGCAGTGACAGGTGAACACGATCTCTTGGCCTCTGCTCCCACAGCCGAAGAGCCCGGAGTGAAAGCTCCGGCAGGGCATCTTCAGCACGCAGTCAGCTTTGCAACTGTGACACATATATTGCTCTCGCTCCGCACTTTCCTACCTCAAAGTCCAATTGAATCCAAAACTCTGTGCCCTTTCTCTGCTGGGCAGAAGCAGAGTAGAGCAGGAACCTTAAGCCAATGCTAAAAGAGCAGAAGAGACAGTCCAGAAAGTTCCCACTGATCATCTTCAGCGCACAGCGAGCTTTGCAACTCTGCAACACACATTGCTGTCACTCCTCCCTTTTTGCCTGAAAGACCAGCTGAATCCACCATCTCTGTGCCCGCTCTCTGCTGAGCAGCAACAGAGATACTAGAGCAGGAATTTTTAGACCTGCCTAAAACAGCAGAAGAGCCTTGAAAAAAATCTCCTGCTTGATCATGTTTTGCACACAGTGAGCTTTAAACTGTGACACAAACATTGCTGTCACTCCTCACTTTATCTCCTAAAAGTGCATTTGAATCCAAAGTTTCTGGTGCGCTCTCTCGTTTCGAGAGGAGTTGTGACAGGGGAGGAGCAGCGCTTGGACTCTAATCCCACAGACGAAGGGCCAGCAGGGAAACTCCTGCAGGGCATCTTCAGCACACAGTGAGCTTTGCAACTCTGCAAAACACATTGCTGTAACTCCTCCTTTTCCTGCCTGGAAGACCTATTGATTCCAACATCTCTGTGCCCACTCTCTGCTGAGCAGCAACAGAGAGAGTAGAGCAGGAATGTTTAGACTGGGCTAAAACAGCAGAAGAGCCTTGCAAAAAAGCTCCTCCTGATCATGTTTAGCACACAGTGAGCTTTAAACTGTGACACAAACATTGCTGTCACTCTTCACTCTTTCTCCTAAAAGACCATTTCAATCCAAGAACTCCGTTGCCAGCACTCTGCTGAGCAGCAGAGTGAGCAGGAATGTCTGCAATCTGTAAGGCAGTGGAAGAGACAGGCCTGAAGGCTGCTCTTGTGCTTCTTCAACACACTGAGCTTTACAACTGTGACACACACACTGTTGTCACTCCTCATTGTAGCTCCTAAAAGTGCATTTGAATCCAGCGTTTCTGGTCTCCACTCTCGTTTCAAGAGCAGCAGAGGCAGGTGAGCACGAGCGCTTGGAATCCGCTCCCAGTTCCGAAGGGCAGGGAGGGAAAGTCCTTGCAGATCATCTTCAGCGCACAGTGAGCTTTGCAACTCTGAAACACACATTGCTGTCACTCCTCACTTCATCTCCTAATAATCCGTTTGAATCCATGGTCTCTCCCGCCCTCTCTCGTTTGAACAGCAGCAGTGACAGGTGAACACGATCTCTTGGCCTCTGCTCCCACAGCCGAAGAGCCCGGAGTGAAAGCTCCGGCAGGGCATCTTCAGCACGCAGTCAGCTTTGCAACTGTGACACATATATTGCTCTCGCTCCGCACTTTCCTACCTCAAAGTTCAATTGAATCCAAAATCTCTGTGCCCTTTCTCTGCTGGGCAGAAGCAGAGTAGAGCAGGAACCTTTAGCCAATGCTAAAAGAGCAGAAGAGACAGTCCAGAAAGTTCCCACTGATCATCTTCAGCGCACAGCGAGCTTTGCAACTCTGCAACACACATTGCTGTCACTCCTCCCTTTTTGCCTGAAAGACCAGCTGAATCCACCATCTCTGTGCCCGCTCTCTGCTGAGCAGCAACAGAGATAGTAGAGCAGGAATTTTTAGACCTGCCTAAAACAGCAGAAGAGCCTTGAAAAAAATCTCCTGCTTGATCATGTTTTGCACACAGTGAGCTTTAAACTGTGACACAAACATTGCTGTCACTCCTCACTTTATCTCCTAAAAGTGCATTTGAATCCAAAGTTTCTGGTGCGCTCTCTCGTTTGGAGAGGAGTTGTGACAGGGGAGGAGCAGCGCTTGGACTCTAATCCCACAGACGAAGGGCCAGCAGGGAAACTCCTGCAGGGCATCTTCAGCACACAGTGAGCTTTGCAACTCTGCAAAACACATTGCTGTAACTCCTCCTTCTCCTGCCTGGAAGACCAATTGATTCCAACATCTCTGTGCCCACTCTCTGCTGAGCAGCATCAGAGAGAGTAGAGCAGGAATGTTTAGACTGGGCTAAAACAGCAGAAGAGCCTTGCAAAAAAGCTCCTCCTGATCATGTTTAGCACACAGTGAGCTTTAAACTGTGACACAAACATTTCTGTCACTCTTCACTCTTTCTCCTAAAAGACCATTTCAATCCAAGAACTCCGTTGCCAGCACTCTGCTGAGCAGCAGAGTGAGCAGGAATGTCTGCAATCTGTAAGGCAGTGGAAGAGACAGGCCTGAAGGCTGCTCTTGTGCTTCTTCAACACACTGAGCTTTACAACTGTGACACACACACTGTTGTCACTCCTCATTGTAGCTCCTAAAAGTGCATTTGAATCCAGCGTTTCTGGTCTCCACTCTCGTTTCAAGAGCAGCAGAGGCAGGTGAGCACGAGCGCTTGGAATCCGCTCCCAGTTCCGAAGGGCAGGGAGGGAAAGTCCTTGCAGATCATCTTCAGCGCACAGTGAGCTTTGCAACTCTGAAACACACATTGCTGTCACTCCTCACTTCATCTCCTAATAATCCGTTTGAATCCATGGTCTCTCCCGCCCTCTCTCGTTTGAACAGCAGCAGTGACAGGTGAACACGATCTCTTGGCCTCTGCTCCCACAGCCGAAGAGCCCGGAGTGAAAGCTCCGGCAGGGCATCTTCAGCACGCAGTCAGCTTTGCAACTGTGACACATATATTGCTCTCGCTCCGCACTTTCCTACCTCAAAGTCCAATTGAATCCAAAATCTCTGTGCCCTTTCTCTGCTGGGCAGAAGCAGAGTAGAGCAGGAACCTTTAGCCAATGCTAAAAGAGCAGAAGAGACAGTCCAGAAAGTTCCCACTGATCATCTTCAGCGCACAGCGAGCTTTGCAACTCTGCAACACACATTGCTGTCACTCCTCCCTTTTTGCCTGAAAGACCAGCTGAATCCACCATCTCTGTGCCCGCTCTCTGCTGAGCAGCAACAGAGATAGTAGAGCAGGAATTTTTAGACCTGCCTAAAACAGCAGAAGAGCCTTGAAAAAAATCTCCTGCTTGATCATGTTTTGCACACAGTGAGCTTTAAACTGTGACACAAACATTGCTGTCACTCCTCACTTTATCTCCTAAAAGTGCATTTGAATCCAAAGTTTCTGGTGCGCTCTCTCGTTTCGAGAGGAGTTGTGACAGGGGAGGAGCAGCGCTTGGACTCTAATCCCACAGACGAAGGGCCAGCAGGGAAACTCCTGCAGGGCATCTTCAGCACACAGTGAGCTTTGCAATTCTGCAACACACATTGCTGTAACTCCTCCTTTTCCTGCCTGGAAGACCAATTGATTCCAACATCTCTGTGCCCACTCTCTGCTGAGCAGCAACAGAGAGCAGGAATGTTTAGACTGGGCTAAAACAGCAGAAGAGCCTTGCAAAAAAGCTCCTCCTGATCATGTTTAGCACACAGTGAGCTTTAAACTGTGACACAAACATTGCTGTCACTCTTCACTCTTTCTCCTAAAAGACCATTTCAATCCAAGAACTCCGTTGCCAGCACTCTGCTGAGCAGCAGAGTGAGCAGGAATGTCTGCAATCTGTAAGGCAGTGGAAGAGACAGGCTGAAGGCTGCTCTTGTGCTTCTTCAACACACTGAGCTTTACAACTGTGACACACACACTGTTGTCACTCCTCATTGTAGCTCCTAAAAGTGCATTTGAATCCAGCGTTTCTGGTCTCCACTCTCGTTTCAAGAGCAGCAGAGGCAGGTGAGCACGAGCGCTTGGAATCCGCTCCCAGTTCCGAAGGGCAGGGAGGGAAAGTCCTTGCAGATCATCTTCAGCGCACAGTGAGCTTTGCAACTCTGAAACACACATTGCTGTCACTCCTCACTTCATCTCCTAATAATCCGTTTGAATCCATGGTCTCTCCCGCCCTCTCTCGTTTGAACAGCAGCAGTGACAGGTGAACACGATCTCTTGGCCTCTGCTCCCACAGCCGAAGAGCCCGGAGTGAAAGCTCCGGCAGGGCATCTTCAGCACGCAGTCAGCTTTGCAACTGTGACACATATATTGCTCTCGCTCCGCACTTTCCTACCTCAAAGTTCAATTGAATCCAAAATCTCTGTGCCCTTTCTCTGCTGGGCAGAAGCAGAGTAGAGCAGGAACCTTTAGCCAATGCTAAAAGAGCAGAAGAGACAGTCCAGAAAGTTCCCACTGATCATCTTCAGCGCACAGCGAGCTTTGCAACTCTGCAACACACATTGCTGTCACTCCTCCCTTTTTGCCTGAAAGACCAGCTGAATCCACCATCTCTGTGCCCGCTCTCTGCTGAGCAGCAACAGAGATAGTAGAGCAGGAATTTTTAGACCTGCCTAAAACAGCAGAAGAGCCTTGAAAAAAATCTCCTGCTTGATCATGTTTTGCACACAGTGAGCTTTAAACTGTGACACAAACATTGCTGTCACTCCTCACTTTATCTCCTAAAAGTGCATTTGAATCCAAAGTTTCTGGTGCGCTCTCTCGTTTGGAGAGGAGTTGTGACAGGGGAGGAGCAGCGCTTGGACTCTAATCCCACAGACGAAGGGCCAGCAGGGAAACTCCTGCAGGGCATCTTCAGCACACAGTGAGCTTTGCAACTCTGCAAAACACATTGCTGTAACTCCTCCTTCTCCTGCCTGGAAGACCAATTGATTCCAACATCTCTGTGCCCACTCTCTGCTGAGCAGCATCAGAGAGAGTAGAGCAGGAATGTTTAGACTGGGCTAAAACAGCAGAAGAGCCTTGCAAAAAAGCTCCTCCTGATCATGTTTAGCACACAGTGAGCTTTAAACTGTGACACAAACATTTCTGTCACTCTTCACTCTTTCTCCTAAAAGACCATTTCAATCCAAGAACTCCGTTGCCAGCACTCTGCTGAGCAGCAGAGTGAGCAGGAATGTCTGCAATCTGTAAGGCAGTGGAAGAGACAGGCCTGAAGGCTGCTCTTGTGCTTCTTCAACACACTGAGCTTTACAACTGTGACACACACACTGTTGTCACTCCTCATTGTAGCTCCTAAAAGTGCATTTGAATCCAGCGTTTCTGGTCTCCACTCTCGTTTCAAGAGCAGCAGAGGCAGGTGAGCACGAGCGCTTGGAATCCGCTCCCAGTTCCGAAGGGCAGGGAGGGAAAGTCCTTGCAGATCATCTTCAGCGCACAGTGAGCTTTGCAACTCTGAAACACACATTGCTGTCACTCCTCACTTCATCTCCTAATAATCCGTTTGAATCCATGGTCTCTCCCGCCCTCTCTCGTTTGAACAGCAGCAGTGACAGGTGAACACGATCTCTTGGCCTCTGCTCCCACAGCCGAAGAGCCCGGAGTGAAAGCTCCGGCAGGGCATCTTCAGCACGCAGTCAGCTTTGCAACTGTGACACATATATTGCTCTCGCTCCGCACTTTCCTACCTCAAAGTCCAATTGAATCCAAAATCTCTGTGCCCTTTCTCTGCTGGGCAGAAGCAGAGTAGAGCAGGAACCTTTAGCCAATGCTAAAAGAGCAGAAGAGACAGTCCAGAAAGTTCCCACTGATCATCTTCAGCGCACAGCGAGCTTTGCAACTCTGCAACACACATTGCTGTCACTCCTCCCTTTTTGCCTGAAAGACCAGCTGAATCCACCATCTCTGTGCCCGCTCTCTGCTGAGCAGCAACAGAGATAGTAGAGCAGGAATTTTTAGACCTGCCTAAAACAGCAGAAGAGCCTTGAAAAAAATCTCCTGCTTGATCATGTTTTGCACACAGTGAGCTTTAAACTGTGACACAAACATTGCTGTCACTCCTCACTTTATCTCCTAAAAGTGCATTTGAATCCAAAGTTTCTGGTGCGCTCTCTCGTTTCGAGAGGAGTTGTGACAGGGGAGGAGCAGCGCTTGGACTCTAATCCCACAGACGAAGGGCCAGCAGGGAAACTCCTGCAGGGCATCTTCAGCACACAGTGAGCTTTGCAATTCTGCAACACACATTGCTGTAACTCCTCCTTTTCCTGCCTGGAAGACCAATTGATTCCAACATCTCTGTGCCCACTCTCTGCTGAGCAGCAACAGAGAGCAGGAATGTTTAGACTGGGCTAAAACAGCAGAAGAGCCTTGCAAAAAAGCTCCTCCTGATCATGTTTAGCACACAGTGAGCTTTAAACTGTGACACAAACATTGCTGTCACTCTTCACTCTTTCTCCTAAAAGACCATTTCAATCCAAGAACTCCGTTGCCAGCACTCTGCTGAGCAGCAGAGTGAGCAGGAATGTCTGCAATCTGTAAGGCAGTGGAAGAGACAGGCTGAAGGCTGCTCTTGTGCTTCTTCAACACACTGAGCTTTACAACTTTGACACACACACTGTTGTCACTCCTCATTGTAGCTCCTAAAAGTGCATTTGAATCCAGCGTTTCTGGTCTCCACTCTCGTTTCCAGTGCAGCAGAGGCAGGTGAGCACGAGCGCTTGGAATCCGCTCCCAGTTCCGAAGGGCAGGGAGGGAAAGTCCTTGCAGATCATCTTCAGCGCACAGTGAGCTTTGCAACTCTGAAACACACATTGCTGTCACTCCTCACTTCATCTCCTAATAATCCGTTTGAATCCATGGTCTCTCCCGCCCTCTCTCGTTTGAACAGCAGCAGTGACAGGTGAACACGATCTCTTGGCCTCTGCTCCCACAGCCGAAGAGCCCGGAGTGAAAGCTCCGGCAGGGCATCTTCAGCACGCAGTCAGCTTTGCAACTGTGACACATACATTGCTCTCGCTCCGCACTTTCCTACCTCAAAGTCCAATTGAATCCAAAATCTCTGTGCCCTTTCTCTGCTGGGCAGAAGCAGAGTAGAGCAGGAACCTTTAGCCAATGCTAAAAGAGCAGAAGAGACAGTCCAGAAAGTTCCCACTGATCATCTTCAGCGCACAGCGAGCTTTGCAACTCTGCAACACACATTGCTGTCACTCCTCCCTTTTTGCCTGAAAGACCAGCTGAATCCACCATCTCTGTGCCCGCTCTCTGCTGAGCAGCAACAGAGATAGTAGAGCAGGAATTTTTAGACCTGCCTAAAACAGCAGAAGAGCCTTGAAAAAAATCTCCTGCTTGATCATGTTTTGCACACAGTGAGCTTTAAACTGTGACACAAACATTGCTGTCACTCCTCACTTTATCTCCTAAAAGTGCATTTGAATCCAAAGTTTCTGGTGCGCTCTCTCGTTTGGAGAGGAGTTGTGACAGGGGAGGAGCAGCGCTTGGACTCTAATCCCACAGACGAAGGGCCAGCAGGGAAACGCCTGCAGGGCATCTTCAGCACACAATGAGCTTTGCAACTCTGCAAAACACATTGCTGTAACTCCTCCTTTTCCTGCCTGGAAGACCAATTGATTCCAACATCTCTGTGCCCACTCTCTGCTGAGCAGCATCAGAGAGAGTAGAGCAGGAATGTTTAGACTGGGCTAAAACAGCAGAAGAGCCTTGCAAAAAAGCTCCTCCTGATCATGTTTAGCACACAGTGAGCTTTAAACTGTGACACAAACATTGCTGTCACTCTTCACTCTTTCTCCTAAAAGACCATTTCAATCCAAGAACTCCGTTGCCAGCACTCTGCTGAGCAGCAGAGTGAGCAGGAATGTCTGCAATCTGTAAGGCAGTGGAAGAGACAGGCCTGAAGGCTGCTCTTGTGCTTCTTCAACACACTGAGCTTTACAACTGTGACACACACACTGTTGTCACTCCTCATTGTAGCTCCTAAAAGTGCATTTGAATCCAGCGTTTCTGGTCTCCACTCTCGTTTCAAGAGCAGCAGAGGCAGGTGAGCACGAGCGCTTGGAATCCGCTCCCAGTTCCGAAGGGCAGGGAGGGAAAGTCCTTGCAGATCATCTTCAGCGCACAGTGAGCTTTGCAACTCTGAAACACACATTGCTGTCACTCCTCACTTCATCTCCTAATAATCCGTTTGAATCCATGGTCTCTCCCGCCCTCTCTCGTTTGAACAGCAGCAGTGACAGGTGAACACGATCTCTTGGCCTCTGCTCCCACAGCCGAAGAGCCCGGAGTGATAGCTCCGGAAGGGCATCTTCAGCACGCAGTCAGCTTTGCAACTGTGACACATATATTGCTCTCGCTCCGCACTTTCCTACCTCAAAGTCCAATTGAATCCAAAACTCTGTGCCCTTTCTCTGCTGGGCAGAAGCAGAGTAGAGCAGGAACCTTTAGCCAATGCTAAAAGAGCAGAAGAGACAGTCCAGAAAGTTCCCACTGATCATCAGCGCACAGCGAGCTTTGCAACTCTGCAACACACATTGCTGTCACTCCTCCCTTTTTGCCTGAAAGACCAGCTGAATCCACCATCTCTGTGCCCGCTCTCTGCTGAGCAGCAACAGAGATACTAGAGCAGGAATTTTTAGACCTGCCTAAAACAGCAGAAGAGCCTTGAAAAAAATCTCCTGCTTGATCATGTTTTGCACACAGTGAGCTTTAAACTGTGACACAAACATTGCTGTCACTCCTCACTTTATCTCCTAAAAGTGCATTTGAATCCAAAGTTTCTGGTGCGCTCTCTCGTTTGGAGAGGAGTTGTGACAGGGGAGGAGCAGCGCTTGGACTCTAATCCCACAGACGAAGGGCCAGCAGGGAAACGCCTGCAGGGCATCTTCAGCACACAATGAGCTTTGCAACTCTGCAAAACACATTGCTGTAACTCCTCCTTTTCCTGCCTGGAAGACCAATTGATTCCAACATCTCTGTGCCCACTCTCTGCTGAGCAGCATCAGAGAGAGTAGAGCAGGAATGTTTAGACTGGGCTAAAACAGCAGAAGAGCCTTGCAAAAAAGCTCCTCCTGATCATGTTTAGCACACAGTGAGCTTTAAACTGTGACACAAACATTGCTGTCACTCTTCACTCTTTCTCCTAAAAGACCATTTCAATCCAAGAACTCCGTTGCCAGCACTCTGCTGAGCAGCAGAGTGAGCAGGAATGTCTGCAATCTGTAAGGCAGTGGAAGAGACAGGCTGAAGGCTGCTCTTGTGCTTCTTCAACACACTGAGCTTTACAACTTTGACACACACACTGTTGTCACTCCTCATTGTAGCTCCTAAAAGTGCATTTGAATCCAGCGTTTCTGGTCTCCACTCTCGTTTCCAGTGCAGCAGAGGCAGGTGAGCACGAGCGCTTGGAATCCGCTCCCAGTTCCGAAGGGCAGGGAGGGAAAGTCCTTGCAGATCATCTTCAGCGCACAGTGAGCTTTGCAACTCTGAAACACACATTGCTGTCACTCCTCACTTCATCTCCTAATAATCCGTTTGAATCCATGGTCTCTCCCGCCCTCTCTCGTTTGAACAGCAGCAGTGACAGGTGAACACGATCTCTTGGCCTCTGCTCCCACAGCCGAAGAGCCCGGAGTGAAAGCTCCGGCAGGGCATCTTCAGCACGCAGTCAGCTTTGCAACTGTGACACATACATTGCTCTCGCTCCGCACTTTCCTACCTCAAAGTCCAATTGAATCCAAAATCTCTGTGCCCTTTCTCTGCTGGGCAGAAGCAGAGTAGAGCAGGAACCTTTAGCCAATGCTAAAAGAGCAGAAGAGACAGTCCAGAAAGTTCCCACTGATCATCTTCAGCGCACAGCGAGCTTTGCAACTCTGCAACACACATTGCTGTCACTCCTCCCTTTTTGCCTGAAAGACCAGCTGAATCCACCATCTCTGTGCCCGCTCTCTGCTGAGCAGCAACAGAGATAGTAGAGCAGGAATTTTTAGACCTGCCTAAAACAGCAGAAGAGCCTTGAAAAAAATCTCCTGCTTGATCATGTTTTGCACACAGTGAGCTTTAAACTGTGACACAAACATTGCTGTCACTCCTCACTTTATCTCCTAAAAGTGCATTTGAATCCAAAGTTTCTGGTGCGCTCTCTCGTTTGGAGAGGAGTTGTGACAGGGGAGGAGCAGCGCTTGGACTCTAATCCCACAGACGAAGGGCCAGCAGGGAAACGCCTGCAGGGCATCTTCAGCACACAATGAGCTTTGCAACTCTGCAAAACACATTGCTGTAACTCCTCCTTTTCCTGCCTGGAAGACCAATTGATTCCAACATCTCTGTGCCCACTCTCTGCTGAGCAGCATCAGAGAGAGTAGAGCAGGAATGTTTAGACTGGGCTAAAACAGCAGAAGAGCCTTGCAAAAAAGCTCCTCCTGATCATGTTTAGCACACAGTGAGCTTTAAACTGTGACACAAACATTGCTGTCACTCTTCACTCTTTCTCCTAAAAGACCATTTCAATCCAAGAACTCCGTTGCCAGCACTCTGCTGAGCAGCAGAGTGAGCAGGAATGTCTGCAATCTGTAAGGCAGTGGAAGAGACAGGCCTGAAGGCTGCTCTTGTGCTTCTTCAACACACTGAGCTTTACAACTGTGACACACACACTGTTGTCACTCCTCATTGTAGCTCCTAAAAGTGCATTTGAATCCAGCGTTTCTGGTCTCCACTCTCGTTTCAAGAGCAGCAGAGGCAGGTGAGCACGAGCGCTTGGAATCCGCTCCCAGTTCCGAAGGGCAGGGAGGGAAAGTCCTTGCAGATCATCTTCAGCGCACAGTGAGCTTTGCAACTCTGAAACACACATTGCTGTCACTCCTCACTTCATCTCCTAATAATCCGTTTGAATCCATGGTCTCTCCCGCCCTCTCTCGTTTGAACAGCAGCAGTGACAGGTGAACACGATCTCTTGGCCTCTGCTCCCACAGCCGAAGAGCCCGGAGTGATAGCTCCGGAAGGGCATCTTCAGCACGCAGTCAGCTTTGCAACTGTGACACATATATTGCTCTCGCTCCGCACTTTCCTACCTCAAAGTCCAATTGAATCCAAAACTCTGTGCCCTTTCTCTGCTGGGCAGAAGCAGAGTAGAGCAGGAACCTTTAGCCAATGCTAAAAGAGCAGAAGAGACAGTCCAGAAAGTTCCCACTGATCATCAGCGCACAGCGAGCTTTGCAACTCTGCAACACACATTGCTGTCACTCCTCCCTTTTTGCCTGAAAGACCAGCTGAATCCACCATCTCTGTGCCCGCTCTCTGCTGAGCAGCAACAGAGATACTAGAGCAGGAATTTTTAGACCTGCCTAAAACAGCAGAAGAGCCTTGAAAAAAATCTCCTGCTTGATCATGTTTTGCACACAGTGAGCTTTAAACTGTGACACAAACATTGCTGTCACTCCTCACTTTATCTCCTAAAAGTGCATTTGAATCCAAAGTTTCTGGTGCGCTCTCTCGTTTGGAGAGGAGTTGTGACAGGGGAGGAGCAGCGCTTGGACTCTAATCCCACAGACGAAGGGCCAGCAGGGAAACGCCTGCAGGGCATCTTCAGCACACAATGAGCTTTGCAACTCTGCAAAACACATTGCTGTAACTCCTCCTTTTCCTGCCTGGAAGACCAATTGATTCCAACATCTCTGTGCCCACTCTCTGCTGAGCAGCATCAGAGAGAGTAGAGCAGGAATGTTTAGACTGGGCTAAAACAGCAGAAGAGCCTTGCAAAAAAGCTCCTCCTGATCATGTTTAGCACACAGTGAGCTTTAAACTGTGACACAAACATTGCTGTCACTCTTCACTCTTTCTCCTAAAAGACCATTTCAATCCAAGAACTCCGTTGCCAGCACTCTGCTGAGCAGCAGAGTGAGCAGGAATGTCTGCAATCTGTAAGGCAGTGGAAGAGACAGGCCTGAAGGCTGCTCTTGTGCTTCTTCAACACACTGAGCTTTACAACTGTGACACACACACTGTTGTCACTCCTCATTGTAGCTCCTAAAAGTGCATTTGAATCCAGCGTTTCTGGTCTCCACTCTCGTTTCAAGAGCAGCAGAGGCAGGTGAGCACGAGCGCTTGGAATCCGCTCCCAGTTCCGAAGGGCAGGGAGGGAAAGTCCTTGCAGATCATCTTCAGCGCACAGTGAGCTTTGCAACTCTGAAACACACATTGCTGTCACTCCTCACTTCATCTCCTAATAATCCGTTTGAATCCATGGTCTCTCCCGCCCTCTCTCGTTTGAACAGCAGCAGTGACAGGTGAACACGATCTCTTGGCCTCTGCTCCCACAGCCGATGAGCCCGGAGTGATAGCTCCGGAAGGGCATCTTCAGCACGCAGTCAGCTTTGCAACTGTGACACATATATTGCTCTCGCTCCGCACTTTCCTACCTCAAAGTCCAATTGAATCCAAAACTCTGTGCCCTTTCTCTGCTGGGCAGAAGCAGAGTAGAGCAGGAACCTTTAGCCAATGCTAAAAGAGCAGAAGAGACAGTCCAGAAAGTTCCCACTGATCATCAGCGCACAGCGAGCTTTGCAACTCTGCAACACACATTGCTGTCACTCCTCCCTTTTTGCCTGAAAGACCAGCTGAATCCACCATCTCTGTGCCCGCTCTCTGCTGAGCAGCAACAGAGATACTAGAGCAGGAATTTTTAGACCTGCCTAAAACAGCAGAAGAGCCTTGAAAAAAATCTCCTGCTTGATCATGTTTTGCACACAGTGAGCTTTAAACTGTGACACAAACATTGCTGTCACTCCTCACTTTATCTCCTAAAAGTGCATTTGAATCCAAAGTTTCTGGTGCGCTCTCTCGTTTGGAGAGGAGTTGTGACAGGGGAGGAGCAGCGCTTGGACTCTAATCCCACAGACGAAGGGCCAGCAGGGAAACGCCTGCAGGGCATCTTCAGCACACAATGAGCTTTGCAACTCTGCAAAACACATTGCTGTAACTCCTCCTTTTCCTGCCTGGAAGACCAATTGATTCCAACATCTCTGTGCCCACTCTCTGCTGAGCAGCATCAGAGAGAGTAGAGCAGGAATGTTTAGACTGGGCTAAAACAGCAGAAGAGCCTTGCAAAAAAGCTCCTCCTGATCATGTTTAGCACACAGTGAGCTTTAAACTGTGACACAAACATTGCTGTCACTCTTCACTCTTTCTCCTAAAAGACCATTTCAATCCAAGAACTCCGTTGCCAGCACTCTGCTGAGCAGCAGAGTGAGCAGGAATGTCTGCAATCTGTAAGGCAGTGGAAGAGACAGGCCTGAAGGCTGCTCTTGTGCTTCTTCAACACACTGAGCTTTACAACTGTGACACACACACTGTTGTCACTCCTCATTGTAGCTCCTAAAAGTGCATTTGAATCCAGCGTTTCTGGTCTCCACTCTCGTTTCAAGAGCAGCAGAGGCAGGTGAGCACGAGCGCTTGGAATCCGCTCCCAGTTCCGAAGGGGAGGGAGGGAAAGTCCTTGCAGATCATCTTCAGCGCACAGTGAGCTTTGCAACTCTGAAACACACATTGCTGTCACTCCTCACTTCATCTCCTAATAATCCGTTTGAATCCATGGTCTCTCCCGCCCTCTCTCGTTTGAACAGCAGCAGTGACAGGTGAACACGATCTCTTGGCCTCTGCTCCCACAGCCGAAGAGCCCGGAGTGAAAGCTCCGGCAGGGCATCTTCAGCACGCAGTCAGCTTTGCAACTGTGACACATATATTGCTCTCGCTCCGCACTTTCCTACCTCAAAGTCCAATTGAATCCAAAACTCTGTGCCCTTTCTCTGCTGGGCAGAAGCAGAGTAGAGCAGGAACCTTTAGCCAATGCTAAAAGAGCAGAAGAGACAGTCCAGAAAGTTCCCACTGATCATCTTCAGCGCACAGCGAGCTTTGCAACTCTGCAACACACATTGCTGTCACTCCTCCCTTTTTGCCTGAAAGACCAGCTGAATCCACCATCTCTGTGCCCGCTCTCTGCTGAGCAGCAACAGAGAGAGTAGAGCAGGAATTTTTAGACCTGCCTAAAACAGCAGAAGAGCCTTGAAAAAAATCTCCTGCTTGATCATGTTTTGCACACAGTGAGCTTTAAACTGTGACACAAACATTGCTGTCACTCCTCACTTTATCTCCTAAAAGTGCATTTGAATCCAAAGTTTCTGGTGCGCTCTCTCGTTTGGAGAGGAGTTGTGACAGGGGAGGAGCAGCGCTTGGACTCTAATCCCACAGACGAAGGGCCAGCAGGGAAACGCCTGCAGGGCATCTTCAGCACACAATGAGCTTTGCAACTCTGCAAAACACATTGCTGTAACTCCTCCTTTTCCTGCCTGGAAGACCAATTGATTCCAACATCTCTGTGCCCACTCTCTGCTGAGCAGCATCAGAGAGAGTAGAGCAGGAATGTTTAGACTGGGCTAAAACAGCAGAAGAGCCTTGCAAAAAAGCTCCTCCTGATCATGTTTAGCACACAGTGAGCTTTAAACTGTGACACAAACATTGCTGTCACTCTTCACTCTTTCTCCTAAAAGACCATTTCAATCCAAGAACTCCGTTGCCAGCACTCTGCTGAGCAGCAGAGTGAGCAGGAATGTCTGCAATCTGTAAGGCAGTGGAAGAGACAGGCCTGAAGGCTGCTCTTGTGCTTCTTCAACACACTGAGCTTTACAACTGTGACACACACACTGTTGTCACTCCTCATTGTAGCTCCTAAAAGTGCATTTGAATCCAGCGTTTCTGGTCTCCACTCTCGTTTCAAGAGCAGCAGAGGCAGGTGAGCACGAGCGCTTGGAATCCGCTCCCAGTTCCGAAGGGCAGGGAGGGAAAGTCCTTGCAGATCATCTTCAGCGCACAGTGAGCTTTGCAACTCTGAAACACACATTGCTGTCACTCCTCACTTCATCTCCTAATAATCCGTTTGAATCCATGGTCTCTCCCGCCCTCTCTCGTTTGAACAGCAGCAGTGACAGGTGAACACGATCTCTTGGCCTCTGCTCCCACAGCCGAAGAGCCCGGAGTGATAGCTCCGGAAGGGCATCTTCAGCACGCAGTCAGCTTTGCAACTGTGACACATATATTGCTCTCGCTCCGCACTTTCCTACCTCAAAGTCCAATTGAATCCAAAACTCTGTGCCCTTTCTCTGCTGGGCAGAAGCAGAGTAGAGCAGGAACCTTTAGCCAATGCTAAAAGAGCAGAAGAGACAGTCCAGAAAGTTCCCACTGATCATCAGCGCACAGCGAGCTTTGCAACTCTGCAACACACATTGCTGTCACTCCTCCCTTTTTGCCTGAAAGACCAGCTGAATCCACCATCTCTGTGCCCGCTCTCTGCTGAGCAGCAACAGAGATACTAGAGCAGGAATTTTTAGACCTGCCTAAAACAGCAGAAGAGCCTTGAAAAAAATCTCCTGCTTGATCATGTTTTGCACACAGTGAGCTTTAAACTGTGACACAAACATTGCTGTCACTCCTCACTTTATCTCCTAAAAGTGCATTTGAATCCAAAGTTTCTGGTGCGCTCTCTCGTTTGGAGAGGAGTTGTGACAGGGGAGGAGCAGCGCTTGGACTCTAATCCCACAGACAAAGGGCCAGCAGGGAAACGCCTGCAGGGCATCTTCAGCACACAATGAGCTTTGCAACTCTGCAAAACACATTGCTGTAACTCCTCCTTTTTCTGCCTGGAAGACTAATTGATTCCAACATCTCTGTGCCCACTCTCTGCTGAGCAGCATCAGAGAGAGTAGAGCAGGAATGTTTAGACTGGGCTAAAACAGCAGAAGAGCCTTGCAAAAAAGCTCCTCCTGATCATGTTTAGCACACAGTGAGCTTTAAACTGTGACACAAACATTGCTGTCACTCTTCACTCTTTCTCCTAAAAGACCATTTCAATCCAAGAACTCCGTTGCCAGCACTCTGCTGAGCAGCAGAGTGAGCAGGAATGTCTGCAATCTGTAAGGCAGTGGAAGAGACAGGCCTGAAGGCTGCTCTTGTGCTTCTTCAACACACTGAGCTTTACAACTGTGACACACACACTGTTGTCACTCCTCATTGTAGCTCCTAAAAGTGCATTTGAATCCAGCGTTTCTGGTCTCCACTCTCGTTTCAAGAGCAGCAGAGGCAGGTGAGCACGAGCGCTTGGAATCCGCTCCCAGTTCCGAAGGGCAGGGAGGGAAAGTCCTTGCAGATCATCTTCAGCGCACAGTGAGCTTTGCAACTCTGAAACACACATTGCTGTCACTCCTCACTTCATCTCCTAATAATCCGTTTGAATCCATGGTCTCTCCCGCCCTCTCTCGTTTGAACAGCAGCAGTGACAGGTGAACACGATCTCTTGGCCTCTGCTCCCACAGCCGAAGAGCCCGGAGTGAAAGCTCCGGCAGGGCATCTTCAGCACGCAGTCAGCTTTGCAACTGTGACACATATATTGCTCTCGCTCCGCACTTTCCTACCTCAAAGTCCAATTGAATCCAAAACTCTGTGCCCTTTCTCTGCTGGGCAGAAGCAGAGTAGAGCAGGAACCTTTAGCCAATGCTAAAAGAGCAGAAGAGACAGTCCAGAAAGTTCCCACTGATCATCAGCGCACAGCGAGCTTTGCAACTCTGCAACACACATTGCTGTCACTCCTCCCTTTTTGCCTGAAAGACCAGCTGAACCCACCATCTCTGTGCCCGCTCTCTGCTGAGCAGCAACAGAGATACTAGAGCAGGAATTTTTAGACCTGCCTAAAACAGCAGAAGAGCCTTGAAAAAAATCTCCTGCTTGATCATGTTTTGCACACAGTGAGCTTTAAACTGTGACACAAACATTGCTGTCACTCCTCACTTTATCTCCTAAAAGTGCATTTGAATCCAAAGTTTCTGGTGCGCTCTCTCGTTTGGAGAGGAGTTGTGACAGGGGAGGAGCAGCGCTTGGACTCTAATCCCACAGACGAAGGGCCAGCAGGGAAACGCCTGCAGGGCATCTTCAGCACACAATGAGCTTTGCAACTCTGCAAAACACATTGCTGTAACTCCTCCTTTTCCTGCCTGGAAGACCAATTGATTCCAACATCTCTGTGCCCACTCTCTGCTGAGCAGCATCAGAGAGAGTAGAGCAGGAATGTTTAGACTGGGCTAAAACAGCAGAAGAGCCTTGCAAAAAAGCTCCTCCTGATCATGTTTAGCACACAGTGAGCTTTATACTGTGACACAAACATTGCTGTCACTCTTCACTCTTTCTCCTAAAAGACCATTTCAATCCAAGAACTCCGTTGCCAGCACTCTGCTGAGCAGCAGAGTGAGCAGGAATGTCTGCAATCTGTAAGGCAGTGGAAGAGACAGGCCTGAAGGCTGCTCTTGTGCTTCTTCAACACACTGAGCTTTACAACTGTGACACACACACTGTTGTCACTCCTCATTGTAGCTCCTAAAAGTGCATTTGAATCCAGCGTTTCTGGTCTCCACTCTCGTTTCAAGAGCAGCAGAGGCAGGTGAGCACGAGCGCTTGGAATCCGCTCCCAGTTCCGAAGGGCAGGGAGGGAAAGTCCTTGCAGATCATCTTCAGCGCACAGTGAGCTTTGCAACTCTGAAACACACATTGCTGTCACTCCTCACTTCATCTCCTAATAATCCGTTTGAATCCATGGTCTCTCCCGCCCTCTCTCGTTTGAACAGCAGCAGTGACAGGTGAACACGATCTCTTGGCCTCTGCTCCCACAGCCGAAGAGCCCGGAGTGAAAGCTCCGGCAGGGCATCTTCAGCACGCAGTCAGCTTTGCAACTGTGACACATATATTGCTCTCGCTCCGCACTTTCCTACCTCAAAGTCCAATTGAATCCAAAACTCTGTGCCCTTTCTCTGCTGGGCAGAAGCAGAGTAGAGCAGGAACCTTTAGCCAATGCTAAAAGAGCAGAAGAGACAGTCCAGAAAGTTCCCACTGATCATCTTCAGCGCACAGCGAGCTTTGCAACTCTGCAACACACATTGCTGTCACTCCTCCCTTTTTGCCTGAAAGACCAGCTGAATCCACCATCTCTGTGCCCGCTCTCTGCTGAGCAGCAACAGAGATAGTAGAGCAGGAATTTTTAGACCTGCCTAAAACAGCAGAAGAGCCTTGAAAAAAATCTCCTGCTTGATCATGTTTTGCACACAGTGAGCTTTAAACTGTGACACAAACATTGCTGTCACTCCTCACTTTATCTCCTAAAAGTGCATTTGAATCCAAAGTTTCTGGTGCGCTCTCTCGTTTGGAGAGGAGTTGTGACAGGGGAGGAGCAGCGCTTGGACTCTAATCCCACAGACGAAGGGCCAGCAGGGAAACTCCTGCAGGGCATCTTCAGCACACAATGAGCTTTGCAACTCTGCAAAACACATTGCTGTAACTCCTCCTTTTCCTGCCTGGAAGACCTATTGATTCCAACATCTCTGTGCCCACTCTCTGCTGAGCAGCAACAGAGAGAGTAGAGCAGGAATGTTTAGACTGGGCTAAAACAGCAGAAGAGCCTTGCAAAAAAGCTCCTCCTGATCATGTTTAGCACACAGTGAGCTTTAAACTGTGACACAAACATTGCTGTCACTCTTCACTCTTTCTCCTAAAAGACCATTTCAATCCAAGAACTCCGTTGCCAGCACTCTGCTGAGCAGCAGAGTGAGCAGGAATGTCTGCAATCTGTAAGGCAGTGGAAGAGACAGGCCTGAAGGCTGCTCTTGTGCTTCTTCAACACACTGAGCTTTACAACTGTGACACACACACTGTTGTCACTCCTCATTGTAGCTCCTAAAAGTGCATTTGAATCCAGCGTTTCTGGTCTCCACTCTCGTTTCAAGAGCAGCAGAGGCAGGTGAGCACGAGCGCTTGGAATCCGCTCCCAGTTCCGAAGGGCAGGGAGGGAAAGTCCTTGCAGATCATCTTCAGCGCACAGTGAGCTTTGCAACTCTGAAACACACATTGCTGTCACTCCTCACTTCATCTCCTAATAATCCGTTTGAATCCATGGTCTCTCCCGCCCTCTCTCGTTTGAACAGCAGCAGTGACAGGTGAACACGATCTCTTGGCCTCTGCTCCCACAGCCGAAGAGCCCGGAGTGAAAGCTCCGGCAGGGCATCTTCAGCACGCAGTCAGCTTTGCAACTGTGACACATACATTGCTCTCGCTCCGCACTTTCCTACCTCAAAGTCCAATTGAATCCAAAACTCTGTGCCCTTTCTCTGCTGGGCAGAAGCAGAGTAGAGCAGGAACCTTTAGCCAATGCTAAAAGAGCAGAAGAGACAGTCCAGAAAGTTCCCACTGATCATCTTCAGCGCACAGCGAGCTTTGCAACTCTGCAACACACATTGCTGTCACTCCTCCCTTTTTGCCTGAAAGACCAGCTGAATCCACCATCTCTGTGCCCGCTCTCTGCTGAGCAGCAACAGAGAGAGTAGAGCAGGAATTTTTAGACCTGCCTAAAACAGCAGAAGAGCCTTGAAAAAAATCTCCTGCTTGATCATGTTTTGCACACAGTGAGCTTTAAACTGTGACACAAACATTGCTGTCACTCCTCACTTTATCTCCTAAAAGTGCATTTGAATCCAAAGTTTCTGGTGCGCTCTCTCGTTTCGAGAGGAGTTGTGACAGGGGAGGAGCAGCGCTTGGACTCTAATCCCACAGACGAAGGGCCAGCAGGGAAACTCCTGCAGGGCATCTTCAGCACACAGTGAGCTTTGCAATTCTGCAACACACATTGCTGTAACTCCTCCTTTTCTTGCCTGGAAGACCAATTGATTCCAACATCTCTGTGCCCACTCTCTGCTGAGCAGCAACAGAGAGCAGGAATGTTTAGACTGGGCTAAAACAGCAGAAGAGCCTTGCAAAAAAGCTCTTCCTGATCATGTTTAGCACACAGTGAGCTTTAAACTGTGACACAAACATTGCTGTCACTCTTCACTCTTTCTCCTAAAAGACCATTTCAATCCAAGAACTCCGTTGCCAGCACTCTGCTGAGCAGCAGAGTGAGCAGGAATGTCTGCAATCTGTAAGGCAGTGGAAGAGACAGGCCTGAAGGCTGCTCTTGTGCTTCTTCAACACACTGAGCTTTACAACTGTGACACACACACTGTTGTCACTCCTCATTGTAGCTCCTAAAAGTGCATTTGAATCCAGCGTTTCTGGTCTCCCCTCTCGTTTCAAGAGCAGCAGAGGAAGGTGAGCACGAGCGCTTGGAATCCGCTCCCAGTTCCGAAGGGCAGGGAGGGAAAGCCCTTGCAGATCATCTTCAGCGCACAGTGAGCTTTGCAACTCTGAAACACACATTGCTGTCACTCCTCACTTCATCTCCTAATAATCCGTTTGAATCCATGGTCTCTCCCGCCCTCTCTCGTTTGAACAGCAGCAGTGACAGGTGAACACGATCTCTTGGCCTCTGCTCCCACAGCCGAAGAGCCCGGAGTGAAAGCTCCGGCAGGGCATCTTCAGCACGCAGTCAGCTTTGCAACTGTGACACATATATTGCTCTCGCTCCGCACTTTCCTACCTCAAAGTCCAATTGAATCCAAAATCTCTGTGCCCTTTCTCTGCTGGGCAGAAGCAGAGTAGAGCAGGAACCTTTAGCCAATGCTAAAAGAGCAGAAGAGACAGTCCATAAAGTTCCCACTGATCATCTTCAGCGCACAGCGAGCTTTGCAACTCTGCAACACACATTGCTGTCACTCCTCCCTTTTTGCCTGAAAGACCAGCTGAATCCACCATCTCTGTGCCCGCTCTCTGCTGAGCAGCAACAGAGAGAGTAGAGCAGGAATTTTTAGACCTGCCTAAAACAGCAGAAGAGCCTTGAAAAAAATCTCCTGCTTGATCATGTTTTGCACACAGTGAGCTTTAAACTGTGACACAAACATTGCTGTCACTCCTCACTTTATCTCCTAAAAGTGCATTTGAATCCAACGTTTCTGGTGCGCTCTCTCGTTTCGAGAGGAGTTGTGACAGGGGAGGAGCAGCGCTTGGACTCTAATACCACAGACGAAGGGCCAGCAGGGAAACTCCTGCAGGGCATCTTCAGCACACAGTGAGCTTTGCAACTCTGCAAAACACATTGCTGTAACTCCTCCTTCTCCTGCCTGGAAGACCAATTGATTCCAACATCTCTGTGCCCACTCTCTGCTGAGCAGCATCAGAGAGAGTAGAGCAGGAATGTTTAGACTGGGCTAAAACAGCAGAAGAGCCTTGCAAAAAAGCTCCTCCTGATCATGTTTAGCACACAGTGAGCTTTAAACTGTGACACAAACATTGCTGTCACTCTTCACTCTTTCTCCTAAAAGACCATTTCAATCCAAGAACTCCGTTGCCAGCACTCTGCTGAGTAGCAGAGTGAGCAGGAATGTCTGCAATCTGTAAGGCAGTGGAAGAGACAGGCTGAAGGCTGCTCTTGTGCTTCTTCAACACACTGAGCTTTACAACTTTGACACACACACTGTTGTCACTCCTCATTGTAGCTCCTAAAAGTGCATTTGAATCCAGCGTTTCTGGTCTCCCCTCTCGTTTCCAGTGCAGCAGAGGCAGGTGAGCACGAGCGCTTGGAATCCGCTCCCAGTTCCGAAGGGCAGGGAGGGAAAGTCCTTGCAGATCATCTTCAGCGCACAGTGAGCTTTGCAACTCTGAAACACACATTGCTGTCACTCCTCACTTCATCTCCTAATAATCCGTTTGAATCCATGGTCTCTCCCGCCCTTTCTCGTTTGAACAGCGGCAGTGACAGGTGAACACGATCTCTTGGCCTCTGCTCCCACAGCCGAAGAGCCCGGAGTGAAAGCTCCGGCAGGGCATCTTCAGCACGCAGTCAGCTTTGCAACTGTGACACATATATTGCTCTCGCTCCGCACTTTCCTACCTCAAAGTCCAATTGAATCCAAAATCTCTGTGCCCTTTCTCTGCTGGGCAGAAGCAGAGTAGAGCAGGAACCTTTAGCCAATGCTAAAAGAGCAGAAGAGACAGTCCAGAAAGTTCCCACTGATCATCTTCAGCGCACAGCGAGCTTTGCAACTCTGCAACACACATTGCTGTCACTCCTCCCTTTTTGCCTGAAAGACCAGCTGAATCCACCATCTCTGTGCCCGCTCTCTGCTGAGCAGCAACAGAGAGAGTAGAGCAGGAATTTTTAGACCTGCCTAAAACAGCAGAAGAGCCTTGAAAAAAATCTCCTGCTTGGTCATGTTTTGCACACAGTGAGCTTTAAACTGTGACACAAACATTGCTGTCACTCCTCACTTTATCTCCTAAAAGTGCATTTGAATCCAAAGTTTCTTGTGCGCTCTCTCGTTTCGAGAGGAGTTGTGACAGGGGAGGAGCAGCGCTTGGACTCTAATACCACAGACGAAGGGCCAGCAGGGAAACTCCTGCAGGGCATCTTCAGCACACAGTGAGCTTTGCAACTCTGCAAAACACATTGCTGTAACTCCTCCTTCTCCTGCCTGGAAGACCAATTGATTCCAACATCTCTGTGCCCACTCTCTGCTGAGCAGCATCAGAGAGAGTAGAGCAGGAATGTTTAGACTGGGCTAAAACAGCAGAAGAGCCTTGCAAAAAAGCTCCTCCTGATCATGTTTAGCACACAGTGAGCTTTAAACTGTGACACAAACATTGCTGTCACTCTTCACTCTTTCTCCTAAAAGACCATTTCAATCCAAGAACTCCGTTGCCAGCACTCTGCTGAGCAGCAGAGTGAGCAGGAATGTCTGCAATCTGTAAGGCAGTGGAAGAGACAGGCTGAAGGCTGCTCTTGTGCTTCTTCAACACACTGAGCTTTACAACTTTGACACACACACTGTTGTCACTCCTCATTGTAGCTCCTAAAAGTGCATTTGAATCCAGCGTTTCTGGTCTCCACTCTCGTTTCCAGTGCAGCAGAGGCAGGTGAGCACGAGCGCTTGGAATCCGCTCCCAGTTCCGAAGGGCAGGGAGGGAAAGTCCTTGCAGATCATCTTCAGCGCACAGTGAGCTTTGCAACTCTGAAACACACATTGCTGTCACTCCTCACTTCATCTCCTAATAATCCGTTTGAATCCATGGTCTCTCCCGCCCTCTCTCGTTTGAACAGCAGCAGTGACAGGTGAACACGATCTCTTGGCCTCTGCTCCCACAGCCGAAGAGCCCGGAGTGAAAGCTCCGGCAGGGCATCTTCAGCACGCAGTCAGCTTTGCAACTGTGACACATATATTGCTCTCGCTCCGCACTTTCCTACCTCAAAGTCCAATTGAATCCAAAATCTCTGTGCCCTTTCTCTGCTGGGCAGAAGCAGAGTAGAGCAGGAACCTTTAGCCAATGCTAAAAGAGCAGAAGAGACAGTCCAGAAAGTTCCCACTGATCATCTTCAGCGCACAGCGAGCTTTGCAACTCTGCAACACACATTGCTGTCACTCCTCCCTTTTTGCCTGAAAGACCAGCTGAATCCACCATCTCTGTGCCCGCTCTCTGCTGAGCAGCAACAGAGATAGTAGAGCAGGAATTTTTAGACCTGCCTAAAACAGCAGAAGAGCCTTGAAAAAAATCTCCTGCTTGATCATGTTTTGCACACAGTGAGCTTTAAACTGTGACACAAACATTGCTGTCACTCCTCACTTTATCTCCTAAAAGTGCATTTGAATCCAACGTTTCTGGTGCGCTCTCTCGTTTGGAGAGGAGGTGTGACAGGGGAGGAGCAGCGCTTGGACTCTAATCCCACAGAGGAAGGGCCAGCAGGGAAACTCCTGCAGGGCATCTTCAGCACACAATGAGCTTTGCAACTCTGCAAAACACATTGCTGTAACTCCTCCTTTTCCTGCCTGGAAGACCAATTGATTCCAACATCTCTGTGCCCACTCTCTGCTGAGCAGCATCAGAGAGAGTAGAGCAGGAATGTTTAGACTGGGCTAAAACAGCAGAAGAGCCTTGCAAAAAAGCTCCTCCTGATCATGTTTAGCACACAGTGAGCTTTAAACTGTGACACAAACATTGCTGTCACTCTTCACTCTTTCTCCTAAAAGACCATTTCAATCCAAGAACTCCGTTGCCAGCACTCTGCTGAGCAGCAGAGTGAGCAGGAATGTCTGCAATCTGTAAGGCAGTGGAAGAGACAGGCTGAAGGCTGCTCTTGTGCTTCTTCAACACACTGAGCTTTACAACTTTGACACACACACTGTTGTCACTCCTCATTGTAGCTCCTAAAAGTGCATTTGAATCCAGCGTTTCTGGTCTCCACTCTCGTTTCCAGTGCAGCAGAGGCAGGTGAGCACGAGCGCTTGGAATCCGCTCCCAGTTCCGAAGGGCAGGGAGGGAAAGTCCTTGCAGATCATCTTCAGCGCACAGTGAGCTTTGCAACTCTGAAACACACATTGCTGTCACTCCTCACTTCATCTCCTAATAATCCGTTTGAATCCATGGTCTCTCCCGCCCTCTCTCGTTTGAACAGCAGCAGTGACAGGTGAACACGATCTCTTGGCCTCTGCTCCCACAGCCGAAGAGCCCGGAGTGAAAGCTCCGGCAGGGCATCTTCAGCACGCAGTCAGCTTTGCAACTGTGACACATATATTGCTCTCGCTCCGCACTTTCCTACCTCAAAGTCCAATTGAATCCAAAATCTCTGTGCCCTTTCTCTGCTGGGCAGAAGCAGAGTAGAGCAGGAACCTTTAGCCAATGCTAAAAGAGCAGAAGAGACAGTCCAGAAAGTTCCCACTGATCATCTTCAGCGCACAGCGAGCTTTGCAACTCTGCAACACACATTGCTGTCACTCCTCCCTTTTTGCCTGAAAGACCAGCTGAATCCACCATCTCTGTGCCCGCTCTCTGCTGAGCAGCAACAGAGATAGTAGAGCAGGAATTTTTAGACCTGCCTAAAACAGCAGAAGAGCCTTGAAAAAAATCTCCTGCTTGATCATGTTTTGCACACAGTGAGCTTTAAACTGTGACACAAACATTGCTGTCACTCCTCACTTTATCTCCTAAAAGTGCATTTGAATCCAAAGTTTCTGGTGCGCTCTCTCGTTTGGAGAGGAGTTGTGACAGGGGAGGAGCAGCGCTTGGACTCTAATCCCACAGACGGAGGGCCAGCAGGGAAACTCCTGCAGGGCATCTTCAGCACACAGTGAGCTTTGCAACTCTGCAAAACACATTGCTGTAACTCCTCCTTTTCCTGCCTGGAAGACATTATTGATTCCAACATCTCTGTGCCCACTCTCTGCTGAGCAGCAACAGAGAGAGTAGAGCAGGAATGTTTAGACTGGGCTAAAACAGCAGAAGAGCCTTGCAAAAAAGCTCCTCCTGATCATGTTTAGCACACAGTGAGCTTTAAACTGTGACACAAACATTGCTGTCACTCTTCACTCTTTCTCCTAAAAGACCATTTCAATCCAAGAACTCCGTTGCCAGCACTCTGCTGAGCAGCAGAGTGAGCAGGAATGTCTGCAATCTGTAAGGCAGTGGAAGAGACAGGCTGAAGGCTGCTCTTGTGCTTCTTCAACACACTGAGCTTTACAACTTTGACACACACACTGTTGTCACTCCTCATTGTAGCTCCTAAAAGTGCATTTGAATCCAGCGTTTCTGGTCTCCACTCTCGTTTCCAGTGCAGCAGAGGCAGGTGAGCACGAGCGCTTGGAATCCGCTCCCAGTTCCGAAGGGCAGGGAGGGAAAGTCCTTGCAGATCATCTTCAGCGCACAGTGAGCTTTGCAACTCTGAAACACACATTGCTGTCACTCCTCACTTCATCTCCTAATAATCCGTTTGAATCCATGGTCTCTCCCGCCCTCTCTCGTTTGAACAGCAGCAGTGACAGGTGAACACGATCTCTTGGCCTCTGCTCCCACAGCCGAAGAGCCCGGAGTGAAAGCTCCGGCAGGGCATCTTCAGCACGCAGTCAGCTTTGCAACTGTGACACATATATTGCTCTCGCTCCGCACTTTCCTACCTCAAAGTCCAATTGAATCCAAAATCTCTGTGCCCTTTCTCTGCTGGGCAGAAGCAGAGTAGAGCAGGAACCTTTAGCCAATGCTAAAAGAGCAGAAGAGACAGTCCAGAAAGTTCCCACTGATCATCTTCAGCGCACAGCGAGCTTTGCAACTCTGCAACACACATTGCTGTCACTCCTCCCTTTTTGCCTGAAAGACCAGCTGAATCCACCATCTCTGTGCCCGCTCTCTGCTGAGCAGCAACAGAGAGAGTAGAGCAGGAATTTTTAGACCTGCCTAAAACAGCAGAAGAGCCTTGAAAAAAATCTCCTGCTTGATCATGTTTTGCACACAGTGAGCTTTAAACTGTGACACAAACATTGCTGTCACTCCTCACTTTATCTCCTAAAAGTGCATTTGAATCCAAAGTTTCTGGTGCGCTCTCTCGTTTCGAGAGGAGTTGTGACAGGGGAGGAGCAGCGCTTGGACTCTAATCCCACAGACGGAGGGCCAGCAGGGAAACTCCTGCAGGGCATCTTCAGCACACAGTGAGCTTTGCAACTCTGCAAAACACATTGCTGTAACTCCTCCTTTTCCTGCCTGGAAGACATTATTGATTCCAACATCTCTGTGCCCACTCTCTGCTGAGCAGCAACAGAGAGAGTAGAGCAGGAATGTTTAGACTGGGCTAAAACAGCAGAAGAGCCTTGCAAAAAAGCTCCTCCTGATCATGTTTAGCACACAGTGAGCTTTAAACTGTGACACAAACATTGCTGTCACTCTTCACTCTTTCTCCTAAAAGACCATTTCAATCCAAGAACTCCGTTGCCAGCACTCTGCTGAGCAGCAGAGTGAGCAGGAATGTCTGCAATCTGTAAGGCAGTGGAAGAGACAGGCTGAAGGCTGCTCTTGTGCTTCTTCAACACACTGAGCTTTACAACTTTGACACACACACTGTTGTCACTCCTCATTGTAGCTCCTAAAAGTGCATTTGAATCCAGCGTTTCTGGTCTCCACTCTCGTTTCCAGTGCAGCAGAGGCAGGTGAGCACGAGCGCTTGGAATCCGCTCCCAGTTCCGAAGGGCAGGGAGGGAAAGTCCTTGCAGATCATCTTCAGCGCACAGTGAGCTTTGCAACTCTGAAACACACATTGCTGTCACTCCTCACTTCATCTCCTAATAATCCGTTTGAATCCATGGTCTCTCCCGCCCTCTCTCGTTTGAACAGCAGCAGTGACAGGTGAACACGATCTCTTGGCCTCTGCTCCCACAGCCAAAGAGCCCGGAGTGAAAGCTCCGGCAGGGCATCTTCAGCACGCAGTCAGCTTTGCAACTGTGACACATATATTGCTCTCGCTCCGCACTTTCCTACCTCAAAGTCCAATTGAATCCAAAATCTCTGTGCCCTTTCTCTGCTGGGCAGAAGCAGAGTAGAGCAGGAACCTTTAGCCAATGCTAAAAGAGCAGAAGAGACAGTCCAGAAAGTTCCCACTGATCATCTTCAGCGCACAGCGAGCTTTGCAACTCTGCAACACACATTGCTGTCACTCCTCCCTTTTTGCCTGAAAGACCAGCTGAATCCACCATCTCTGTGCCCGCTCTCTGCTGAGCAGCAACAGAGAGAGTAGAGCAGGAATTTTTAGACCTGCCTAAAACAGCAGAAGAGCCTTGAAAAAAATCTCCTGCTTGATCATGTTTTGCACACAGTGAGCTTTAAACTGTGACACAAACATTGCTGTCACTCCTCACTTTATCTCCTAAAAGTGCATTTGAATCCAAAGTTTCTGGTGCGCTCTCTCGTTTCGAGAGGAGTTGTGACAGGGGAGGAGCAGCGCTTGGACTCTAATCCCACAGACGGAGGGCCAGCAGGGAA
This sequence comes from Lathamus discolor, assembly GCF_037157495.1. NCBI lineage: Eukaryota > Metazoa > Chordata > Aves > Psittaciformes > Psittacidae > Lathamus > Lathamus discolor. Next base: position 5,751,363 of record NC_088908.1, on the reverse strand, counting down.
ACTCCTGCAGGGCATCTTCAGCACACAGTGAGCTTTGCAACTCTGCAAAACACATTGCTGTAACTCCTCCTTTTCCTGCCTGGAAGACCTATTGATTCCAACATCTCTGTGCCCACTCTCTGCTGAGCAGCATCAGAGAGAGTAGAGCAGGAATGTTTAGACTGGGCTAAAACAGCAGAAGAGCCTTGCAAAAAAGCTCCTCCTGATCATGTTTAGCACACAGTGAGCTTTAAACTGTGACACAAACATTGCTGTCACTCTTCACTCTTTCTCCTAAAAGACCATTTCAATCCAAGAACTCCGTTGCCAGCACTCTGCTGAGCAGCAGAGTGAGCAGGAATGTCTGCAATCTGTAAGGCAGTGGAAGAGACAGGCTGAAGGCTGCTCTTGTGCTTCTTCAACACACTGAGCTTTACAACTTTGACACACACACTGTTGTCACTCCTCATTGTAGCTCCTAAAAGTGCATTTGAATCCAGCGTTTCTGGTCTCCACTCTCGTTTCCAGTGCAGCAGAGGCAGGTGAGCACGAGCGCTTGGAATCCGCTCCCAGTTCCGAAGGGCAGGGAGGGAAAGTCCTTGCAGATCATCTTCAGCGCACAGTGAGCTTTGCAACTCTGAAACACACATTGCTGTCACTCCTCACTTCATCTCCTAATAATCCGTTTGAATCCATGGTCTCTCCCGCCCTCTCTCGTTTGAACAGCAGCAGTGACAGGTGAACACGATCTCTTGGCCTCTGCTCCCACAGCCGAAGAGCCCTGAGTGAAAGCTCCGGCAGGGCATCTTCAGCACGCAGTCAGCTTTGCAACTGTGACACATATATTGCTCTCGCTCCGCACTTTCCTACCTCAAAGTCCAATTGAATCCAAAATCTCTGTGCCCTTTCTCTGCTGGGCAGAAGCAGAGTAGAGCAGGAACCTTTAGCCAATGCTAAAAGAGCAGAAGAGACAGTCCAGAAAGTTCCCACTGATCATCTTCAGCGCACAGCGAGCTTTGCAACTCTGCAACACACATTGCTGTCACTCCTCCCTTTTTGCCTGAAAGACCAGCTGAATCCACCATCTCTGTGCCCGCTCTCTGCTGAGCAGCAACAGAGAGAGTAGAGCAGGAATTTTTAGACCTGCCTAAAACAGCAGAAGAGCCTTGAAAAAAATCTCCTGCTTGATCATGTTTTGCACACAGTGAGCTTTAAACTGTGACACAAACATTGCTGTCACTCCTCACTTTATCTCCTAAAAGTGCATTTGAATCCAAAGTTTCTGGTGCGCTCTCTCGTTTGGAGAGGAGGTGTGACAGGGGAGGAGCAGCGCTTGGACTCTAATCCCACAGACGAAGGGCCAGCAGGGAAACTCCTGCAGGGCATCTTCAGCACACAGTGAGCTTTGCAACTCTGCAAAACACATTGCTGTAACTCCTCCTTCTCCTGCCTGGAAGACCAATTGATTCCAACATCTCTGTGCCCACTCTCTGCTGAGCAGCATCAGAGAGAGTAGAGCAGGAATGTTTAGACTGGGCTAAAACAGCAGAAGAGCCTTGCAAAAAAGCTCCTCCTGATCATGTTTAGCACACAGTGAGCTTTAAACTGTGACACAAACATTGCTGTCACTCTTCACTCTTTCTCCTAAAAGACCATTTCAATCCAAGAACTCCGTTGCCAGCACTCTGCTGAGCAGCAGAGTGAGCAGGAATGTCTGCAATCTGTAAGGCAGTGGAAGAGACAGGCTGAAGGCTGCTCTTGTGCTTCTTCAACACACTGAGCTTTACAACTTTGACACACACACTGTTGTCACTCCTCATTGTAGCTCCTAAAAGTGCATTTGAATCCAGCGTTTCTGGTCTCCACTCTCGTTTCCAGTGCAGCAGAGGCAGGTGAGCACGAGCGCTTGGAATCCGCTCCCAGTTCCGAAGGGCAGGGAGGGAAAGTCCTTGCAGATCATCTTCAGCGCACAGTGAGCTTTGCAACTCTGAAACACACATTGCTGTCACTCCTCACTTCATCTCCTAATAATCCGTTTGAATCCATGGTCTCTCCCGCCCTCTCTCGTTTGAACAGCAGCAGTGACAGGTGAACACGATCTCTTGGCCTCTGCTCCCACAGCCAAAGAGCCCGGAGTGAAAGCTCCGGCAGGGCATCTTCAGCACGCAGTCAGCTTTGCAACTGTGACACATACATTGCTCTCGCTCCGCACTTTCCTACCTCAAAGTCCAATTGAATCCAAAATCTCTGTGCCCTTTCTCTGCTGGGCAGAAGCAGAGTAGAGCAGGAACCTTTAGCCAATGCTAAAAGAGCAGAAGAGACAGTCCAGAAAGTTCCCACTGATCATCTTCAGCGCACAGCGAGCTTTGCAACTCTGCAACACACATTGCTGTCACTCCTCCCTTTTTGCCTGAAAGACCAGCTGAATCCACCATCTCTGTGCCCGCTCTCTGCTGAGCAGCAACAGAGATAGTAGAGCAGGAATTTTTAGACCTGCCTAAAACAGCAGAAGAGCCTTGAAAAAAATCTCCTGCTTGATCATGTTTTGCACACAGTGAGCTTTAAACTGTGACACAAACATTGCTGTCACTCCTCACTTTATCTCCTAAAAGTGCATTTGAATCCAAAGTTTCTGGTGCGCTCTCTCGTTTCGAGAGCAGTTGTGACAGGGGAGGAGCAGCGCTTGGACTCTAATACCACAGACGAAGGGCCAGCAGGGAAACGCCTGCAGGGCATCTTCAGCACACAGTGAGCTTTGCAACTCTGCAAAACACATTGCTGTAACTCCTCCTTCTCCTGCCTGGAAGACCAATTGATTCCAACATCTCTGTGCCCACTCTCTGCTGAGCAGCATCAGAGAGAGTAGAGCAGGAATGTTTAGACTGGGCTAAAACAGCAGAAGAGCCTTGCAAAAAAGCTCCTCCTGATCATGTTTAGCACACAGTGAGCTTTAAACTGTGACACAAACATTGCTGTCACTCTTCACTCTTTCTCCTAAAAGACCATTTCAATCCAAGAACTCCGTTGCCAGCACTCTGCTGAGCAGCAGAGTGAGCAGGAATGTCTGCAATCTGTAAGGCAGTGGAAGAGACAGGCTGAAGGCTGCTCTTGTGCTTCTTCAACACACTGAGCTTTACAACTTTGACACACACACTGTTGTCACTCCTCATTGTAGCTCCTAAAAGTGCATTTGAATCCAGCGTTTCTGGTCTCCACTCTCGTTTCCAGTGCAGCAGAGGCAGGTGAGCACGAGCGCTTGGAATCCGCTCCCAGTTCCGAAGGGCAGGGAGGGAAAGTCCTTGCAGATCATCTTCAGCGCACAGTGAGCTTTGCAACTCTGAAACACACATTGCTGTCACTCCTCACTTCATCTCCTAATAATCCGTTTGAATCCATGGTCTCTCCCGCCCTCTCTCGTTTGAACAGCAGCAGTGACAGGTGAACACGATCTCTTGGCCTCTGCTCCCACAGCCGAAGAGCCCGGAGTGAAAGCTCCGGCAGGGCATCTTCAGCACGCAGTCAGCTTTGCAACTGTGACACATATATTGCTCTCGCTCCGCACTTTCCTACCTCAAAGTCCAATTGAATCCAAAATCTCTGTGCCCTTTCTCTGCTGGGCAGAAGCAGAGTAGAGCAGGAACCTTTAGCCAATGCTAAAAGAGCAGAAGAGACAGTCCAGAAAGTTCCCACTGATCATCTTCAGCGCACAGCGAGCTTTGCAACTCTGCAACACACATTGCTGTCACTCCTCCCTTTTTGCCTGAAAGACCAGCTGAATCCACCATCTCTGTGCCCGCTCTCTGCTGAGCAGCAACAGAGAGAGTAGAGCAGGAATTTTTAGACCTGCCTAAAACAGCAGAAGAGCCTTGAAAAAAATCTCCTGCTTGATCATGTTTTGCACACAGTGAGCTTTAAACTGTGACACAAACATTGCTGTCACTCCTCACTTTATCTCCTAAAAGTGCATTTGAATCCAAAGTTTCTGGTGCGCTCTCTCGTTTCGAGAGGAGTTGTGACAGGGGAGGAGCAGCGCTTGGACTCTAATCCCACAGACGGAGGGCCAGCAGGGAAACTCCTGCAGGGCATCTTCAGCACACAGTGAGCTTTGCAACTCTGCAAAACACATTGCTGTAACTCCTCCTTTTCCTGCCTGGAAGACATTATTGATTCCAACATCTCTGTGCCCACTCTCTGCTGAGCAGCAACAGAGAGAGTAGAGCAGGAATGTTTAGACTGGGCTAAAACAGCAGAAGAGCCTTGCAAAAAAGCTCCTCCTGATCATGTTTAGCACACAGTGAGCTTTAAACTGTGACACAAACATTGCTGTCACTCTTCACTCTTTCTCCTAAAAGACCATTTCAATCCAAGAACTCCGTTGCCAGCACTCTGCTGAGCAGCAGAGTGAGCAGGAATGTCTGCAATCTGTAAGGCAGTGGAAGAGACAGGCTGAAGGCTGCTCTTGTGCTTCTTCAACACACTGAGCTTTACAACTTTGACACACACACTGTTGTCACTCCTCATTGTAGCTCCTAAAAGTGCATTTGAATCCAGCGTTTCTGGTCTCCACTCTCGTTTCCAGTGCAGCAGAGGCAGGTGAGCACGAGCGCTTGGAATCCGCTCCCAGTTCCGAAGGGCAGGGAGGGAAAGTCCTTGCAGATCATCTTCAGCGCACAGTGAGCTTTGCAACTCTGAAACACACATTGCTGTCACTCCTCACTTCATCTCCTAATAATCCGTTTGAATCCATGGTCTCTCCCGCCCTCTCTCGTTTGAACAGCAGCAGTGACAGGTGAACACGATCTCTTGGCCTCTGCTCCCACAGCCGAAGAGCCCGGAGTGAAAGCTCCGGCAGGGCATCTTCAGCACGCAGTCAGCTTTGCAACTGTGACACATATATTGCTCTCGCTCCGCACTTTCCTACCTCAAAGTCCAATTGAATCCAAAATCTCTGTGCCCTTTCTCTGCTGGGCAGAAGCAGAGTAGAGCAGGAACCTTTAGCCAATGCTAAAAGAGCAGAAGAGACAGTCCATAAAGTTCCCACTGATCATCTTCAGCGCACAGCGAGCTTTGCAACTCTGCAACACACATTGCTGTCACTCCTCCCTTTTTGCCTGAAAGACCAGCTGAATCCACCATCTCTGTGCCCGCTCTCTGCTGAGCAGCAACAGAGATAGTAGAGCAGGAATTTTTAGACCTGCCTAAAACAGCAGAAGAGCCTTGAAAAAAATCTCCTGCTTGATCATGTTTTGCACACAGTGAGCTTTAAACTGTGACACAAACATTGCTGTCACTCCTCACTTTATCTCCTAAAAGTGCATTTGAATCCAAAGTTTCTGGTGCGCTCTCTCGTTTGGAGAGGAGTTGTGACAGGGGAGGAGCAGCGCTTGGACTCTAATCCCACAGACGAAGGGCCAGCAGGGAAACGCCTGCAGGGCATCTTCAGCACACAATGAGCTTTGCAACTCTGCAAAACACATTGCTGTAACTCCTCCTTTTCCTGCCTGGAAGACCAATTGATTCCAACATCTCTGTGCCCACTCTCTGCTGAGCAGCATCAGAGAGAGTAGAGCAGGAATGTTTAGACTGGGCTAAAACAGCAGAAGAGCCTTGCAAAAAAGCTCCTCCTGATCATGTTTAGCACACAGTGAGCTTTAAACTGTGACACAAACATTGCTGTCACTCTTCACTCTTTCTCCTAAAAGACCATTTCAATCCAAGAACTCCGTTGCCAGCACTCTGCTGAGCAGCAGAGTGAGCAGGAATGTCTGCAATCTGTAAGGCAGTGGAAGAGACAGGCCTGAAGGCTGCTCTTGTGCTTCTTCAACACACTGAGCTTTACAACTGTGACACACACACTGTTGTCACTCCTCATTGTAGCTCCTAAAAGTGCATTTGAATCCAGCGTTTCTGGTCTCCACTCTCGTTTCAAGAGCAGCAGAGGCAGGTGAGCACGAGCGCTTGGAATCCGCTCCCAGTTCCGAAGGGCAGGGAGGGAAAGTCCTTGCAGATCATCTTCAGCGCACAGTGAGCTTTGCAACTCTGAAACACACATTGATGTCACTCCTCACTTCATCTCCTAATAATCCGTTTGAATCCATGGTCTCTCCCGCCCTCTCTCGTTTGAACAGCAGCAGTGACAGGTGAACACGATCTCTTGGCCTCTGCTCCCACAGCCGAAGAGCCCGGAGTGATAGCTCCGGAAGGGCATCTTCAGCACGCAGTCAGCTTTGCAACTGTGACACATATATTGCTCTCGCTCCGCACTTTCCTACCTCAAAGTCCAATTGAATCCAAAACTCTGTGCCCTTTCTCTGCTGGGCAGAAGCAGAGTAGAGCAGGAACCTTTAGCCAATGCTAAAAGAGCAGAAGAGACAGTCCAGAAAGTTCCCACTGATCATCAGCGCACAGCGAGCTTTGCAACTCTGCAACACACATTGCTGTCACTCCTCCCTTTTTGCCTGAAAGACCAGCTGAATCCACCATCTCTGTGCCCGCTCTCTGCTGAGCAGCAACAGAGAGAGTAGAGCAGGAATTTTTAGACCTGCCTAAAACAGCAGAAGAGCCTTGAAAAAAATCTCCTGCTTGATCATGTTTTGCACACAGTGAGCTTTAAACTGTGACACAAACATTGCTGTCACTCCTCACTTTATCTCCTAAAAGTGCATTTGAATCCAAAGTTTCTGGTGCGCTCTCTCGTTTGGAGAGGAGTTGTGACAGGGGAGGAGCAGCGCTTGGACTCTAATCCCACAGACGAAGGGCCAGCAGGGAAACGCCTGCAGGGCATCTTCAGCACACAATGAGCTTTGCAACTCTGCAAAACACATTGCTGTAACTCCTCCTTTTTCTGCCTGGAAGACTAATTGATTCCAACATCTCTGTGCCCACTCTCTGCTGAGCAGCATCAGAGAGAGTAGAGCAGGAATGTTTAGACTGGGCTAAAACAGCAGAAGAGCCTTGCAAAAAAGCTCCTCCTGATCATGTTTAGCACACAGTGAGCTTTAAACTGTGACACAAACATTGCTGTCACTCTTCACTCTTTCTCCTAAAAGACCATTTCAATCCAAGAACTCCGTTGCCAGCACTCTGCTGAGCAGCAGAGTGAGCAGGAATGTCTGCAATCTGTAAGGCAGTGGAAGAGACAGGCCTGAAGGCTGCTCTTGTGCTTCTTCAACACACTGAGCTTTACAACTGTGACACACACACTGTTGTCACTCCTCATTGTAGCTCCTAAAAGTGCATTTGAATCCAGCGTTTCTGGTCTCCACTCTCGTTTCAAGAGCAGCAGAGGCAGGTGAGCACGAGCGCTTGGAATCCGCTCCCAGTTCCGAAGGGCAGGGAGGGAAAGTCCTTGCAGATCATCTTCAGCGCACAGTGAGCTTTGCAACTCTGAAACACACATTGCTGTCACTCCTCACTTCATCTCCTAATAATCCGTTTGAATCCATGGTCTCTCCCGCCCTCTCTCGTTTGAACAGCAGCAGTGACAGGTGAACACGATCTCTTGGCCTCTGCTCCCACAGCCGAAGAGCCCGGAGTGATAGCTCCGGAAGGGCATCTTCAGCACGCAGTCAGCTTTGCAACTGTGACACATATATTGCTCTCGCTCCGCACTTTCCTACCTCAAAGTCCAATTGAATCCAAAACTCTGTGCCCTTTCTCTGCTGGGCAGAAGCAGAGTAGAGCAGGAACCTTTAGCCAATGCTAAAAGAGCAGAAGAGACAGTCCAGAAAGTTCCCACTGATCATCAGCGCACAGCGAGCTTTGCAACTCTGCAACACACATTGCTGTCACTCCTCCCTTTTTGCCTGAAAGACCAGCTGAATCCACCATCTCTGTGCCCGCTCTCTGCTGAGCAGCAACAGAGAGAGTAGAGCAGGAATTTTTAGACCTGCCTAAAACAGCAGAAGAGCCTTGAAAAAAATCTCCTGCTTGATCATGTTTTGCACACAGTGAGCTTTAAACTGTGACACAAACATTGCTGTCACTCCTCACTTTATCTCCTAAAAGTGCATTTGAATCCAAAGTTTCTGGTGCGCTCTCTCGTTTGGAGAGGAGTTGTGACAGGGGAGGAGCAGCGCTTGGACTCTAATCCCACAGACGAAGGGCCAGCAGGGAAACGCCTGCAGGGCATCTTCAGCACACAATGAGCTTTGCAACTCTGCAAAACACATTGCTGTAACTCCTCCTTTTTCTGCCTGGAAGACTAATTGATTCCAACATCTCTGTGCCCACTCTCTGCTGAGCAGCATCAGAGAGAGTAGAGCAGGAATGTTTAGACTGGGCTAAAACAGCAGAAGAGCCTTGCAAAAAAGCTCCTCCTGATCATGTTTAGCACACAGTGAGCTTTAAACTGTGACACAAACATTGCTGTCACTCTTCACTCTTTCTCCTAAAAGACCATTTCAATCCAAGAACTCCGTTGCCAGCACTCTGCTGAGCAGCAGAGTGAGCAGGAATGTCTGCAATCTGTAAGGCAGTGGAAGAGACAGGCCTGAAGGCTGCTCTTGTGCTTCTTCAACACACTGAGCTTTACAACTGTGACACACACACTGTTGTCACTCCTCATTGTAGCTCCTAAAAGTGCATTTGAATCCAGCGTTTCTGGTCTCCACTCTCGTTTCAAGAGCAGCAGAGGCAGGTGAGCACGAGCGCTTGGAATCCGCTCCCAGTTCCGAAGGGCAGGGAGGGAAAGTCCTTGCAGATCATCTTCAGCGCACAGTGAGCTTTGCAACTCTGAAACACACATTGCTGTCACTCCTCACTTCATCTCCTAATAATCCGTTTGAATCCATGGTCTCTCCCGCCCTCTCTCGTTTGAACAGCAGCAGTGACAGGTGAACACGATCTCTTGGCCTCTGCTCCCACAGCCGAAGAGCCCGGAGTGAAAGCTCCGGCAGGGCATCTTCAGCACGCAGTCAGCTTTGCAACTGTGACACATATATTGCTCTCGCTCCGCACTTTCCTACCTCAAAGTCCAATTGAATCCAAAACTCTGTGCCCTTTCTCTGCTGGGCAGAAGCAGAGTAGAGCAGGAACCTTTAGCCAATGCTAAAAGAGCAGAAGAGACAGTCCAGAAAGTTCCCACTGATCATCAGCGCACAGCGAGCTTTGCAACTCTGCAACACACATTGCTGTCACTCCTCCCTTTTTGCCTGAAAGACCAGCTGAACCCACCATCTCTGTGCCCGCTCTCTGCTGAGCAGCAACAGAGATACTAGAGCAGGAATTTTTAGACCTGCCTAAAACAGCAGAAGAGCCTTGAAAAAAATCTCCTGCTTGATCATGTTTTGCACACAGTGAGCTTTAAACTGTGACACAAACATTGCTGTCACTCCTCACTTTATCTCCTAAAAGTGCATTTGAATCCAACGTTTCTGGTGCGCTCTCTCGTTTCGAGAGGAGTTGTGACAGGGGAGGAGCAGCGCTTGGACTCTAATACCACAGACGAAGGGCCAGCAGGGAAACTCCTGCAGGGCATCTTCAGCACACAGTGAGCTTTGCAACTCTGCAAAACACATTGCTGTAACTCCTCCTTCTCCTGCCTGGAAGACCAATTGATTCCAACATCTCTGTGCCCACTCTCTGCTGAGCAGCATCAGAGAGAGTAGAGCAGGAATGTTTAGACTGGGCTAAAACAGCAGAAGAGCCTTGCAAAAAAGCTCCTCCTGATCATGTTTAGCACACAGTGAGCTTTAAACTGTGACACAAACATTGCTGTCACTCTTCACTCTTTCTCCTAAAAGACCATTTCAATCCAAGAACTCCGTTGCCAGCACTCTGCTGAGCAGCAGAGTGAGCAGGAATGTCTGCAATCTGTAAGGCAGTGGAAGAGACAGGCTGAAGGCTGCTCTTGTGCTTCTTCAACACACTGAGCTTTACAACTTTGACACACACACTGTTGTCACTCCTCATTGTAGCTCCTAAAAGTGCATTTGAATCCAGCGTTTCTGGTCTCCCCTCTCGTTTCCAGTGCAGCAGAGGCAGGTGAGCACGAGCGCTTGGAATCCGCTCCCAGTTCCGAAGGGCAGGGAGGGAAAGTCCTTGCAGATCATCTTCAGCGCACAGTGAGCTTTGCAACTCTGAAACACACATTGCTGTCACTCCTCACTTCATCTCCTAATAATCCGTTTGAATCCATGGTCTCTCCCGCCCTTTCTCGTTTGAACAGCGGCAGTGACAGGTGAACACGATCTCTTGGCCTCTGCTCCCACAGCCGAAGAGCCCGGAGTGAAAGCTCCGGCAGGGCATCTTCAGCACGCAGTCAGCTTTGCAACTGTGACACATATATTGCTCTCGCTCCGCACTTTCCTACCTCAAAGTCCAATTGAATCCAAAATCTCTGTGCCCTTTCTCTGCTGGGCAGAAGCAGAGTAGAGCAGGAACCTTTAGCCAATGCTAAAAGAGCAGAAGAGACAGTCCAGAAAGTTCCCACTGATCATCTTCAGCGCACAGCGAGCTTTGCAACTCTGCAACACACATTGCTGTCACTCCTCCCTTTTTGCCTGAAAGACCAGCTGAATCCACCATCTCTGTGCCCGCTCTCTGCTGAGCAGCAACAGAGATAGTAGAGCAGGAATTTTTAGACCTGCCTAAAACAGCAGAAGAGCCTTGAAAAAAATCTCCTGCTTGGTCATGTTTTGCACACAGTGAGCTTTAAACTGTGACACAAACATTGCTGTCACTCCTCACTTTATCTCCTAAAAGTGCATTTGAATCCAAAGTTTCTTGTGCGCTCTCTCGTTTCGAGAGGAGTTGTGACAGGGGAGGAGCAGCGCTTGGACTCTAATACCACAGACGAAGGGCCAGCAGGGAAACTCCTGCAGGGCATCTTCAGCACACAGTGAGCTTTGCAACTCTGCAAAACACATTGCTGTAACTCCTCCTTCTCCTGCCTGGAAGACCAATTGATTCCAACATCTCTGTGCCCACTCTCTGCTGAGCAGCATCAGAGAGAGTAGAGCAGGAATGTTTAGACTGGGCTAAAACAGCAGAAGAGCCTTGCAAAAAAGCTCCTCCTGATCATGTTTAGCACACAGTGAGCTTTAAACTGTGACACAAACATTGCTGTCACTCTTCACTCTTTCTCCTAAAAGACCATTTCAATCCAAGAACTCCGTTGCCAGCACTCTGCTGAGCAGCAGAGTGAGCAGGAATGTCTGCAATCTGTAAGGCAGTGGAAGAGACAGGCTGAAGGCTGCTCTTGTGCTTCTTCAACACACTGAGCTTTACAACTTTGACACACACACTGTTGTCACTCCTCATTGTAGCTCCTAAAAGTGCATTTGAATCCAGCGTTTCTGGTCTCCACTCTCGTTTCCAGTGCAGCAGAGGCAGGTGAGCACGAGCGCTTGGAATCCGCTCCCAGTTCCGAAGGGCAGGGAGGGAAAGTCCTTGCAGATCATCTTCAGCGCACAGTGAGCTTTGCAACTCTGAAACACACATTGCTGTCACTCCTCACTTCATCTCCTAATAATCCGTTTGAATCCATGGTCTCTCCCGCCCTCTCTCTTTTGAACAGCAGCAGTGACAGGTGAACACGATCTCTTGGCCTCTGCTCCCACAGCCGAAGAGCCCGGAGTGAAAGCTCCGGCAGGGCATCTTCAGCACGCAGTCAGCTTTGCAACTGTGACACATATATTGCTCTCGCTCCGCACTTTCCTACCTCAATGTCCAATTGAATCCAAAATCTCTGTGCCCTTTCTCTGCTGGGCAGAAGCAGAGTAGAGCAGGAACCTTTAGCCAATGCTAAAAGAGCAGAAGAGACAGTTCAGAAAGTTCCCACTGATCATCTTCAGCGCACAGCGAGCTTTGCAACTCTGCAACACACATTGCTGTCACTCCTCCCTTTTTGCCTGAAAGACCAGCTGAATCCACCATCTCTGTGCCCGCTCTCTGCTGAGCAGCAACAGAAAGAGTAGAGCAGGAATTTTTAGACCTGCCTAAAACAGCAGAAGAGCCTTGAAAAAAATCTCCTGCTTGGTCATGTTTTGCACACAGTGAGCTTTAAACTGTGACACAAACATTGCTGTCACTCCTCACTTTATCTCCTAAAAGTGCATTTGAATCCAAAGTTTCTTGTGCGCTCTCTCGTTTCGAGAGGAGTTGTGACAGGGGAGGAGCAGCGCTTGGACTCTAATACCACAGACGAAGGGCCAGCAGGGAAACTCCTGCAGGGCATCTTCAGCACACAGTGAGCTTTGCAACTCTGCAAAACACATTGCTGTAACTCCTCCTTCTCCTGCCTGGAAGACCAATTGATTCCAACATCTCTGTGCCCACTCTCTGCTGAGCAGCATCAGAGAGAGTAGAGCAGGAATGTTTAGACTGGGCTAAAACAGCAGAAGAGCCTTGCAAAAAAGCTCCTCCTGATCATGTTTAGCACACAGTGAGCTTTAAACTGTGACACAAACATTGCTGTCACTCTTCACTCTTTCTCCTAAAAGACCATTTCAATCCAAGAACTCCGTTGCCAGCACTCTGCTGAGCAGCAGAGTGAGCAGGAATGTCTGCAATCTGTAAGGCAGTGGAAGAGACAGGCTGAAGGCTGCTCTTGTGCTTCTTCAACACACTGAGCTTTACAACTTTGACACACACACTGTTGTCACTCCTCATTGTAGCTCCTAAAAGTGCATTTGAATCCAGCGTTTCTGGTCTCCCCTCTCGTTTCCAGTGCAGCAGAGGCAGGTGAGCACGAGCGCTTGGAATCCGCTCCCAGTTCCGAAGGGCAGGGAGGGAAAGTCCTTGCAGATCATCTTCAGCGCACAGTGAGCTTTGCAACTCTGAAACACACATTGCTGTCACTCCTCACTTCATCTCCTAATAATCCGTTTGAATCTATGGTCTCTCCCGCCCTTTCTCGTTTGAACAGCGGCAGTGACAGGTGAACACGATCTCTTGGCCTCTGCTCCCACAGCCGAAGAGCCCGGAGTGAAAGCTCCGGCAGGGCATCTTCAGCACGCAGTCAGCTTTGCAACTGTGACACATATATTGCTCTCGCTCCGCACTTTCCTACCTCAAAGTCCAATTGAATCCAAAATCTCTGTGCCCTTTCTCTGCTGGGCAGAAGCAGAGTAGAGCAGGAACCTTTAGCCAATGCTAAAAGAGCAGAAGAGACAGTCCAGAAAGTTCCCACTGATCATCTTCAGCGCACAGCGAGCTTTGCAACTCTGCAACACACATTGCTGTCACTCCTCCCTTTTTGCCTGAAAGACCAGCTGAATCCACCATCTCTGTGCCCGCTCTCTGCTGAGCAGCAACAGAGATAGTAGAGCAGGAATTTTTAGACCTGCCTAAAACAGCAGAAGAGCCTTGAAAAAAATCTCCTGCTTGGTCATGTTTTGCACACAGTGAGCTTTAAACTGTGACACAAACATTGCTGTCACTCCTCACTTTATCTCCTAAAAGTGCATTTGAATCCAAAGTTTCTTGTGCGCTCTCTCGTTTCGAGAGGAGTTGTGACAGGGGAGGAGCAGCGCTTGGACTCTAATACCACAGACGAAGGGCCAGCAGGGAAACTCCTGCAGGGCATCTTCAGCACACAGTGAGCTTTGCAACTCTGCAAAACACATTGCTGTAACTCCTCCTTCTCCTGCCTGGAAGACCAATTGATTCCAACATCTCTGTGCCCACTCTCTGCTGAGCAGCATCAGAGAGAGTAGAGCAGGAATGTTTAGACTGGGCTAAAACAGCAGAAGAGCCTTGCAAAAAAGCTCCTCCTGATCATGTTTAGCACACAGTGAGCTTTAAACTGTGACACAAACATTGCTGTCACTCTTCACTCTTTCTCCTAAAAGACCATTTCAATCCAAGAACTCCGTTGCCAGCACTCTGCTGAGCAGCAGAGTGAGCAGGAATGTCTGCAATCTGTAAGGCAGTGGAAGAGACAGGCTGAAGGCTGCTCTTGTGCTTCTTCAACACACTGAGCTTTACAACTTTGACACACACACTGTTGTCACTCCTCATTGTAGCTCCTAAAAGTGCATTTGAATCCAGCGTTTCTGGTCTCCACTCTCGTTTCCAGTGCAGCAGAGGCAGGTGAGCACGAGCGCTTGGAATCCGCTCCCAGTTCCGAAGGGCAGGGAGGGAAAGTCCTTGCAGATCATCTTCAGCGCACAGTGAGCTTTGCAACTCTGAAACACACATTGCTGTCACTCCTCACTTCATCTCCTAATAATCCGTTTGAATCCATGGTCTCTCCCGCCCTCTCTCTTTTGAACAGCAGCAGTGACAGGTGAACACGATCTCTTGGCCTCTGCTCCCACAGCCGAAGAGCCCGGAGTGAAAGCTCCGGCAGGGCATCTTCAGCACGCAGTCAGCTTTGCAACTGTGACACATATATTGCTCTCGCTCCGCACTTTCCTACCTCAAAGTCCAATTGAATCCAAAATCTCTGTGCCCTTTCTCTGCTGGGCAGAAGCAGAGTAGAGCAGGAACCTTTAGCCAATGCTAAAAGAGCAGAAGAGACAGTTCAGAAAGTTCCCACTGATCATCTTCAGCGCACAGCGAGCTTTGCAACTCTGCAACACACATTGCTGTCACTCCTCCCTTTTTGCCTGAAAGACCAGCTGAATCCACCATCTCTGTGCCCGCTCTCTGCTGAGCAGCAACAGAAAGAGTAGAGCAGGAATTTTTAGACCTGCCTAAAACAGCAGAAGAGCCTTGAAAAAAATCTCCTGCTTGGTCATGTTTTGCACACAGTGAGCTTTAAACTGTGACACAAACATTGCTGTCACTCCTCACTTTATCTCCTAAAAGTGCATTTGAATCCAAAGTTTCTTGTGCGCTCTCTCGTTTCGAGAGGAGTTGTGACAGGGGAGGAGCAGCGCTTGGACTCTAATACCACAGACGAAGGGCCAGCAGGGAAACTCCTGCAGGGCATCTTCAGCACACAGTGAGCTTTGCAACTCTGCAAAACACATTGCTGTAACTCCTCCTTCTCCTGCCTGGAAGACCAATTGATTCCAACATCTCTGTGCCCACTCTCTGCTGAGCAGCATCAGAGAGAGTAGAGCAGGAATGTTTAGACTGGGCTAAAACAGCAGAAGAGCCTTGCAAAAAAGCTCCTCCTGATCATGTTTAGCACACAGTGAGCTTTAAACTGTGACACAAACATTGCTGTCACTCTTCACTCTTTCTCCTAAAAGACCATTTCAATCCAAGAACTCCGTTGCCAGCACTCTGCTGAGCAGCAGAGTGAGCAGGAATGTCTGCAATCTGTAAGGCAGTGGAAGAGACAGGCTGAAGGCTGCTCTTGTGCTTCTTCAACACACTGAGCTTTACAACTTTGACACACACACTGTTGTCACTCCTCATTGTAGCTCCTAAAAGTGCATTTGAATCCAGCGTTTCTGGTCTCCACTCTCGTTTCCAGTGCAGCAGAGGCAGGTGAGCACGAGCGCTTGGAATCCGCTCCCAGTTCCGAAGGGCAGGGAGGGAAAGGTCTTGCAGATCATCTTCAGCGCACAGTGAGCTTTGCAACTCTGAAACACACATTGCTGTCACTCCTCACTTCATCTCCTAATAATCCGTTTGAATCCATGGTCTCTCCCGCCCTCTCTCTTTTGAACAGCAGCAGTGACAGGTGAACACGATCTCTTGGCCTCTGCTCCCACAGCCGAAGAGCCCGGAGTGAAAGCTCCGGCAGGGCATCTTCAGCACGCAGTCAGCTTTGCAACTGTGACACATATATTGCTCTCGCTCCGCACTTTCCTACCTCAAAGTCCAATTGAATCCAAAATCTCTGTGCCCTTTCTCTGCTGGGCAGAAGCAGAGTAGAGCAGGAACCTTTAGCCAATGCTAAAAGAGCAGAAGAGACAGTTCAGAAAGTTCCCACTGATCATCTTCAGCGCACAGCGAGCTTTGCAACTCTGCAACACACATTGCTGTCACTCCTCCCTTTTTGCCTGAAAGACCAGCTGAATCCACCATCTCTGTGCCCGCTCTCTGCTGAGCAGCAACAGAAAGAGTAGAGCAGGAATTTTTAGACCTGCCTAAAACAGCAGAAGAGCCTTGAAAAAAATCTCCTGCTTGGTCATGTTTTGCACACAGTGAGCTTTAAACTGTGACACAAACATTGCTGTCACTCCTCACTTTATCTCCTAAAAGTGCATTTGAATCCAAAGTTTCTTGTGCGCTCTCTCGTTTCGAGAGGAGTTGTGACAGGGGAGGAGCAGCGCTTGGACTCTAATACCACAGACGAAGGGCCAGCAGGGAAACTCCTGCAGGGCATCTTCAGCACACAGTGAGCTTTGCAACTCTGCAAAACACATTGCTGTAACTCCTCCTTCTCCTGCCTGGAAGACCAATTGATTCCAACATCTCTGTGCCCACTCTCTGCTGAGCAGCATCAGAGAGAGTAGAGCAGGAATGTTTAGACTGGGCTAAAACAGCAGAAGAGCCTTGCAAAAAAGCTCCTCCTGATCATGTTTAGCACACAGTGAGCTTTAAACTGTGACACAAACATTGCTGTCACTCTTCACTCTTTCTCCTAAAAGACCATTTCAATCCAAGAACTCCGTTGCCAGCACTCTGCTGAGCAGCAGAGTGAGCAGGAATGTCTGCAATCTGTAAGGCAGTGGAAGAGACAGGCTGAAGGCTGCTCTTGTGCTTCTTCAACACACTGAGCTTTACAACTTTGACACACACACTGTTGTCACTCCTCATTGTAGCTCCTAAAAGTGCATTTGAATCCAGCGTTTCTGGTCTCCACTCTCGTTTCCAGTGCAGCAGAGGCAGGTGAGCACGAGCGCTTGGAATCCGCTCCCAGTTCCGAAGGGCAGGGAGGGAAAGTCCTTGCAGATCATCTTCAGCGCACAGTGAGCTTTGCAACTCTGAAACACACATTGCTGTCACTCCTCACTTCATCTCCTAATAATCCGTTTGAATCCATGGTCTCTCCCGCCCTCTCTCGTTTGAACAGCAGCAGTGACAGGTGAACACGATCTCTTGGCCTCTGCTCCCACAGCCGAAGAGCCCGGAGTGAAAGCTCCGGCAGGGCATCTTCAGCACGCAGTCAGCTTTGCAACTGTGACACATATATTGCTCTCGCTCCGCACTTTCCTACCTCAAAGTCCAATTGAATCCAAAATCTCTGTGCCCTTTCTCTGCTGGGCAGAAGCAGAGTAGAGCAGGAACCTTTAGCCAATGCTAAAAGAGCAGAAGAGACAGTCCAGAAAGTTCCCACTGATCATCTTCAGCGCACAGCGAGCTTTGCAACTCTGCAACACACATTGCTGTCACTCCTCCCTTTTTGCCTGAAAGACCAGCTGAATCCACCATCTCTGTGCCCGCTCTCTGCTGAGCAGCAACAGAGAGAGTAGAGCAGGAATTTTTAGACCTGCCTAAAACAGCAGAAGAGCCTTGAAAAAAATCTCCTGCTTGATCATGTTTTGCACACAGTGAGCTTTAAACTGTGACACAAACATTGCTGTCACTCCTCACTTTATCTCCTAAAAGTGCATTTGAATCCAAAGTTTCTGGTGCGCTCTCTCGTTTGGAGAGGAGTTGTGACAGGGGAGGAGCAGCGCTTGGACTCTAATCCCACAGACGAAGGGCCAGCAGGGAAACTCCTGCAGGGCATCTTCAGCACACAGTGAGCTTTGCAACTCTGCAAAACACATTGCTGTAACTCCTCCTTCTCCTGCCTGGAAGACCAATTGATTCCAACATCTCTGTGCCCACTCTCTGCTGAGCAGCATCAGAGAGAGTAGAGCAGGAATGTTTAGACTGGGCTAAAACAGCAGAAGAGCCTTGCAAAAAAGCTCCTCCTGATCATGTTTAGCACACAGTGAGCTTTAAACTGTGACACAAACATTGCTGTCACTCTTCACTCTTTCTCCTAAAAGACCATTTCAATCCAAGAACTCCGTTGCCAGCACTCTGCTGAGCAGCAGAGTGAGCAGGAATGTCTGCAATCTGTAAGGCAGTGGAAGAGACAGGCTGAAGGCTGCTCTTGTGCTTCTTCAACACACTGAGCTTTACAACTTTGACACACACACTGTTGTCACTCCTCATTGTAGCTCCTAAAAGTGCATTTGAATCCAGCGTTTCTGGTCTCCACTCTCGTTTCCAGTGCAGCAGAGGCAGGTGAGCACGAGCGCTTGGAATCCGCTCCCAGTTCCGAAGGGCAGGGAGGGAAAGTCCTTGCAGATCATCTTCAGCGCACAGTGAGCTTTGCAACTCTGAAACACACATTGCTGTCACTCCTCACTTCATCTCCTAATAATCCGTTTGAATCCATGGTCTCTCCCGCCCTCTCTCGTTTGAACAGCAGCAGTGACAGGTGAACACGATCTCTTGGCCTCTGCTCCCACAGCCGAAGAGCCCGGAGTGAAAGCTCCGGCAGGGCATCTTCAGCACGCAGTCAGCTTTGCAACTGTGACACATACATTGCTCTCGCTCCGCACTTTCCTACCTCAAAGTCCAATTGAATCCAAAATCTCTGTGCCCTTTCTCTGCTGGGCAGAAGCAGAGTAGAGCAGGAACCTTTAGCCAATGCTAAAAGAGCAGAAGAGACAGTCCAGAAAGTTCCCACTGATCATCTTCAGCGCACAGCGAGCTTTGCAACTCTGCAACACACATTGCTGTCACTCCTCCCTTTTTGCCTGAAAGACCAGCTGAATCCACCATCTCTGTGCCCGCTCTCTGCTGAGCAGCAACAGAGATAGTAGAGCAGGAATTTTTAGACCTGCCTAAAACAGCAGAAGAGCCTTGAAAAAAATCTCCTGCTTGATCATGTTTTGCACACAGTGAGCTTTAAACTGTGACACAAACATTGCTGTCACTCCTCACTTTATCTCCTAAAAGTGCATTTGAATCCAAAGTTTCTGGTGCGCTCTCTCGTTTCGAGAGGAGTTGTGACAGGGGAGGAGCAGCGCTTGGACTCTAATCCCACAGACGGAGGGCCAGCAGGGAAACTCCTGCAGGGCATCTTCAGCACACAGTGAGCTTTGCAACTCTGCAAAACACATTGCTGTAACTCCTCCTTCTCCTGCCTGGAAGACCAATTGATTCCAACATCTCTGTGCCCACTCTCTGCTGAGCAGCAACAGAGAGAGTAGAGCAGGAATGTTTAGACTGGGCTAAAACAGCAGAAGAGCCTTGCAAAAAAGCTCCTCCTGATCATGTTTAGCACACAGTGAGCTTTAAACTGTGACACAAACATTGCTGTCACTCTTCACTCTTTCTCCTAAAAGACCATTTCAATCCAAGAACTCCGTTGCCAGCACTCTGCTGAGCAGCAGAGTGAGCAGGAATGTCTGCAATCTGTAAGGCAGTGGAAGAGACAGGCTGAAGGCTGCTCTTGTGCTTCTTCAACACACTGAGCTTTACAACTTTGACACACACACTGTTGTCACTCCTCATTGTAGCTCCTAAAAGTGCATTTGAATCCAGCGTTTCTGGTCTCCACTCTCGTTTCCAGTGCAGCAGAGGCAGGTGAGCACGAGCGCTTGGAATCCGCTCCCAGTTCCGAAGGGCAGGGAGGGAAAGTCCTTGCAGATCATCTTCAGCGCACAGTGAGCTTTGCAACTCTGAAACACACATTGCTGTCACTCCTCACTTCATCTCCTAATAATCCGTTTGAATCCATGGTCTCTCCCGCCCTCTCTCGTTTGAACAGCAGCAGTGACAGGTGAACACGATCTCTTGGCCTCTGCTCCCACAGCCGAAGAGCCCGGAGTGAAAGCTCTGGCAGGGCATCTTCAGCACGCAGTCAGCTTTGCAACTGTGACACATATATTGCTCTCGCTCCGCACTTTCCTATCTCAAAGTCCAATTGAATCCAAAATCTCTGTGCCCTTTCTCTGCTGGGCAGAAGCAGAGTAGAGCAGGAACCTTTAGCCAATGCTAAAAGAGCAGAAGAGACAGTCCAGAAAGTTCCCACTGATCATCTTCAGCGCACAGCGAGCTTTGCAACTCTGCAACACACATTGCTGTCACTCCTCCCTTTTTGCCTGAAAGACCAGCTGAATCCACCATCTCTGTGCCCGCTCTCTGCTGAGCAGCAACAGAGATAGTAGAGCAGGAATTTTTAGACCTGCCTAAAACAGCAGAAGAGCCTTGAAAAAAATCTCCTGCTTGATCATGTTTTGCACACAGTGAGCTTTAAACTGTGACACAAACATTGCTGTCACTCCTCACTTTATCTCCTAAAAGTGCATTTGAATCCAAAGTTTCTTGTGCGCTCTCTCGTTTCGAGAGGAGTTGTGACAGGGGAGGAGCAGCGCTTGGACTCTAATCCCACAGACGGAGGGCCAGCAGGGAAACTCCTGCAGGGCATCTTCAGCACACAGTGAGCTTTGCAACTCTGCAAAACACATTGCTGTAACTCCTCCTTTTCCTGCCTGGAAGACCTATTGATTCCAACATCTCTGTGCCCACTCTCTGCTGAGCAGCATCAGAGAGAGTAGAGCAGGAATGTTTAGACTGGGCTAAAACAGCAGAAGAGCCTTGCAAAAAAGCTCCTCCTGATCATGTTTAGCACACAGTGAGCTTTAAACTGTGACACAAACATTGCTGTCACTCTTCACTCTTTCTCCTAAAAGACCATTTCAATCCAAGAACTCCGTTGCCAGCACTCTGCTGAGCAGCAGAGTGAGCAGGAATGTCTGCAATCTGTAAGGCAGTGGAAGAGACAGGCTGAAGGCTGCTCTTGTGCTTCTTCAACACACTGAGCTTTACAACTTTGACACACACACTGTTGTCACTCCTCATTGTAGCTCCTAAAAGTGCATTTGAATCCAGCGTTTCTGGTCTCCCCTCTCGTTTCCAGTGCAGCAGAGGCAGGTGAGCACGAGCGCTTGGAATCCGCTCCCAGTTCCGAAGGGCAGGGAGGGAAAGTCCTTGCAGATCATCTTCAGCGCACAGTGAGCTTTGCAACTCTGAAACACACATTGCTGTCACTCCTCACTTCATCTCCTAATAATCCGTTTGAATCCATGGTCTCTCCCGCCCTCTCTCGTTTGAACAGCAGCAGTGACAGGTGAACACGATCTCTTGGCCTCTGCTCCCACAGCCGAAGAGCCCGGAGTGAAAGCTCCGGCAGGGCATCTTCAGCACGCAGTCAGCTTTGCAACTGTGACACATATATTGCTCTCGCTCCGCACTTTCCTACCTCAAAGTCCAATTGAATCCAAAATCTCTGTGCCCTTTCTCTGCTGGGCAGAAGCAGAGTAGAGCAGGAACCTTTAGCCAATGCTAAAAGAGCAGAAGAGACAGTCCAGAAAGTTCCCACTGATCATCTTCAGCGCACAGCGAGCTTTGCAACTCTGCAACACACATTGCTGTCACTCCTCCCTTTTTGCCTGAAAGACCAGCTGAATCCACCATCTCTGTGCCCGCTCTCTGCTGAGCAGCAACAGAGATAGTAGAGCAGGAATTTTTAGACCTGCCTAAAACAGCAGAAGAGCCTTGAAAAAAATCTCCTGCTTGATCATGTTTTGCACACAGTGAGCTTTAAACTGTGACACAAACATTGCTGTCACTCCTCACTTTATCTCCTAAAAGTGCATTTGAATCCAAAGTTTCTGGTGCGCTCTCTCGTTTCGAGAGGAGTTGTGACAGGGGAGGAGCAGCGCTTGGACTCTAATCCCACAGACGAAGGGCCAGCAGGGAAACTCCTGCAGGGCATCTTCAGCACACAGTGAGCTTTGCAATTCTGCAACACACATTGCTGTAACTCCTCCTTTTCCTGCCTGGAAGACCAATTGATTCCAACATCTCTGTGCCCACTCTCTGCTGAGCAGCAACAGAGAGAAGGAATGTTTAGACTGGGCTAAAACAGCAGAAGAGCCTTGCAAAAAAGCTCCTCCTGATCATGTTTAGCACACAGTGAGCTTTAAACTGTGACACAAACATTGCTGTCACTCTTCACTCTTTCTCCTAAAAGACCATTTCAATCCAAGAACTCCGTTGCCAGCACTCTGCTGAGCAGCAGAGTGAGCAGGAATGTCTGCAATCTGTAAGGCAGTGGAAGAGACAGGCCTGAAGGCTGCTCTTGTGCTTCTTCAACACACTGAGCTTTACAACTGTGACACACACACTGTTGTCACTCCTCATTGTAGCTCCTAAAAGTGCATTTGAATCCAGCGTTTCTGGTCTCCCCTCTCGTTTCAAGAGCAGCAGAGGAAGGTGAGCACGAGCGCTTGGAATCCGCTCCCAGTTCCGAAGGGCAGGGAGGGAAAGTCCTTGCAGATCATCTTCAGCGCACAGTGAGCTTTGCAACTCTGAAACACACATTGCTGTCACTCCTCACTTCATCTCCTAATAATCCGTTTGAATCCATGGTCTCTCCCGCCCTCTCTCGTTTGAACAGCAGCAGTGACAGGTGAACACGATCTCTTGGCCTCTGCTCCCACAGCCGAAGAGCCCGGAGTGAAAGCTCCGGCAGGGCATCTTCAGCACGCAGTCAGCTTTGCAACTGTGACACATATATTGCTCTCGCTCCGCACTTTCCTACCTCAAAGTCCAATTGAATCCAAAATCTCTGTGCCCTTTCTCTGCTGGGCAGAAGCAGAGTAGAGCAGGAACCTTTAGCCAATGCTAAAAGAGCAGAAGAGACAGTCCAGAAAGTTCCCACTGATCATCTTCAGCGCACAGCGAGCTTTGCAACTCTGCAACACACATTGCTGTCACTCCTCCCTTTTTGCCTGAAAGACCAGCTGAATCCACCATCTCTGTGCCCGCTCTCTGCTGAGCAGCAACAGAGAGAGTAGAGCAGGAATTTTTAGACCTGCCTAAAACAGCAGAAGAGCCTTGAAAAAAATCTCCTGCTTGATCATGTTTTGCACACAGTGAGCTTTAAACTGTGACACAAACATTGCTGTCACTCCTCACTTTATCTCCTAAAAGTGCATTTGAATCCAAAGTTTCTGGTGCGCTCTCTCGTTTCGAGAGGAGTTGTGACAGGGGAGGAGCAGCGCTTGGACTCTAATCCCACAGACGGAGGGCCAGCAGGGAAACTCCTGCAGGGCATCTTCAGCACACAGTGAGCTTTGCAACTCTGCAAAACACATTGCTGTAACTCCTCCTTTTCCTGCCTGGAAGACATTATTGATTCCAACATCTCTGTGCCCACTCTCTGCTGAGCAGCAACAGAGAGAGTAGAGCAGGAATGTTTAGACTGGGCTAAAACAGCAGAAGAGCCTTGCAAAAAAGCTCCTCCTGATCATGTTTAGCACACAGTGAGCTTTAAACTGTGACACAAACATTGCTGTCACTCTTCACTCTTTCTCCTAAAAGACCATTTCAATCCAAGAACTCCGTTGCCAGCACTCTGCTGAGCAGCAGAGTGAGCAGGAATGTCTGCAATCTGTAAGGCAGTGGAAGAGACAGGCTGAAGGCTGCTCTTGTGCTTCTTCAACACACTGAGCTTTACAACTTTGACACACACACTGTTGTCACTCCTCATTGTAGCTCCTAAAAGTGCATTTGAATCCAGCGTTTCTGGTCTCCACTCTCGTTTCCAGTGCAGCAGAGGCAGGTGAGCACGAGCGCTTGGAATCCGCTCCCAGTTCCGAAGGGCAGGGAGGGAAAGTCCTTGCAGATCATCTTCAGCGCACAGTGAGCTTTGCAACTCTGAAACACACATTGCTGTCACTCCTCACTTCATCTCCTAATAATCCATTTGAATCCATGGTCTCTCCCGCCCTCTCTCGTTTGAACAGCAGCAGTGACAGGTGAACACGATCTCTTGGCCTCTGCTCCCACAGCCAAAGAGCCCGGAGTGAAAGCTCCGGCAGGGCATCTTCAGCACGCAGTCAGCTTTGCAACTGTGACACATATATTGCTCTCGCTCCGCACTTTCCTACCTCAAAGTCCAATTGAATCCAAAATCTCTGTGCCCTTTCTCTGCTGGGCAGAAGCAGAGTAGAGCAGGAACCTTTAGCCAATGCTAAAAGAGCAGAAGAGACAGTCCAGAAAGTTCCCACTGATCATCTTCAGCGCACAGCGAGCTTTGCAACTCTGCAACACACATTGCTGTCACTCCTCCCTTTTTGCCTGAAAGACCAGCTGAATCCACCATCTCTGTGCCCGCTCTCTGCTGAGCAGCAACAGAGAGAGTAGAGCAGGAATTTTTAGACCTGCCTAAAACAGCAGAAGAGCCTTGAAAAAAATCTCCTGCTTGATCATGTTTTGCACACAGTGAGCTTTAAACTGTGACACAAACATTGCTGTCACTCCTCACTTTATCTCCTAAAAGTGCATTTGAATCCAAAGTTTCTGGTGCGCTCTCTCGTTTCGAGAGGAGTTGTGACAGGGGAGGAGCAGCGCTTGGACTCTAATCCCACAGACGGAGGGCCAGCAGGGAAACTCCTGCAGGGCATCTTCAGCACACAGTGAGCTTTGCAACTCTGCAAAACACATTGCTGTAACTCCTCCTTTTCCTGCCTGGAAGACCTATTGATTCCAACATCTCTGTGCCCACTCTCTGCTGAGCAGCATCAGAGAGAGTAGAGCAGGAATGTTTAGACTGGGCTAAAACAGCAGAAGAGCCTTGCAAAAAAGCTCCTCCTGATCATGTTTAGCACACAGTGAGCTTTAAACTGTGACACAAACATTGCTGTCACTCTTCACTCTTTCTCCTAAAAGACCATTTCAATCCAAGAACTCCGTTGCCAGCACTCTGCTGAGCAGCAGAGTGAGCAGGAATGTCTGCAATCTGTAAGGCAGTGGAAGAGACAGGCTGAAGGCTGCTCTTGTGCTTCTTCAACACACTGAGCTTTACAACTTTGACACACACACTGTTGTCACTCCTCATTGTAGCTCCTAAAAGTGCATTTGAATCCAGCGTTTCTGGTCTCCACTCTCGTTTCCAGTGCAGCAGAGGCAGGTGAGCACGAGCGCTTGGAATCCGCTCCCAGTTCCGAAGGGCAGGGAGGGAAAGTCCTTGCAGATCATCTTCAGCGCACAGTGAGCTTTGCAACTCTGAAACACACATTGCTGTCACTCCTCACTTCATCTCCTAATAATCCGTTTGAATCCATGGTCTCTCCCGCCCTCTCTCGTTTGAACAGCAGCAGTGACAGGTGAACACGATCTCTTGGCCTCTGCTCCCACAGCCGAAGAGCCCTGAGTGAAAGCTCCGGCAGGGCATCTTCAGCACGCAGTCAGCTTTGCAACTGTGACACATATATTGCTCTCGCTCCGCACTTTCCTACCTCAAAGTCCAATTGAATCCAAAATCTCTGTGCCCTTTCTCTGCTGGGCAGAAGCAGAGTAGAGCAGGAACCTTTAGCCAATGCTAAAAGAGCAGAAGAGACAGTCCAGAAAGTTCCCACTGATCATCTTCAGCGCACAGCGAGCTTTGCAACTCTGCAACACACATTGCTGTCACTCCTCCCTTTTTGCCTGAAAGACCAGCTGAATCCACCATCTCTGTGCCCGCTCTCTGCTGAGCAGCAACAGAGAGAGTAGAGCAGGAATTTTTAGACCTGCCTAAAACAGCAGAAGAGCCTTGAAAAAAATCTCCTGCTTGATCATGTTTTGCACACAGTGAGCTTTAAACTGTGACACAAACATTGCTGTCACTCCTCACTTTATCTCCTAAAAGTGCATTTGAATCCAAAGTTTCTGGTGCGCTCTCTCGTTTGGAGAGGAGGTGTGACAGGGGAGGAGCAGCGCTTGGACTCTAATCCCACAGACGAAGGGCCAGCAGGGAAACTCCTGCAGGGCATCTTCAGCACACAATGAGCTTTGCAACTCTGCAAAACACATTGCTGTAACTCCTCCTTCTCCTGCCTGGAAGACCAATTGATTCCAACATCTCTGTGCCCACTCTCTGCTGAGCAGCATCAGAGAGAGTAGAGCAGGAATGTTTAGACTGGGCTAAAACAGCAGAAGAGCCTTGCAAAAAAGCTCCTCCTGATCATGTTTAGCACACAGTGAGCTTTAAACTGTGACACAAACATTGCTGTCACTCTTCACTCTTTCTCCTAAAAGACCATTTCAATCCAAGAACTCCGTTGCCAGCACTCTGCTGAGCAGCAGAGTGAGCAGGAATGTCTGCAATCTGTAAGGCAGTGGAAGAGACAGGCTGAAGGCTGCTCTTGTGCTTCTTCAACACACTGAGCTTTACAACTTTGACACACACACTGTTGTCACTCCTCATTGTAGCTCCTAAAAGTGCATTTGAATCCAGCGTTTCTGGTCTCCACTCTCGTTTCCAGTGCAGCAGAGGCAGGTGAGCACGAGCGCTTGGAATCCGCTCCCAGTTCCGAAGGGCAGGGAGGGAAAGTCCTTGCAGATCATCTTCAGCGCACAGTGAGCTTTGCAACTCTGAAACACACATTGCTGTCACTCCTCACTTCATCTCCTAATAATCCGTTTGAATCCATGGTCTCTCCCGCCCTCTCTCGTTTGAACAGCAGCAGTGACAGGTGAACACGATCTCTTGGCCTCTGCTCCCACAGCCAAAGAGCCCGGAGTGAAAGCTCCGGCAGGGCATCTTCAGCACGCAGTCAGCTTTGCAACTGTGACACATACATTGCTCTCGCTCCGCACTTTCCTACCTCAAAGTCCAATTGAATCCAAAATCTCTGTGCCCTTTCTCTGCTGGGCAGAAGCAGAGTAGAGCAGGAACCTTTAGCCAATGCTAAAAGAGCAGAAGAGACAGTCCAGAAAGTTCCCACTGATCATCTTCAGCGCACAGCGAGCTTTGCAACTCTGCAACACACATTGCTGTCACTCCTCCCTTTTTGCCTGAAAGACCAGCTGAATCCACCATCTCTGTGCCCGCTCTCTGCTGAGCAGCAACAGAGATAGTAGAGCAGGAATTTTTAGACCTGCCTAAAACAGCAGAAGAGCCTTGAAAAAAATCTCCTGCTTGATCATGTTTTGCACACAGTGAGCTTTAAACTGTGACACAAACATTGCTGTCACTCCTCACTTTATCTCCTAAAAGTGCATTTGAATCCAAAGTTTCTGGTGCGCTCTCTCGTTTCGAGAGGAGTTGTGACAGGGGAGGAGCAGCGCTTGGACTCTAATACCACAGACGAAGGGCCAGCAGGGAAACTCCTGCAGGGCATCTTCAGCACACAGTGAGCTTTGCAACTCTGCAAAACACATTGCTGTAACTCCTCCTTCTCCTGCCTGGAAGACCAATTGATTCCAACATCTCTGTGCCCACTCTCTGCTGAGCAGCATCAGAGAGAGTAGAGCAGGAATGTTTAGACTGGGCTAAAACAGCAGAAGAGCCTTGCAAAAAAGCTCCTCCTGATCATGTTTAGCACACAGTGAGCTTTAAACTGTGACACAAACATTGCTGTCACTCTTCACTCTTTCTCCTAAAAGACCATTTCAATCCAAGAACTCCGTTGCCAGCACTCTGCTGAGCAGCAGAGTGAGCAGGAATGTCTGCAATCTGTAAGGCAGTGGAAGAGACAGGCTGAAGGCTGCTCTTGTGCTTCTTCAACACACTGAGCTTTACAACTTTGACACACACACTGTTGTCACTCCTCATTGTAGCTCCTAAAAGTGCATTTGAATCCAGCGTTTCTGGTCTCCACTCTCGTTTCCAGTGCAGCAGAGGCAGGTGAGCACGAGCGCTTGGAATCCGCTCCCAGTTCCGAAGGGCAGGGAGGGAAAGTCCTTGCAGATCATCTTCAGCGCACAGTGAGCTTTGCAACTCTGAAACACACATTGCTGTCACTCCTCACTTCATCTCCTAATAATCCGTTTGAATCCATGGTCTCTCCCGCCCTCTCTCGTTTGAACAGCAGCAGTGACAGGTGAACACGATCTCTTGGCCTCTGCTCCCACAGCCGAAGAGCCCGGAGTGAAAGCTCCGGCAGGGCATCTTCAGCACGCAGTCAGCTTTGCAACAGTGACACATATATTGCTCTCGCTCCGCACTTTCCTACCTCAAAGTCCAATTGAATCCAAAATCTCTGTGCCCTTTCTCTGCTGGGCAGAAGCAGAGTAGAGCAGGAACCTTTAGCCAATGCTAAAAGAGCAGAAGAGACAGTCCAGAAAGTTCCCACTGATCATCTTCAGCGCACAGCGAGCTTTGCAACTCTGCAACACACATTGCTGTCACTCCTCCCTTTTTGCCTGAAAGACCAGCTGAATCCACCATCTCTGTGCCCGCTCTCTGCTGAGCAGCAACAGAGATAGTAGAGCAGGAATTTTTAGACCTGCCTAAAACAGCAGAAGAGCCTTGAAAAAAATCTCCTGCTTGATCATGTTTTGCACACAGTGAGCTTTAAACTGTGACACAAACATTGCTGTCACTCCTCACTTTATCTCCTAAAAGTGCATTTGAATCCAAAGTTTCTGGTGCGCTCTCTCGTTTCGAGAGGAGTTGTGACAGGGGAGGAGCAGCGCTTGGACTCTAATCCCACAGACGAAGGGCCAGCAGGGAAACTCCTGCAGGGCATCTTCAGCACACAGTGAGCTTTGCAACTCTGCAAAACACATTGCTGTAACTCCTCCTTTTCCTGCCTGGAAGACCTATTGATTCCAACATCTCTGTGCCCACTCTCTGCTGAGCAGCATCAGAGAGAGTAGAGCAGGAATGTTTAGACTGGGCTAAAACAGCAGAAGAGCCTTGCAAAAAAGCTCCTCCTGATCATGTTTAGCACACAGTGAGCTTTAAACTGTGACACAAACATTGCTGTCACTCTTCACTCTTTCTCCTAAAAGACCATTTCAATCCAAGAACTCCGTTGCCAGCACTCTGCTGAGCAGCAGAGTGAGCAGGAATGTCTGCAATCTGTAAGGCAGTGGAAGAGACAGGCTGAAGGCTGCTCTTGTGCTTCTTCAACACACTGAGCTTTACAACTGTGACACACACACTGTTGTCACTCCTCATTGTAGCTCCTAAAAGTGCATTTGAATCCAGCGTTTCTGGTCTCCCCTCTCGTTTCAAGAGCAGCAGAGGAAGGTGAGCACGAGCGCTTGGAATCCGCTCCCAGTTCCGAAGGGCAGGGAGGGAAATTCCTTGCAGATCATCTTCAGCGCACAGTGAGCTTTGCAACTCTGAAACACACATTGCTGTCACTCCTCACTTCATCTCCTAATAATCCGTTTGAATCCATGGTCTCTCCCGCCCTCTCTCGTTTGAACAGCAGCAGTGACAGGTGAACACGATCTCTTGGCCTCTGCTCCCACAGCCGAAGAGCCCTGAGTGAAAGCTCCGGCAGGGCATCTTCAGCACGCAGTCAGCTTTGCAACTGTGACACATATATTGCTCTCGCTCCGCACTTTCCTACCTCAAAGTCCAATTGAATCCAAAATCTCTGTGCCCTTTCTCTGCTGGGCAGAAGCAGAGTAGAGCAGGAACCTTTAGCCAATGCTAAAAGAGCAGAAGAGACAGTCCAGAAAGTTCCCACTGATCATCTTCAGCGCACAGCGAGCTTTGCAACTCTGCAACACACATTGCTGTCACTCCTCCCTTTTTGCCTGAAAGACCAGCTGAATCCACCATCTCTGTGCCCGCTCTCTGCTGAGCAGCAACAGAGAGAGTAGAGCAGGAATTTTTAGGCCTGCCTAAAACAGCAGAAGAGCCTTGAAAAAAATCTCCTGCTTGATCATGTTTTGCACACAGTGAGCTTTAAACTGTGACACAAACATTGCTGTCACTCCTCACTTTATCTCCTAAAAGTGCATTTGAATCCAAAGTTTCTGGTGCGCTCTCTCGTTTGGAGAGGAGTTGTGACAGGGGAGGAGCAGCGCTTGGACTCTAATCCCACAGACGAAGGGCCAGCAGGGAAACTCCTGCAGGGCATCTTCAGCACACAGTGAGCTTTGCAACTCTGCAAAACACATTGCTGTAACTCCTCCTTTTCCTGCCTGGAAGACCTATTGATTCCAACATCTCTGTGCCCACTCTCTGCTGAGCAGCAACAGAGAGAGTAGAGCAGGAATGTTTAGACTGGGCTAAAACAGCAGAAGAGCCTTGCAAAAAAGCTCCTCCTGATCATGTTTAGCACACAGTGAGCTTTAAACTGTGACACAAACATTGCTGTCACTCTTCACTCTTTCTCCTAAAAGACCATTTCAATCCAAGAACTCCGTTGCCAGCACTCTGCTGAGCAGCAGAGTGAGCAGGAATGTCTGCAATCTGTAAGGCAGTGGAAGAGACAGGCCTGAAGGCTGCTCTTGTGCTTCTTCAACACACTGAGCTTTACAACTGTGACACACACACTGTTGTCACTCCTCATTGTAGCTCCTAAAAGTGCATTTGAATCCAGCGTTTCTGGTCTCCACTCTCGTTTCAAGAGCAGCAGAGGCAGGTGAGCACGAGCGCTTGGAATCCGCTCCCAGTTCCGAAGGGCAGGGAGGGAAAGTCCTTGCAGATCATCTTCAGCGCACAGTGAGCTTTGCAACTCTGAAACACACATTGCTGTCACTCCTCACTTCATCTCCTAATAATCCGTTTGAATCCATGGTCTCTCCCGCCCTCTCTCGTTTGAACAGCAGCAGTGACAGGTGAACACGATCTCTTGGCCTCTGCTCCCACAGCCGAAGAGCCCGGAGTGAAAGCTCCAGCAGGGCATCTTCAGCACGCAGTCAGCTTTGCAACTGTGACACATATATTGCTCTCGCTCCGCACTTTCCTACCTCAAAGTCCAATTGAATCCAAAACTCTGTGCCCTTTCTCTGCTGGGCAGAAGCAGAGTAGAGCAGGAACCTTTAGCCAATGCTAAAAGAGCAGAAGAGACAGTCCAGAAAGTTCCCACTGATCATCTTCAGCGCACAGCGAGCTTTGCAACTCTGCAACACACATTGCTGTCACTCCTCCCTTTTTGCCTGAAAGACCAGCTGAATCCACCATCTCTGTGCCCGCTCTCTGCTGAGCAGCAACAGAGATAGTAGAGCAGGAATTTTTAGACCTGCCTAAAACAGCAGAAGAGCCTTGGAAAAAATCTCCTGCTTGATCATGTTTTGCACACAGTGAGCTTTAAACTGTGACACAAACATTGCTGTCACTCCTCACTTTATCTCCTAAAAGTGCATTTGAATCCAAAGTTTCTGGTGCGCTCTCTCGTTTGGAGAGGAGTTGTGACAGGGGAGGAGCAGCGCTTGGACTCTAATCCCACAGACGAAGGGCCAGCAGGGAAACTCCTGCAGGGCATCTTCAGCACACAGTGAGCTTTGCAACTCTGCAAAACACATTGCTGTAACTCCTCCTTCTCCTGCCTGGAAGACCAATTGATTCCAACATCTCTGTGCCCACTCTCTGCTGAGCAGCATCAGAGAGAGTAGAGCAGGAATGTTTAGACTGGGCTAAAACAGCAGAAGAGCCTTGCAAAAAAGCTCCTCCTGATCATGTTTAGCACACAGTGAGCTTTAAACTGTGACACAAACATTGCTGTCACTCTTCACTCTTTCTCCTAAAAGACCATTTCAATCCAAGAACTCCGTTGCCAGCACTCTGCTGAGCAGCAGAGTGAGCAGGAATGTCTGCAATCTGTAAGGCAGTGGAAGAGACAGGCCTGAAGGCTGCTCTTGTGCTTCTTCAACACACTGAGCTTTACAACTGTGACACACACACTGTTGTCACTCCTCATTGTAGCTCCTAAAAGTGCATTTGAATCCAGCGTTTCTGGTCTCCACTCTCGTTTCAAGAGCAGCAGAGGCAGGTGAGCACGAGCGCTTGGAATCCGCTCCCAGTTCCGAAGGGCAGGGAGGGAAAGTCCTTGCAGATCATCTTCAGCGCACAGTGAGCTTTGCAACTCTGAAACACACATTGCTGTCACTCCTCACTTCATCTCCTAATAATCCGTTTGAATCCATGGTCTCTCCCGCCCTCTCTCGTTTGAACAGCAGCAGTGACAGGTGAACACGATCTCTTGGCCTCTGCTCCCACAGCCGAAGAGCCCGGAGTGAAAGCTCCGGCAGGGCATCTTCAGCACGCAGTCAGCTTTGCAACTGTGACACATATATTGCTCTCGCTCCGCACTTTCCTACCTCAAAGTCCAATTGAATCCAAAATCTCTGTGCCCTTTCTCTGCTGGGCAGAAGCAGAGTAGAGCAGGAACCTTTAGCCAATGCTAAAAGAGCAGAAGAGACAGTCCAGAAAGTTCCCACTGATCATCTTCAGCGCACAGCGAGCTTTGCAACTCTGCAACACACATTGCTGTCACTCCTCCCTTTTTGCCTGAAAGACCAGCTGAATCCATCATCTCTGTGCCCGCTCTCTGCTGAGCAGCAACAGAGAGAGTAGAGCAGGAATTTTTAGACCTGCCTAAAACAGCAGAAGAGCCTTGAAAAAAATCTCCTGCTTGATCATGTTTTGCACACAGTGAGCTTTAAACTGTGACACAAACATTGCTGTCACTCCTCACTTTATCTCCTAAAAGTGCATTTGAATCCAAAGTTTCTGGTGCGCTCTCTCGTTTGGAGAGGAGTTGTGACAGGGGAGGAGCAGCGCTTGGACTCTAATCCCACAGACGAAGGGCCAGCAGGGAAACGCCTGCAGGGCATCTTCAGCACACAATGAGCTTTGCAACTCTGCAAAACACATTGCTGTAACTCCTCCTTTTCCTGCCTGGAAGACCTATTGATTCCAACATCTCTGTGCCCACTCTCTGCTGAGCAGCAACAGAGAGAGTAGAGCAGGAATGTTTAGACTGGGCTAAAACAGCAGAAGAGCCTTGCAAAAAAGCTCCTCCTGATCATGTTTAGCACACAGTGAGCTTTAAACTGTGACACAAACATTGCCGTCACTCTTCACTCTTTCTCCTAAAAGACCATTTCAATCCAAGAACTCCGCTGCCAGCACTCTGCTGAGCAGCAGAGTGAGCAGGAATGTCTGCAATCTGTAAGGCAGTGGAAGAGACAGGCCTGAAGGCTGCTCTTGTGCTTCTTCAACACACTGAGCTTTACAACTGTGACACACACACTGTTGTCACTCCTCATTGTAGCTCCTAAAAGTGCATTTGAATCCAGCGTTTCTGGTCTCCACTCTCGTTTCAAGAGCAGCAGAGGCAGGTGAGCACGAGCGCTTGGAATCCGCTCCCAGTTCCGAAGGGCAGGGAGGGAAAGTCCTTGCAGATCATCTTCAGCGCACAGTGAGCTTTGCAACTCTGAAACACACATTGCTGTCACTCCTCACTTCATCTCCTAATAATCCGTTTGAATCCATGGTCTCTCCCGCCCTCTCTCGTTTGAACAGCAGCAGTGACAGGTGAACACGATCTCTTGGCCTCTGCTCCCACAGCCGAAGAGCCCGGAGTGAAAGCTCCGGCAGGGCATCTTCAGCACGCAGTCAGCTTTGCAACTGCGACACATATATTGCTCTCGCTCCGCACTTTCCTACCTCAAAGTCCAATTGAATCCAAAACTCTGTGCCCTTTCTCTGCTGGGCAGAAGCAGAGTAGAGCAGGAACCTTTAGCCAATGCTAAAAGAGCAGAAGAGACAGTCCAGAAAGTTCCCACTGATCATCTTCAGCGCACAGCGAGCTTTGCAACTCTGCAACACACATTGCTGTCACTCCTCCCTTTTTGCCTGAAAGACCAGCTGAATCCACCATCTCTGTGCCCGCTCTCTGCTGTGCAGCAACAGAGATAGTAGAGCAGGAATTTTTAGACCTGCCTAAAACAGCAGAAGAGCCTTGAAAAAAATCTCCTGCTTGATCATGTTTTGCACACAGTGAGCTTTAAACTGTGACACAAACATTGCTGTCACTCCTCACTTTATCTCCTAAAAGTGCATTTGAATCCAAAGTTTCTTGTGCGCTCTCTCGTTTCGAGAGGAGTTGTGACAGGGGAGGAGCAGCGCTTGGACTCTAATACCACAGACGAAGGGCCAGCAGGGAAACGCCTGCAGGGCATCTTCAGCACACAGTGAGCTTTGCAACTCTGCAAAACACATTGCTGTAACTCCTCCTTCTCCTGCCTGGAAGACCAATTGATTCCAACATCTCTGTGCCCACTCTCTGCTGAGCAGCAACAGAGAGAGTAGAGCAGGAATGTTTAGACTGGGCTAAAACAGCAGAAGAGCCTTGCAAAAAAGCTCCTCCTGATCATGTTTAGCACACAGTGAGCTTTAAACTGTGACACAAACATTGCTGTCACTCTTCACTCTTTCTCCTAAAAGACCATTTCAATCCAAGAACTCCGTTGCCAGCACTCTGCTGAGCAGCAGAGTGAGCAGGAATGTCTGCAATCTGTAAGGCAGTGGAAGAGACAGGCTGAAGGCTGCTCTTGTGCTTCTTCAACACACTGAGCTTTACAACTGTGACACACACACTGTTGTCACTCCTCATTGTAGCTCCTAAAAGTGCATTTGAATCCAGCGTTTCTGGTCTCCACTCTCGTTTCAAGAGCAGCAGAGGCAGGTGAGCACGAGCGCTTGGAATCCGCTCCCAGTTCCGAAGGGCAGGGAGGGAAAGCCCTTGCAGATCATCTTCAGCGCACAGTGAGCTTTGCAACTCTGAAACACACATTGCTGTCACTCCTCACTTCATCTCCTAATAATCCGTTTGAATCCATGGTCTCTCCCGCCCTCTCTCGTTTGAACAGCAGCAGTGACAGGTGAACACGATCTCTTGGCCTCTGCTCCCACAGCCGAAGAGCCCGGAGTGAAAGCTCTGGCAGGGCATCTTCAGCACGCAGTCAGCTTTGCAACTGTGACACATATATTGCTCTCGCTCCGCACTTTCCTACCTCAAAGTCCAATTGAATCCAAAATCTCTGTGCCCTTTCTCTGCTGGGCAGAAGCAGAGTAGAGCAGGAACCTTTAGCCAATGCTAAAAGAGCAGAAGAGACAGTCCAGAAAGTTCCCACTGATCATCTTCAGCGCACAGCGAGCTTTGCAACTCTGCAACACACATTGCTGTCACTCCTCCCTTTTTGCCTGAAAGACCAGCTGAATCCACCATCTCTGTGCCCGCTCTCTGCTGAGCAGCAACAGAGAGAGTAGAGCAGGAATTTTTAGACCTGCCTAAAACAGCAGAAGAGCCTTGAAAAAAATCTCCTGCTTGATCATGTTTTGCACACAGTGAGCTTTAAACTGTGACACAAACATTGCTGTCACTCCTCACTTTATCTCCTAAAAGTGCATTTGAATCCAAAGTTTCTTGTGCGCTCTCTCGTTTCGAGAGGAGTTGTGACAGGGGAGGAGCAGCGCTTGGACTCTAATCCCACAGACGAAGGGCCAGCAGGGAAACTCCTGCAGGGCATCTTCAGCACACAGTGAGCTTTGCAACTCTGCAAAACACATTGCTGTAACTCCTCCTTCTCCTGCCTGGAAGACCAATTGATTCCAACATCTCTGTGCCCACTCTCTGCTGAGCAGCAACAGAGAGAGTAGAGCAGGAATGTTTAGACTGGGCTAAAACAGCAGAAGAGCCTTGCAAAAAAGCTCCTCCTGATCATGTTTAGCACACAGTGAGCTTTAAACTGTGACACAAACATTGCTGTCACTCTTCACTCTTTCTCCTAAAAGACCATTTCAATCCAAGAACTCCGTTGCCAGCACTCTGCTGAGCAGCAGAGTGAGCAGGAATGTCTGCAATCTGTAAGGCAGTGGAAGAGACAGGCCTGAAGGCTGCTCTTGTGCTTCTTCAACACACTGAGCTTTACAACTGTGACACACAAACTGTTGTCACTCCTCATTGTAGCTCCTAAAAGTGCATTTGAATCCAGCGTTTCTGGTCTCCACTCTCGTTTCAAGAGCAGCAGAGGCAGGTGAGCACGAGCGCTTGGAATCCGCTCCCAGTTCCGAAGGGCAGGGAGGGAAAGTCCTTGCAGATCATCTTCAGCGCACAGTGAGCTTTGCAACTCTGAAACACACATTGCTGTCACTCCTCACTTCATCTCCTAATAATCCGTTTGAATCCATGGTCTCTCCCGCCCTCTCTCGTTTGAACAGCAGCAGTGACAGGTGAACACGATCTCTTGGCCTCTGCTCCCACAGCCGAAGAGCCCTGAGTGAAAGCTCCGGCAGGGCATCTTCAGCACGCAGTCAGCTTTGCAACTGTGACACATATATTGCTCTCGCTCCGCACTTTCCTACCTCAAAGTCCAATTGAATCCAAAATCTCTGTGCCCTTTCTCTGCTGGGCAGAAGCAGAGTAGAGCAGGAACCTTTAGCCAATGCTAAAAGAGCAGAAGAGACAGTCCAGAAAGTTCCCACTGATCATCTTCAGCGCACAGCGAGCTTTGCAACTCTGCAACACACATTGCTGTCACTCCTCCCTTTTTGCCTGAAAGACCAGCTGAATCCACCATCTCTGTGCCCGCTCTCTGCTGAGCAGCAACAGAGAGAGTAGAGCAGGAATTTTTAGACCTGCCTAAAACAGCAGAAGAGCCTTGAAAAAAATCTCCTGCTTGATCATGTTTTGCACACAGTGAGCTTTAAACTGTGACACAAACATTGCTGTCACTCCTCACTTTATCTCCTAAAAGTGCATTTGAATCCAAAGTTTCTGGTGCGCTCTCTCGTTTCGAGAGGAGTTGTGACAGGGGAGGAGCTGCGCTTGGACTCTAATCCCACAGACGAAGGGCCAGCAGGGAAACGCCTGCAGGGCATCTTCAGCACACAGTGAGCTTTGCAACTCTGCAAAACACATTGCTGTAACTCCTCCTTTTCCTGCCTGGAAGACCTATTGATTCCAACATCTCTGTGCCCACTCTCTGCTGAGCAGCAACAGAGAGAGTAGAGCAGGAATGTTTAGACTGGGCTAAAACAGCAGAAGAGCCTTGCAAAAAAGCTCCTCCTGATCATGTTTAGCACACAGTGAGCTTTAAACTGTGACACAAACAT
Source organism: Lathamus discolor (assembly GCF_037157495.1). Taxonomy (NCBI): domain Eukaryota; kingdom Metazoa; phylum Chordata; class Aves; order Psittaciformes; family Psittacidae; genus Lathamus; species Lathamus discolor. The sequence goes on along the minus strand of NC_088908.1, from coordinate 5,714,675 downwards.
TGCTGTCACTCTTCACTCTTTCTCCTAAAAGACCATTTCAATCCAAGAACTCCGTTGCCAGCACTCTGCTGAGCAGCAGAGTGAGCAGGAATGTCTGCAATCTGTAAGGCAGTGGAAGAGACAGGCCTGAAGGCTGCTCTTGTGCTTCTTCAACACACTGAGCTTTACAACTGTGACACACACACTGTTGTCACTCCTCATTGTAGCTCCTAAAAGTGCATTTGAATCCAGCGTTTCTGGTCTCCACTCTCGTTTCAAGAGCAGCAGAGGCAGGTGAGCACGAGCGCTTGGAATCTGCTCCCAGTTCCGAAGGGCAGGGAGGGAAAGTCCTTGCAGATCATCTTCAGCGCACAGTGAGCTTTGCAACTCTGAAACACACATTGCTGTCACTCCTCACTTCATCTCCTAATAATCCGTTTGAATCCATGGTCTCTCCCGCCCTCTCTCGTTTGAACAGCAGCAGTGACAGGTGAACACGATCTCTTGGCCTCTGCTCCCACAGCCGAAGAGCCCGGAGTGAAAGCTCCGGCAGGGCATCTTCAGCACGCAGTCAGCTTTGCAACTGTGACACATATATTGCTCTCGCTCCGCACTTTCCTACCTCAAAGTCCAATTGAATCCAAAATCTCTGTGCCCTTTCTCTGCTGGGCAGAAGCAGAGTAGAGCAGGAACCTTTAGCCAATGCTAAAAGAGCAGAAGAGACAGTCCAGAAAGTTCCCACTGATCATCTTCAGCGAACAGCGAGCTTTGCAACTCTGCAACACACATTGCTGTCACTCCTCCCTTTTTGCCTGAAAGACCAGCTGAATCCACCATCTCTGTGCCCGCTCTCTGCTGAGCAGCAACAGAGAGAGTAGAGCAGGAATTTTTAGACCTGCCTAAAACAGCAGAAGAGCCTTGAAAAAAATCTCCTGCTTGATCATGTTTTGCACACAGTGAGCTTTAAACTGTGACACAAACATTGCTGTCACTCCTCACTTTATCTCCTAAAAGTGCATTTGAATCCAACGTTTCTGGTGCGCTCTCTCGTTTCGAGAGGAGTTGTGACAGGGGAGGAGCAGCGCTTGGACTCTAATCCCACAGACGAAGGGCCAGCAGGGAAACGCCTGCAGGGCATCTTCAGCACACAGTGAGCTTTGCAACTCTGCAAAACACATTGCTGTAACTCCTCCTTCTCCTGCCTGGAAGACCAATTGATTCCAACATCTCTGTGCCCACTCTCTGCTGAGCAGCAACAGAGAGAGTAGAGCAGGAATGTTTAGACTGGGCTAAAACAGCAGAAGAGCCTTGCAAAAAAGCTCCTCCTGATCATGTTTAGCACACAGTGAGCTTTAAACTGTGACACAAACATTGCTGTCACTCTTCACTCTTTCTCCTAAAAGACCATTTCAATCCAAGAACTCCGTTGCCAGCACTCTGCTGAGCAGCAGAGTGAGCAGGAATGTCTGCAATCTGTAAGGCAGTGGAAGAGACAGGCCTGAAGGCTGCTCTTGTGCTTCTTCAACACACTGAGCTTTACAACTGTGACACACACACTGTTGTCACTCCTCATTGTAGCTCCTAAAAGTGCATTTGAATCCAGCGTTTCTGGTCTCCACTCTCGTTTCAAGAGCAGCAGAGGCAGGTGAGCACGAGCGCTTGGAATCCGCTCCCAGTTCCGAAGGGCAGGGAGGGAAAGTCCTTGCAGATCATCTTCAGCGCACAGTGAGCTTTGCAACTCTGAAACACACATTGCTGTCACTCCTCACTTCATCTCCTAATAATCCGTTTGAATCCATGGTCTCTCCCGCCCTCTCTCGTTTGAACAGCAGCAGTGACAGGTGAACACGATCTCTTGGCCTCTGCTCCCACAGCCGAAGAGCCCGGAGTGAAAGCTCCGGCAGGGCATCTTCAGCACGCAGTCAGCTTTGCAACTGTGACACATATATTGCTCTCGCTCCGCACTTTCCTACCTCAAAGTCCAATTGAATCCAAAATCTCTGTGCCCTTTCTCTGCTGGGCAGAAGCAGAGTAGAGCAGGAACCTTTAGCCAATGCTAAAAGAGCAGAAGAGACAGTCCAGAAAGTTCCCACTGATCATCTTCAGCGCACAGCGAGCTTTGCAACTCTGCAACACACATTGCTGTCACTCCTCCCTTTTTGCCTGAAAGACCAGCTGAATCAACCATCTCTGTGCCCGCTCACTGCTGAGCAGCAACAGAGAGAGTAGAGCAGGAATTTTTAGACCTGCCTAAAACAGCAGAAGAGCCTTGAAAAAAATCTCCTGCTTGATCATGTTTTGCACACAGTGAGCTTTAAACTGTGACACAAACATTGCTGTCACTCCTCACTTTATCTCCTAAAAGTGCATTTGAATCCAAAGTTTCTGGTGCGCTCTCTCGTTTGGAGAGGAGTTGTGACAGGGGAGGAGCAGCGCTTGGACTCTAATCCCACAGACGAAGGGCCAGCAGGGAAACTCCTGCAGGGCATCTTCAGCACACAGTGAGCTTTGCAATTCTGCAACACACATTGCTGTAACTCCTCCTTTTCCTGCCTGGAAGACCAATTGATTCCAACATCTCTGTGCCCACTCTCTGCTGAGCAGCAACAGAGAGAAGGAATGTTTAGACTGGGCTAAAACAGCAGAAGAGCCTTGCAAAAAAGCTCCTCCTGATCATGTTTAGCACACAGTGAGCTTTAAACTGTGACACAAACATTGCTGTCACTCTTCACTCTTTCTCCTAAAAGACCATTTCAATCCAAGAACTCCGTTGCCAGCACTCTGCTGAGCAGCAGAGTGAGCAGGAATGTCTGCAATCTGTAAGGCAGTGGAAGAGACAGGCCTGAAGGCTGCTCTTGTGCTTCTTCAACACACTGAGCTTTACAACTGTGACACACACACTGTTGTCACTCCTCATTGTAGCTCCTAAAAGCGCATTTGAATCCAGCGTTTCTGGTCTCCACTCTCGTTTCAAGAGCAGCAGAGGAAGGTGAGCACGAGCGCTTGGAATCCGCTCCCAGTTCTGAAGGGCAGGGAGGGAAAGTCCTTGCAGATCATCTTCAGCGCACAGTGAGCTTTGCAACTCTGAAACACACATTGCTGTCACTCCTCACTTCATCTCCTAATAATCCGTTTGAATCCATGGTCTCTCCCGCCCTCTCTCGTTTGAACAGCAGCAGTGACAGGTGAACACGATCTCTTGGCCTCTGCTCCCACAGCCGAAGAGCCCGGAGTGAAAGCTCCAGCAGGGCATCTTCAGCACGCAGTCAGCTTTGCAACTGTGACACATATATTGCTCTCGCTCCGCACTTTCCTACCTCAAAGTCCAATTGAATCCAAAATCTCTGTGCCCTTTCTCTGCTGGGCAGAAGCAGAGTAGAGCAGGAACCTTTAGCCAATGCTAAAAGAGCAGAAGAGACAGTCCAGAAAGTTCCCACTGATCATCTTCAGCGCACAGCGAGCTTTGCAACTCTGCAACACACATTGCTGTCACTCCTCCCTTTTTGCCTGAAAGACCAGCTGAATCCACCATCTCTGTGCCCGCTCTCTGCTGAGCAGCAACAGAGAGAGTAGAGCAGGAATTTTTAGACCTGCCTAAAACAGCAGAAGAGCCTTGAAAAAAATCTCCTGCTTGACCATGTTTTGCACACAGTGAGCTTTAAACTGTGACACAAACATTGCTGTCACTCCTCACTTTATCTCCTAAAAGTGCATTTGAATCCAAAGTTTCTTGTGCGCTCTCTCGTTTCGAGAGGAGTTGTGACAGGGGAGGAGCAGCGCTTGGACTCTAATACCACAGACGAAGGGACAGCAGGGAAACTCCTGCAGGGCATCTTCAGCACACAGTGAGCTTTGCAACTCTGCAAAACACATTGCTGTAACTCCTCCTTCTCCTGCCTGGAAGACCAATTGATTCCAACATCTCTGTGCCCACTCTCTGCTGAGCAGCATCAGAGAGAGTAGAGCAGGAATGTTTAGACTGGGCTAAAACAGCAGAAGAGCCTTGCAAAAAAGCTCCTCCTGATCATGTTTAGCACACAGTGAGCTTTAAACTGTGACACAAACATTGCTGTCACTCTTCACTCTTTCTCCTAAAAGACCATTTCAATCCAAGAACTCCGTTGCCAGCACTCTGCTGAGCAGCAGAGTGAGCAGGAATGTCTGCAATCTGTAAGGCAGTGGAAGAGACAGGCCTGAAGGCTGCTCTTGTGCTTCTTCAACACACTGAGCTTTACAACTGTGACACACACACTGTTGTCACTCCTCATTGTAGCTCCTAAAAGTGCATTTGAATCCAGCGTTTCTGGTCTCCACTCTCGTTTCAAGAGCAGCAGAGGAAGGTGAGCACGAGCGCTTGGAATCCGCTCCCAGTTCCGAAGGGCAGGGAGGGAAAGTCCTTGCAGATCATCTTCAGCGCACAGTGAGCTTTGCAACTCTGAAACACACATTGCTGTCACTCCTCACTTCATCTCCTAATAATCCGTTTGAATCCATGGTCTCTCCCGCCCTCTCTCGTTTGAACAGCAGCAGTGACAGGTGAACACGATCTCTTGGCCTCTGCTCCCACAGCCGAAGAGCCCGGAGTGAAAGCTCCGGCAGGGCATCTTCAGCACGCAGTCAGCTTTGCAACTGTGACACATATATTGCTCTCGCTCCGCACTTTCCTACCTCAAAGTCCAATTGAATCCAAAATCTCTGTGCCCTTTCTCTGCTGGGCAGAAGCAGAGTAGAGCAGGAACCTTTAGCCAATGCTAAAAGAGCAGAAGAGACAGTCCAGAAAGTTCCCACTGATCATCTTCAGCGCACAGCGAGCTTTGCAACTCTGCAACACACATTGCTGTCACTCCTCCCTTTTTGCCTGAAAGACCAGCTGAATCCACCATCTCTGTGCCCGCTCTCTGCTGAGCAGCAACAGAGATAGTAGAGCAGGAATTTTTAGACCTGCCTAAAACAGCAGAAGAGCCTTGAAAAAAATCTCCTGCTTGATCATGTTTTGCACACAGTGAGCTTTAAACTGTGACACAAACATTGCTGTCACTCCTCACTTTATCTCCTAAAAGTGCATTTGAATCCAAAGTTTCTTGTGCGCTCTCTCGTTTCGAGAGGAGTTGTGACAGGGGAGGAGCAGCGCTTGGACTCTAATACCACAGACGAAGGGCCAGCAGGGAAACGCCTGCAGGGCATCTTCAGCACACAGTGAGCTTTGCAACTCTGCAAAACACATTGCTGTAACTCCTCCTTCTCCTGCCTGGAAGACCAATTGATTCCAACATCTCTGTGCCCACTCTCTGCTGAGCAGCATCAGAGAGAGTAGAGCAGGAATGTTTAGACTGGGCTAAAACAGCAGAAGAGCCTTGCAAAAAAGCTCCTCCTGATCATGTTTAGCACACAGTGAGCTTTAAACTGTGACACAAACATTGCTGTCACTCTTCACTCTTTCTCCTAAAAGACCATTTCAATCCAAGAACTCCGTTGCCAGCACTCTGCTGAGCAGCAGAGTGAGCAGGAATGTCTGCAATCTGTAAGGCAGTGGAAGAGACAGGCTGAAGGCTGCTCTTGTGCTTCTTCAACACACTGAGCTTTACAACTTTGACACACACACTGTTGTCACTCCTCATTGTAGCTCCTAAAAGTGCATTTGAATCCAGCGTTTCTGGTCTCCACTCTCGTTTCCAGTGCAGCAGAGGCAGGTGAGCACGAGCGCTTGGAATCCGCTCCCAGTTCCGAAGGGCAGGGAGGGAAAGTCCTTGCAGATCATCTTCAGCGCACAGTGAGCTTTGCAACTCTGAAACACACATTGCTGTCACTCCTCACTTCATCTCCTAATAATCCGTTTGAATCCATGGTCTCTCCCGCCCTCTCTCGTTTGAACAGCAGCAGTGACAGGTGAACACGATCTCTTGGCCTCTGCTCCCACAGCCGAAGAGCCCGGAGTGAAAGCTCCGGCAGGGCATCTTCAGCACGCAGTCAGCTTTGCAACTGTGACACATATATTGCTCTCGCTCCGCACTTTCCTACCTCAAAGTCCAATTGAATCCAAAACTCTGTGCCCTTTCTCTGCTGGGCAGAAGCAGAGTAGAGCAGGAACCTTTAGCCAATGCTAAAAGAGCAGAAGAGACAGTCCAGAAAGTTCCCACTGATCATCGTCAGCGCACAGCGAGCTTTGCAACTCTGCAACACACATTGCTGTCACTCCTCCCTTTTTGCCTGAAAGACCAGCTGAATCCACCATCTCTGTGCCCGCTCTCTGCTGAGCAGCAACAGAGATAGTAGAGCAGGAATTTTTAGACCTGCCTAAAACAGCAGAAGAGCCTTGAAAAAAATCTCCTGCTTGATCATGTTTTGCACACAGTGAGCTTTAAACTGTGACACAAACATTGCTGTCACTCCTCACTTTATCTCCTAAAAGTGCATTTGAATCCAAAGTTTCTGGTGCGCTCTCTCGTTTGGAGAGGAGTTGTGACAGGGGAGGAGCAGCGCTTGGACTCTAATCCCACAGACGAAGGGCCAGCAGGGAAACTCCTGCAGGGCATCTTCAGCACACAGTGAGCTTTGCAACTCTGCAAAACACATTGCTGTAACTCCTCCTTCTCCTGCCTGGAAGACCAATTGATTCCAACATCTCTGTGCCCACTCTCTGCTGAGCAGCATCAGAGAGAGTAGAGCAGGAATGTTTAGACTGGGCTAAAACAGCAGAAGAGCCTTGCAAAAAAGCTCCTCCTGATCATGTTTAGCACACAGTGAGCTTTAAACTGTGACACAAACATTGCTGTCACTCTTCACTCTTTCTCCTAAAAGACCATTTCAATCCAAGAACTCCGTTGCCAGCACTCTGCTGAGCAGCAGAGTGAGCAGGAATGTCTGCAATCTGTAAGGCAGTGGAAGAGACAGGCCTGAAGGCTGCTCTTGTGCTTCTTCAACACACTGAGCTTTACAACTGTGACACACACACTGTTGTCACTCCTCATTGTAGCTCCTAAAAGTGCATTTGAATCCAGCGTTTCTGGTCTCCACTCTCGTTTCAAGAGCAGCAGAGGCAGGTGAGCACGAGCGCTTGGAATCCGCTCCCAGTTCCGAAGGGCAGGGAGGGAAAGTCCTTGCAGATCATCTTCAGCGCACAGTGAGCTTTGCAACTCTGAAACACACATTGCTGTCACTCCTCACTTCATCTCCTAATAATCCGTTTGAATCCATGGTCTCTCCCGCCCTCTCTCGTTTGAACAGCAGCAGTGACAGGTGAACACGATCTCTTGGCCTCTGCTCCCAAAGCCGAAGAACCCGGAGTGAAAGCTCCGGCAGGGCATCTTCAGCACGCAGTCAGCTTTGCAACTGTGACACATATATTGCTCTCGCTCCGCACTTTCCTACCTCAAAGTCCAATTGAATCCAAAATCTCTGTGCCCTTTCTCTGCTGGGCAGAAGCAGAGTAGAGCAGGAACCTTTAGCCAATGCTAAAAGAGCAGAAGAGACAGTCCAGAAAGTTCCCACTGATCATCTTCAGCGCACAGCGAGCTTTGCAACTCTGCAACACACATTGCTGTCACTCCTCCCTTTTTGCCTGAAAGACCAGCTGAATCCATCATCTCTGTGCCCGCTCTCTGCTGAGCAGCAACAGAGAGAGTAGAGCAGGAATTTTTAGACCTGCCTAAAACAGCAGAAGAGCCTTGAAAAAAATCTCCTGCTTGATCATGTTTTGCACACAGTGAGCTTTAAACTGTGACACAAACATTGCTGTCACTCCTCACTTTATCTCCTAAAAGTGCATTTGAATCCAAAGTTTCTGGTGCGCTCTCTCGTTTGGAGAGGAGTTGTGACAGGGGAGGAGCAGCGCTTGGACTCTAATCCCACAGACGAAGGGCCAGCAGGGAAACGCCTGCAGGGCATCTTCAGCACACAATGAGCTTTACAATTCTGCAACACACATTGCTGTCACTCCTCCTTTTCTTGCCTGAAAGTCCAATTGAATAATACATCTCCTGTGCTTGCTCTTTGTGAGCAGTAGCAGAATATAGCACTTACGTTTGGACTCTGCTGAAACAGCAGAAGAGACAGTCCAGAAAGTTCCCACTGATCATCTTCAGCACACAGTGATCTTTGCAACTCTGCAACACACATTGCTGTCTCTTCTTTTCCTGCCTGAAAGACCAATTGATTCCAACACCTCTGTGCCCGCTCTCTGCTGAGCAGCAACAGAGAGAGTAGAGCAGGAATGTTTAGCCTGGGCTAAAACAGCAGAAGAGCCTTGCAAAAAATCTCCTGCTTGATCATGTTTTGCACACAGTGAGCTTTAAACTGTGACACAAACATTGCTGTCACTCCTCACTTTATCTCCTAAAAGTGCATTTGAATCCAAAGTTTCTGGTGCGCTCTCACGTTTCGAGAGGAGTTGTGACAGGGGAGGAGCAGCGCTTGGACTCTAATCCCACAGACGAAGGGCCAGCAGGGAAACTCCTGCAGGGCATCTTCAGCACACAGTGAGCTTTGCAATTCTGCAACACACATTGCTGTAACTCCTTTTCCTGCCTGGAAGACCAATTGATTCCAACATCTCTGTGCCCACTCTTTGCTGAGCAGCAACAGAGAGAAGGAATGTTTAGACTGGGCTAAAACAGCAGAAGAGCCTTGCAAAAAAGCTCCTCCTGATCATGTTTAGCACACAGTGAGCTTTAAACTGTGACACAAACATTGCTGTCACTCTTCACTCTTTCTCCTAAAAGACCATTTCAATCCAAGAACTCCGTTGCCAGCACTCTGCTGAGCAGCAGAGTGAGCAGGAATGTCTGCAATCTGTAAGGCAGTGGAAGAGACAGGCCTGAAGGCTGCTCTTGTGCTTCTTCAACACACTGAGCTTTACAACTGTGACACACACACTGTTGTCACTCCTCATTGTAGCTCCTAAAAGTGCATTTGAATCCAGCGTTTCTGGTCTCCACTCTCGTTTCAAGAGCAGCAGAGGCAGGTGAGCACGAGCGCTTGGAATCCGCTCCCAGTTCCGAAGGGCAGGGAGGGAAAGTCCTTGCAGATCATCTTCAGCGCACAGTGAGCTTTGCAACTCTGAAACACACATTGCTGTCACTCCTCACTTCATCTCCTAATAATCCGTTTGAATCCATGGTCTCTCCCGCCCTCTCTCGTTTGAACAGCAGCAGTGACAGGTGAACACGATCTCTTGGCCTCTGCTCCCACAGCCGAAGAGCCCGGAGTGAAAGCTCCGGCAGGGCATCTTCAGCACGCAGTCAGCTTTGCAACTGTGACACATATATTGCTCTCGCTCCGCACTTTCCTACCTCAAAGTCCAATTGAATCCAAAATCTCTGTGCCCTTTCTCTGCTGGGCAGAAGCAGAGAGAGTAGAGCAGGAGCCTTTAGCCAATGCTAAAAGAGCAGAAGAGACAGTCCAGAAAGTTCCCACTGATCATCTTCAGCGCACAGCGAGCTTTGCAACTCTGCAACACACATTGCTGTCACTCCTCCCTTTTTGCCTGAAAGACCAGCTGAATCCACCATCTCTGTGCCCGCTCTCTGCTGAGCAGCAACAGAGAGAGTAGAGCAGGAATTTTTAGACCTGCCTAAAACAGCAGAAGAGCCTTGAAAAAAATCTCCTGCTTGATCATGTTTTGCACACAGTGAGCTTTAAACTGTGACACAAACATTGCTGTCACTCCTCACTTTATCTCCTAAAAGTGCATTTGAATCCAACGTTTCTGGTGCGCTCTCTCGTTTCGAGAGGAGTTGTGACAGGGGAGGAGCAGCGCTTGGACTCTAATCCCACAGACGAAGGGCCAGCAGGGAAACGCCTGCAGGGCATCTTCAGCACACAGTGAGCTTTGCAACTCTGCAAAACACATTGCTGTAACTCCTCCTTCTCCTGCCTGGAAGACCAATTGATTCCAACATCTCTGTGCCCACTCTCTGCTGAGCAGCATCAGAGAGAGTAGGGCAGGAATGTTTAGACTGGGCTAAAACAGCAGAAGAGCCTTGCAAAAAAGCTCCTCCTGATCATGTTTAGCACACAGTGAGCTTTAAACTGTGACACAAACATTGCTGTCACTCTTCACTCTTTCTCCTAAAAGACCATTTCAATCCAAGAACTCCGTTGCCAGCACTCTGCTGAGCAGCAGAGTGAGCAGGAATGTCTGCAATCTGTAAGGCAGTGGAAGAGACAGGCCTGAAGGCTGCTCTTGTGCTTCTTCAACACACTGAGCTTTACAACTGTGACACACACACTGTTGTCACTCCTCATTGTAGCTCCTAAAAGTGCATTTGAATCCAGCGTTTCTGGTCTCCACTCTCGTTTCAAGAGCAGCAGAGGCAGGTGAGCACGAGCGCTTGGAATCCACTCCCAGTTCTGAAGGGCAGGGAGGGAAAGTCCTTGCAGATCATCTTCAGCGCACAGTGAGCTTTGCAACTCTGAAACACACATTGCTGTCACTCCTCACTTCATCTCCTAATAATCCGTTTGAATCCATGGTCTCTCCCGCCCTCTCTCGTTTGAACAGCAGCAGTGACAGGTGAACACGATCTCTTGGCCTCTGCTCCCACAGCCGAAGAGCCCGGAGTGAAAGCTCCAGCAGGGCATCTTCAGCACGCAGTCAGCTTTGCAACTGTGACACATATATTGCTCTCGCTCCGCACTTTCCTACCTCAAAGTCCAATTGAATCCAAAATCTCTGTGCCCTTTCTCTGCTGGGCAGAAGCAGAGTAGAGCAGGAACCTTTAGCCAATGCTAAAAGAGCAGAAGAGACAGTCCAGAAAGTTCCCACTGATCATCTTCAGCGCACAGCGAGCTTTGCAACTCTGCAACACACATTGCTGTCACTCCTCCCTTTTTGCCTGAAAGACCAGCTGAATCCACCATCTCTGTGCCCGCTCTCTGCTGAGCAGCAACAGAGATAGTAGAGCAGGAATTTTTAGACCTGCCTAAAACAGCAGAAGAGCCTTGAAAAAAATCTCCTGCTTGACCATGTTTTGCACACAGTGAGCTTTAAACTGTGACACAAACATTGCTGTCACTCCTCACTTTATCTCCTAAAAGTGCATTTGAATCCAAAGTTTCTTGTGCGCTCTCTCGTTTCGAGAGGAGTTGTGACAGGGGAGGAGCAGCGCTTGGACTCTAATACCACAGACGAAGGGCCAGCAGGGAAACTCCTGCAGGGCATCTTCAGCACACAGTGAGCTTTGCAACTCTGCAAAACACATTGCTGTAACTCCTCCTTCTCCTGCCTGGAAGACCAATTGATTCCAACATCTCTGTGCCCACTCTCTGCTGAGCAGCATCAGAGAGAGTAGAGCAGGAATGTTTAGACTGGGCTAAAACAGCAGAAGAGCCTTGCAAAAAAGCTCCTCCTGATCATGTTTAGCACACAGTGAGCTTTAAACTGTGACACAAACATTGCTGTCACTCTTCACTCTTTCTCCTAAAAGACCATTTCAATCCAAGAACTCCGTTGCCAGCACTCTGCTGAGCAGCAGAGTGAGCAGGAATGTCTGCAATCTGTAAGGCAGTGGAAGAGACAGGCCTGAAGGCTGCTCTTGTGCTTCTTCAACACACTGAGCTTTACAACTGTGACACACACACTGTTGTCACTCCTCATTGTAGCTCCTAAAAGTGCATTTGAATCCAGCGTTTCTGGTCTCCACTCTCGTTTCAAGAGCAGCAGAGGAAGGTGAGCACGAGCGCTTGGAATCCGCTCCCAGTTCCGAAGGGCAGGGAGGGAAAGTCCTTGCAGATCATCTTCAGCGCACAGTGAGCTTTGCAAGTCTGAAACACACATTGCTGTCACTCCTCACTTCATCTCCTAATAATCCGTTTGAATCCATGGTCTCTCCCGCCCTCTCTCGTTTGAACAGCAGCAGTGACAGGTGAACACGATCTCTTGGCCTCTGCTCCCACAGCCGAAGAGCCCGGAGTGAAAGCTCCAGCAGGGCATCTTCAGCACGCAGTCAGCTTTGCAACTGTGACACATATATTGCTCTCGCTCCGCACTTTCCTACCTCAAAGTCCAATTGAATCCAAAATCTCTGTGCCCTTTCTCTGCTGGGCAGAAGCTGAGAGAGTAGAGCAGGAACCTTTAGCCAATGCTAAAAGAGCAGAAGAGACAGTCCAGAAAGTTCCCACTGATCATCTTCAGCGCACAGCGAGCTTTGCAACTCTGCAACACACATTGCTGTCACTCCTCCCTTTTTGCCTGAAAGACCAGCTGAATCCACCATCTCTGTGCCCGCTCTCTGCTGAGCAGCAACAGAGAGAGTAGAGCAGGAATTTTTAGACCTGCCTAAAACAGCAGAAGAGCCTTGAAAAAAATCTCCTGCTTGATCATGTTTTGCACACAGTGAGCTTTAAACTGTGACACAAACATTGCTGTCACTCCTCACTTTATCTCCTAAAAGTGCATTTGAATCCAAAGTTTCTGGTGCGCTCTCTCGTTTGGAGAGGAGTTGTGACAGGGGAGGAGCAGCGCTTGGACTCTAATCCCACAGACGAAGGGCCAGCAGGGAAACTCCTGCAGGGCATCTTCAGCACACAGTGAGCTTTACAATTCTGCAACACAGATTGCTGTCACTCCTCCTTTTCTTGCCTGAAAGACCAATTGATTCCAACATCTCTGTGCCCACTCTCTGCTGAGCAGCAACAGAGAGAGTAGAGCAGGAATGTTTAGACTGGGCTAAAACAGCAGAAGAGCCTTGCAAAAAAGCTCCTCCTGATCATGTTTAGCACACAGTGAGCTTTAAACTGTGACACAAACATTGCTGTCACTCTTCACTCTTTCTCCTAAAAGACCATTTCAATCCAAGAACTCCGTTGTCAGCACTCTGCTGATCAGCAGAGTGAGCAGGGATGTCTGCAATCTGTAAGGCAGTGGAAGAGACAGGCCTGAAGGCTGCTCTTGTGCTTCTTCAACACACTGAGCTTTACAACTGTGACACACACACTGTTGTCACTCCTCATTGTAGCTCCTAAAAGTGCATTTGAATCCAGCGTTTCTGGTCTCCACTCTCGTTTCCAGTGCAGCAGAGGCAGGTGAGCACGAGCGCTTGGAATCCGCTCCCAGTTCCGAAGGGCAGGGAGGGAAAGTCCTTGCAGATCATCTTCAGCGCACAGTGAGCTTTGCAACTCTGAAACACACATTGCTGTCACTCCTCACTTTATCTCCTAAAAGTGCATTTCAAGCCAACGTTTCTGGTGCGCTCTCTCGCTTCGAGAGCAGTTGTGACAGGGGAGGACGAGCGCTTGGATTCTAATTTCACAGCCGAAGGGCCAGCATGGAAACTACTGCTGGGCATCTTCAGCACACATTGAGATTTGCAACTCTGAAACACATATTGCTGTCACCTCTCACTTTCCTACCTGAAAGTCCAATTGAATAATACATCTCCTGTGCTTGCTCTTTGTGAGCAGTAGCAGAATATAGCACTTACGTTTGGACTCTGCTGAAACAGCAGAAGAGACAGTCCAGAAAGTTCCCACTGATCATCTTCAGCACACAGTGAGCTTTGCAACTCTGCAACACACATTGATGTCGCTCCTCCCTTTCCTGCCTGAAAGACCAACTGAATCCACCATCTCTGTGCCCGCTCTCTGCTGAGCAACAACAGAGAGAGCAGAGCAGGAATGTTTAGACTGGGCTAAAACAGCAGAAGAGCCTTGAAAAAAATCTCCAGCTTGATCATGTTTTGCACTCAGTGAGCTTCAAACTGTGACACAAACATTGCTGTCACTCCTCACTTTATCTCCTAAAAGTGAATTTGAATGCAAAGTTTCTGGTGCGCTCTCTCGTTTCGAGAGCAGATGTCGCAGGGGAGGACGAGCTTTTGGACTCTAATTTCACAGACGAATTGCCAGCATGGAAACTCCTGCAGGGCATCTTCAGCACCCAGTGAGCTTCGCAACTCTGAAACACAAAGAGCTGTCACCTCTCACTTTCCTACCTGAAAGTCCAATTGAATCCTACATCTCCTGTGCTTGCTCTTTGTGAGCAGTAGCAGAATATAGCACTTACGTTTGGACTCTGAAGAAACAGCAGAAGAGACAGTCCAGAAAGTTCCCACTGATCATCTTCAGCGAACAGCGAGCTTTGCAACTCTGCAACACACATTGCTGTCACTTCTTTTCCTGCCTGAAAGACCAATTGATTCCAACATCTCTGTGCCCGCTCTCTGCTGAGCAGCAACAGAGAGTTGAGCAGGAATGTTTAGCCTGGGCTAAAACAGCAGAAGAGCCTTGCAAAAAATCTCCTGTTTGATCATGTTTTGCACACAGTGAGCTTTAAACTGTGACACAAACATTGCTGTCACTCCTCACTTTATCTCCTAAAAGTGCATTTGAATCCAAAGTTTCTGGTGCGCTCTCACGTCCGGGGTCGGATGAGGAGCAAGTGGAATGTCTGTGGGTACGAATCAAGGGGCTGACTGGCACGGGTGATACAGTTGTGGGGGTCTATTACAGACCTCCTGATCAGCACGAAGGAGTTGATGAGGCTTTCTACAGGCAACTGGAAGTAGCCTCGCGACTACATGCCTTAGTCGTCGTGGGGGACTTTAATTACCCCGATATTTGCTGGAAGACTCACACAGCCAGTCATTCACAGTCTAGGAGGTTCCTCGAGTGCATTGATGATAATTTCTTAATGCAAATGGTGGACGTACCAACTAGGGGAGCAGCGCTGCTAGATTTAGTACTCGCCAACAAGGAGGGTTTGGTCGAAGTGGTGACGGTCAATGGCAGCCTTGGCTGCAGTGACCATGAGATGGTGGAGTTTAGGATCCTGTGTGGGAGGAATAGAATACCTAGCAAAGCCACAGTTCTGGATTTCCGAAGGGCCAACTTTGGCCTCTTCAGTCAACTGCTAAGGGAAGTCTCATGGGAAAGTGTACTAGGCGGTAAAGGGGCTCAAGATAGTTGGTTAGCATTCAAGGACCGCTTCTTCCAAGCTCAGGATCGGAGCGTCCCAATGAGTAGGAAGTCAAGTAAGGGATCTAGGAGACCGGCGTGGTTAAACAAGGAGCTGCTGGGCAAACTCAAGTGGAAAAGGAGAATCTATGGATTATGGAAGGAGGGGCTGGCCGCTTGGGAGGAATATAGGACAGTTGTTAGAGGATGTAGGGAGGCAATTAGGACAGCTAAGGCCTCCTTGGAACTCAATCTTGCTAGTCGGGTTAAAGACAATAGAAAGGGCTTCTTCAAATACATAGCAAATAAAACTAAAACAAGAGGCAATATAGGCCCACTGCTGAACGAAGTGGGTACCCTGGAGACAGAGGATATAAAGAAGGCAGAGGTGCTGAATGCCTTCTTTGCCTCTGTCTTTACTCCTGCAGACTCTCCCCGAGGGCCCCGGATTTCTATAGCCCCAGAAGGAGTCAGGACAAAGGAGGAGTTTGCTTTGGTAGATGAGGATTGGGTTAGGGATCAGCTATGCAAACTGGACATCTGTAAATCGATGGGTCCGGATGGAATGCACCCACGGGTGCTGAGGGAGCTGGCGGAGGTCATTGCTAGGCCACTTTCCATCATCTTTGGTAAGTCGTGGGAAATGGGCGAGGTGCCTGAGGATTGGCGGATGGCAAAGGTCACACCAATCTATAAGAAGGGCAAGAAGGAGGACCCGGGTAATTATAGACCGGTCAGCCTTACCTCCATCCCTGGAAAGATGATGGAACAACTTATTCTTGACTCCATCACTAGGCATATCAAGGATGAGGGGGTCATTAAGAACAGCCAACATGGTTTTATGAGGGGGAAGTCATGTATGACCAACCTTATAGCCTTCTATGAGGAAGTGACTAGGTGGAGGGATGATGGTAGAGCGGTAGATGTAGTTTTTCTTGATTTCAGTAAGGCATTTGATACTGTCTCCCACAGCATCCTCATAGATAAGCTGAGGAAGTGTGGGCTTGACGATCAAGTAGTGAGGTGGATCGAGAACTGGTTGAAAGGAAGAAGGCAGAGAGTTGTGGTCAATGGCGCAGAATCTAGCTGGAGGTCTGTGACTAGTGGAGTTCCTCAGGGGTCGGTGCTGGGACCGGTGCTGTTTAATATTTTCATCAATGACCTGGATGAGGGAACTGAGTGCACCCTCAGCAAGTTTGCTGATGACACAAAACTGGGAGGAGTGGCTGACACACCAGAGGACTGTGCTGCCATTCAGCGAGACCTGGACAGGCTGGAGAGTTGGGCGGGGAGAAACTGGATGAAATTTAACAAGGGCAAGTGTAGAGTCTTGCATCTGGGGAAGAACAACCCCATGTACCAGTACAGGTTGGGGGGTGACCTGCTGGAAGGTAGTGAAGGGGAAAGGGACCTGGGGGTCCTGGTGGATAGGAGGATGACCATGAGCCAGCAATGTGCTCTTGTGGCCAAGAAGGCAAATGGCATCTTAGGGTGCATTAGAAAGGGAGTGGTTAGTAGGTCAAGAGAGGTTCTCCTCCCCCTCTACTCAGCCTTGGTGAGGCCGCATCTGGAATATTGCGTCCAGTTCTGGGCCCCTCTGTTCAAGAAGGACAGGGAATTGCTTGAAGGAGTCCAGCGCAGAGCCACAAAGATGATTAAGGGAGTGGAACATCTCCCTTATGAGGAGAGGCTGAGGGAGCTGGGTCTCTTTAGCTTGCAAAAGAGGAGACTGAGGGGTGACCTCATCAATGTTTACAAATATGTGAAGGGTAGGTGTCAGGATGATGGAGCTAGGCTTTTTTCAGTGATATCCAGTGATAGGACAAGGGGCAATGGGTGTAAACTGGAGCATAGGAAGTTCCACGTTAACATCAGGAAGAACTTCTTTACTGTAAGAGTGACAGAGCACTGGAACAGGCTGCCCAGGGGGGTTGTGGAGTCTCCTACACTGGAGATATTCAAGGCCCGCCTGGACAAGTTCCTGTGTGATGTACTGTAGGTTACCCTGCTCTTGCAGGGGGGTTGGACTAGATGATCTTTTTAGGTCCCTTCCAACCCTTGGGATTCTGTGATTCTGTGATTCTGTGTTTGGAGAGGAGTTGTGACAGGGGAGGAGCAGCGCTTGGACTCTAATCCCACAGACGAAGGGCCAGCAGGGAAACTCCTGCAGGGCATCTTCAGCACACAGTGAGCTTTGCAATTCTGCAACACACATTGCTGTAACTCCTTTTCCTGCCTGGAAGACCAATTGATTCCAACATCTCTGTGCCCACTCTCTGCTGAGCAGCAACAGAGAGAAGGAATGTTTAGACTGGGCTAAAACAGCAGAAGAGCCTTGCAAAAAAGCTCCTCCTGATCATGTTTAGCACACAGTGAGCTTTAAACTGTGACACAAACATTGCTGTCACTCTTCACTCTTTCTCCTAAAAGACCATTTCAATCCAAGAACTCCGTTGCCAGCACTCTGCTGAGCAGCAGAGTGAGCAGGAATGTCTGCAATCTGTAAGGCAGTGGAAGAGACAGGCCTGAAGGCTGCTCTTGTGCTTCTTCAACACACTGAGCTTTACAACTGTGACACACACACTGTTGTCACTCCTCATTGTAGCTCCTAAAAGTGCATTTGAATCCAGCGTTTCTGGTCTCCACTCTCGTTTCAAGAGCAGCAGAGGAAGGTGAGCACGAGCGCTTGGAATCCGCTCCCAGTTCCGAAGGGCAGGGAGGGAAAGTCCTTGCAGATCATCTTCAGCGCACAGTGAGCTTTGCAACTCTGAAACACACATTGCTGTCACTCCTCACTTCATCTCCTAATAATCCGTTTGAATCCATGGTCTCTCCCGCCCTCTCTCGTTTGAACAGCAGCAGTGACAGGTGAACACGATCTCTTGGCCTCTGCTCCCACAGCCGAAGAGCCCGGAGTGAAAGCTCCGGCAGGGCATCTTCAGCACGCAGTCAGCTTTGCAACTGTG
The DNA here is from genome assembly GCF_037157495.1 of Lathamus discolor. Classification (NCBI taxonomy): domain Eukaryota; kingdom Metazoa; phylum Chordata; class Aves; order Psittaciformes; family Psittacidae; genus Lathamus; species Lathamus discolor. The sequence goes on along the minus strand of NC_088908.1, from coordinate 5,696,841 downwards.
ACACATATATTGCTCTCGCTCCGCACTTTCCTACCTCAAAGTCCAATTGAATCCAAAATCTCTGTGCCCTTTCTCTGCTGGGCAGAAGCAGAGAGAGTAGAGCAGGAACCTTTAGCCAATGCTAAAAGAGCAGAAGAGACAGTCCAGAAAGTTCCCACTGATCATCTTCAGCGCACAGTGAGCTTTGCAACTCTGCAACACACATTGCTGTCACTCCTCCCTTTTTGCCTGAAAGACCAGCTGAATCGACCATCTCTGTGCCCGCTCTCTGCTGAGCAGCAACAGAGAGAGTAGAGCAGGAATTTTTAGACCTGCCTAAAACAGCAGAAGAGCCTTGCAAAAAATCTCCTGCTTGATCATGTTTTGCACACAGTGAGCTTTAAACTGTGACACAAACATTGCTGTCACTCCTCACTTTATCTCCTAAAAGTGCATTTGAATCCAAAGTTTCTGGTACGCACTCTCGTTTGGAGAGGAGTTGTGACAGGGGAGGAGCAGCGCTTGGACTCTAATCCCACAGATGAAGGGCCAGCAGGGAAACTCCTGCAGGGCATCTTCAGCACACTGTGAGCTTTGCAACTCCGCAAAACACATTGCTGTCACTCCTCCTTTTCCTGCCTGGAAGACCTATTGATTCCAACATCTTTGTGCCCACTCTCTGCTGAGCAGCAACAGAGAGAGTAGAGCAGGAATGTTTAGCCTGGGCTAAAACAGCAGAAGAGCCTTGCAAAAAATCTCCTGCTTGATCATGTTTTGCACACAGTGAGCTTTAAACTGTGACACAAACATTGATATCACTTCTCACTTTATCTCCTAAAAGTGCATTTGAATCCAATGTTTCTGGTGCGCTCTCACGTTTCGAGAGGAGTTGTGACAGGGGAGGAGCAGCGCTTGGACTCTAATCCCACAGACGAAGGGCCAGCAGGGAAACTCCTGCAGGGCATCTTCAGCACACAGTGAGCTTTGCAATTCTGCAACACACATTGCTGTAACTCCTTTTCCTGCCTGGAAGACCAATTGATTCCAACATCTCTGTGCCCACTCTCTGCTGAGCAGCAACAGAGAGAAGGAATGTTTAGACTGGGCTAAAACAGCAGAAGAGCCTTGCAAAAAAGCTCCTCCTGATCATGTTTAGCACACAGTGAGCTTTAAACTGTGACACAAACATTGCTGTCACTCTTCACTCTTTCTCCTAAAAGACCATTTCAATCCAAGAACTCCGTTGCCAGCACTCTGCTGAGCAGCAGAGTGAGCAGGAATGTCTGCAATCTGTAAGGCAGTGGAAGAAACAGGCCTGAAGGCTGCTCTTGTGCTTCTTCAACACACTGAGCTTTACAACTGTGACACACACACTGTTGTCACTCCTCATTGTAGCTCCTAAAAGTGCATTTGAATCCAGCGTTTCTGGTCTCCACTCTCGTTTCAAGAGCAGCAGAGGAAGGTGAGCACGAGCGCTTGGAATCCGCTCCCAGTTCCGAAGGGCAGGGAGGGAAAGTCCTTGCAGATCATCTTCAGCGCACAGTGAGCTTTGCAACTCTGAAACACACATTGCTGTCACTCCTCACTTCATCTCCTAATAATCCGTTTGAATCCATGGTCTCTCCCGCCCTCTCTCGTTTGAACAGCAGCAGTGACAGGTGAACACGATCTCTTGGCCTCTGCTCCCACAGCCGAAGAGCCCGGAGTGAAAGCTCCGGCAGGGCATCTTCAGCACGCAGTCAGCTTTGCAACTGTGACACATATATTGCTCTCACTCCGCACTTTCCTACCTCAAAGTCCAATTGAATCCAAAATCTCTGTGCCCTTTCTCTGCTGGGCAGAAGCAGAGAGAGTAGAGCAGGAACCTTTAGCCAATGCTAAAAGAGCAGAAGAGACAGTCCAGAAAGTTCCCACTGATCATCTTCAGCGCACAGCGAGCTTTGCAACTCTGCAACACACATTGCTGTCACTCCTCCCTTTTTGCCTGAAAGACCAGCTGAATCGACCATCTCTGTGCCCGCTCTCTGCTGAGCAGCAACAGAGAGAGTAGAGCAGGAATTTTTAGACCTGCCTAAAACAGCAGAAGAGCCTTGCAAAAAATCTCCTGCTTGATCATGTTTTGCACACAGTGAGCTTTAAACTGTGACACAAACATTGCTGTCACTCCTCACTTTATCTCCTAAAAGTGCATTTGAATCCAAAGTTTCTGGTACGCACTCTCGTTTGGAGAGGAGTTGTGACAGGGGAGGAGCAGCGCTTGGACTCTAATCCCACAGATGAAGGGCCAGCAGGGAAACTCCTGCAGGGCATCTTCAGCACACTGTGAGCTTTGCAACTCTGCAAAACACGTTGCTGTCACTCCTCCTTTTCCTGCCTGGAAGACCTATTGATTCCAACATCTTTGTGCCCACTCTCTGCTGAGCAGCAACAGAGAGAGTAGAGCAGGAATGTTTAGCCTGGGCTAAAACAGCAGAAGAGCCTTGCAAAAAATCTCCTGCTTGATCATGTTTTGCACACAGTGAGCTTTAAACTGTGACACAAACATTGATATCACTTCTCACTTTATCTCCTAAAAGTGCATTTGAATCCAATGTTTCTGGTGCGCTCTCACGTTTCGAGAGGAGTTGTGACAGGGGAGGAGCAGCGCTTGGACTCTAATCCCACAGACGAAGGGCCAGCAGGGAAACTCCTGCAGGGCATCTTCAGCACACAGTGAGCTTTGCAATTCTGCAACACACATTGCTGTAACTCCTTTTCCTGCCTGGAAGACCAATTGATTCCAACATCTCTGTGCCCACTCTCTGCTGAGCAGCAACAGAGAGAAGGAATGTTTAGACTGGGCTAAAACAGCAGAAGAGCCTTGCAAAAAAGCTCCTCCTGATCATGTTTAGCACACAGTGAGCTTTAAACTGTGACACAAACATTGCTGTCACTCTTCACTCTTTCTCCTAAAAGACCATTTCAATCCAAGAACTCCGTTGCCAGCACTCTGCTGAGCAGCAGAGTGAGCAGGAATGTCTGCAATCTGTAAGGCAGTGGAAGAGACAGGCCTGAAGGCTGCTCTTGTGCTTCTTCAACACACTGAGCTTTACAACTGTGACACACACACTGTTGTCACTCCTCATTGTAGCTCCTAAAAGTGCATTTGAATCCAGCGTTTCTGGTCTCCACTCTCGTTTCAAGAGCAGCAGAGGAAGGTGAGCACGAGCGCTTGGAATCCGCTCCCAGTTCCGAAGGGCAGGGAGGGAAAGTCCTTGCAGATCATCTTCAGCGCACAGTGAGCTTTGCAACTCTGAAACACACATTGCTGTCACTCCTCACTTCATCTCCTCATAATCCGTTTGAATCCATGGTCTCTCCCGCCCTCTCTCGTTTGAACAGCAGCAGTGACAGGTGAACACGATCTCTTGGCCTCTGCTCCCACAGCCGAAGAGCCCGGAGTGAAAGCTCCGGCAGGGCATCTTCAGCACGCAGTCAGCTTTGCAACTGTGACACATATATTGCTCTCGCTCCGCACTTTCCTACCTCAAAGTCCAATTGAATCCAAAATCTCTGTGCCCTTTCTCTGCTGGGCAGAAGCAGAGAGAGTAGAGCAGGAACCTTTAGCCAATGCTAAAAGAGCAGAAGAGACAGTCCAGAAAGTTCCCACTGATCATCTTCAGCGCACAGCGAGCTTTGCAACTCTGCAACACACATTGCTGTCACTCCTCCCTTTTTGCCTGAAAGACCAGCTGAATCGACCATCTCTGTGCCCGCTCTCTGCTGAGCAGCAACAGAGAGAGTAGAGCAGGAATTTTTAGACCTGCCTAAAACAGCAGAAGAGCCTTGCAAAAAATCTCCTGCTTGATCATGTTTTGCACACAGTGAGCTTTAAACTGTGACACAAACATTGCTGTCACTCCTCACTTTATCTCCTAAAAGTGCATTTGAATCCAAAGTTTCTGGTACGCACTCTCGTTTGGAGAGGAGTTGTGACAGGGGAGGAGCAGCGCTTGGACTCTAATCCCACAGATGAAGGGCCAGCAGGGAAACTCCTGCAGGGCATCTTCAGCACACTGTGAGCTTTGCAACTCTGCAAAACACATTGCTGTCACTCCTCCTTTTCCTGCCTGGAAGACCTATTGATTCCAACATCTTTGTGCCCACTCTCTGCTGAGCAGCAACAGAGAGAGTAGAGCAGGAATGTTTAGCCTGGGCTAAAACAGCAGAAGAGCCTTGCAAAAAATCTCCTGCTTGATCATGTTTTGCACACAGTGAGCTTTAAACTGTGACACAAACATTGATATCACTTCTCACTTTATCTCCTAAAAGTGCATTTGAATCCAATGTTTCTGGTGCGCTCTCACGTTTCGAGAGGAGTTGTGACAGGGGAGGAGCAGCGCTTGGACTCTAATCCCACAGACGAAGGGCCAGCAGGGAAACTCCTGCAGGGCATCTTCAGCACACAGTGAGCTTTGCAATTCTGCAACACACATTGCTGTAACTCCTTTTCCTGCCTGGAAGACCAATTGATTCCAACATCTCTGTGCCCACTCTCTGCTGAGCAGCAACAGAGAGAAGGAATGTTTAGACTGGGCTAAAACAGCAGAAGAGCCTTGCAAAAAAGCTCCTCCTGATCATGTTTAGCACACAGTGAGCTTTAAACTGTGACACAAACATTGCTGTCACTCTTCACTCTTTCTCCTAAAAGACCATTTCAATCCAAGAACTCCGTTGCCAGCACTCTGCTGAGCAGCAGAGTGAGCAGGAATGTCTGCAATCTGTAAGGCAGTGGAAGAGACAGGCCTGAAGGCTGCTCTTGTGCTTCTTCAACACACTGAGCTTTACAACTGTGACACACACACTGTTGTCACTCCTCATTGTAGCTCCTAAAAGTGCATTTGAATCCAGCGTTTCTGGTCTCCACTCTCGTTTCAAGAGCAGCAGAGGAAGGTGAGCACGAGCGCTTGGAATCCGCTCCCAGTTCCGAAGGGCAGGGAGGGAAAGTCCTTGCAGATCATCTTCAGCGCACAGTGAGCTTTGCAACTCTGAAACACACATTGCTGTCACTCCTCACTTCATCTCCTAATAATCCGTTTGAATCCATGGTCTCTCCCGCCCTCTCTCGTTTGAACAGCAGCAGTGACAGGTGAACACGATCTCTTGGCCTCTGCTCCCACAGCCGAAGAGCCCGGAGTGAAAGCTCCGGCAGGGCATCTTCAGCACGCAGTCAGCTTTGCAACTGTGACACATATATTGCTCTCGCTCCGCACTTTCCTACCTCAAAGTCCAATTGAATCCAAAATCTCTGTGCCCTTTCTCTGCTGGGCAGAAGCAGAGTAGAGCAGGAACCTTTAGCCAATGCTAAAAGAGCAGAAGAGACAGTCCAGAAAGTTCCCACTGATCATCTTCAGCGCACAGCGAGCTTTGCAACTCTGCAACACACATTGCTGTCACTCCTCCCTTTTTGCCTGAAAGACCAGCTGAATCGACCATCTCTGTGCCCGCTCTCTGCTGAGCAGCAACAGAGAGAGTAGAGCAGGAATTTTTAGACCTGCCTAAAACAGCAGAAGAGCCTTGCAAAAAATCTCCTGCTTGATCATGTTTTGCACACAGTGAGCTTTAAACTGTGACACAAACATTGCTGTCACTCCTCACTTTATCTCCTAAAAGTGCATTTGAATCCAAAGTTTCTGGTACGCACTCTCGTTTGGAGAGGAGTTGTGACAGGGGAGGAGCAGCGCTTGGACTCTAATCCCACAGATGAAGGCCCAGCAGGGAAACTCCTGCAGGGCATCTTCAGCACACTGTGAGCTTTGCAACTCTGCAAAACACATTGCTGTCACTCCTCCTTTTCCTGCCTGGAAGACCTATTGATTCCAACATCTTTGTGCCCACTCTCTGCTGAGCAGCAACAGAGAGAGTAGAGCAGGAATGTTTAGCCTGGGCTAAAACAGCAGAAGAGCCTTGCAAAAAATCTCCTGCTTGATCATGTTTTGCACACAGTGAGCTTTAAACTGTGACACAAACATTGATATCACTTCTCACTTTATCTCCTAAAAGTGCATTTGAATCCAATGTTTCTGGTGCGCTCTCACGTTTCGAGAGGAGTTGTGACAGGGGAGGAGCAGCGCTTGGACTCTAATCCCACAGACGAAGGGCCAGCAGGGAAACTCCTGCAGGGCATCTTCAGCACACAGTGAGCTTTGCAATTCTGCAACACACATTGCTGTAACTCCTTTTCCTGCCTGGAAGACCAATTGATTCCAACATCTCTGTGCCCACTCTCTGCTGAGCAGCAACAGAGAGAAGGAATGTTTAGACTGGGCTAAAACAGCAGAAGAGCCTTGCAAAAAAGCTCCTCCTGATCATGTTTAGCACACAGTGAGCTTTAAACTGTGACACAAACATTGCTGTCACTCTTCACTCTTTCTCCTAAAAGACCATTTCAATCCAAGAACTCTGTTGCCAGCACTCTGCTGAGCAGCAGAGTGAGCAGGAATGTCTGCTATCTGTAAGGCAGTGGAAGAGACAGGCCTGAAGGCTGCTCTTGTGCTTCTTCAACACACTGAGCTTTACAACTGTGACACACACACTGTTGTCACTCCTCATTGTAGCTCCTAAAAGTGCATTTGAATCCAGCGTTTCTGGTCTCCACTCTCGTTTCAAGAGCAGCAGAGGAAGGTGAGCACGAGCGCTTGGAATCCGCTCCCAGTTCCGAAGGGCAGGGAGGGAAAGTCCTTGCAGATCATCTTCAGCGCACAGTGAGCTTTGCAACTCTGAAACACACATTGCTGTCACTCCTCCCTTTTTGCCTGAAAGACCAGCTGAATCGACCATCTCTGTGCCCGCTCTCTGCTGAGCAGCAACAGAGAGAGTAGAGCAGGAATTTTTAGACCTGCCTAAAACAGCAGAAGAGCCTTGCAAAAAATCTCCTGCTTGATCATGTTTTGCACACAGTGAGCTTTAAACTGTGACACAAACATTGCTGTCACTCCTCACTTTATCTCCTAATAGTGCATTTGAATCCAAAGTTTCTGGTACGCACTCTCGTTTGGAGAGGAGTTGTGACAGGGGAGGAGCAGCGCTTGGACTCTAATCCCACAGATGAAGGGCCAGCAGGGAAACTCCTGCAGGGCATCTTCAGCACACTGTGAGCTTTGCAACTCTGCAAAACACATTGCTGTCACTCCTCCTTTTCCTGCCTGGAAGACCTATTGATTCCAACATCTTTGTGCCCACTCTCTGCTGAGCAGCAACAGAGAGAGTAGAGCAGGAATGTTTAGCCTGGGCTAAAACAGCAGAAGAGCCTTGCAAAAAATCTCCTGCTTGATCATGTTTTGCACACAGTGAGCTTTAAACTGTGACACAAACATTGATATCACTTCTCACTTTATCTCCTAAAAGTGCATTTGAATCCAATGTTTCTGGTGCGCTCTCACGTTTCGAGAGGAGTTGTGACAGGGGAGGAGCAGCGCTTGGACTCTAATCCCACAGACGAAGGGCCAGCAGGGAAACTCCTGCAGGGCATCTTCAGCACACAGTGAGCTTTGCAATTCTGCAACACACATTGCTGTAACTCCTTTTCCTGCCTGGAAGACCAATTGATTCCAACATCTCTGTGCCCACTCTCTGCTGAGCAGCAACAGAGAGAAGGAATGTTTAGACTGGGCTAAAACAGCAGAAGAGCCTTGCAAAAAAGCTCCTCCTGATCATGTTTAGCACACAGTGAGCTTTAAACTGTGACACAAACATTGCTGTCACTCTTCACTCTTTCTCCTAAAAGACCATTTCAATCCAAGAACTCTGTTGCCAGCACTCTGCTGAGCAGCAGAGTGAGCAGGAATGTCTGCTATCTGTAAGGCAGTGGAAGAGACAGGCCTGAAGGCTGCTCTTGTGCTTCTTCCACACACTGAGCTTTACAACTGTGACACACACACTGTTGTCACTCCTCATTGTAGCTCCTAAAAGTGCATTTGAATCCAGTGTTTCTGGTCTCCACTCTCGTTTCAAGAGCAGCAGAGGAAGGTGAGCACGAGCGCTTGGAATCCGCTCCCAGTTCCGAAGGGCAGGGAGGGAAAGTCCTTGCAGATCATCTTCAGCGCACAGTGAGCTTTGCAACTCTGAAACACACATTGCTGTCACTCCTCACTTCATCTCCTAATAATCCGTTTGAATCCATGGTCTCTCCCGCCCTCTCTCGTTTGAACAGCAGCAGTGACAGGTGAACACGATCTCTTGGCCTCTGCTCCCACAGCCGAAGAGCCCGGAGTGAAAGCTCCGGCAGGGCATCTTCAGCACGCAGTCAGCTTTGCAACTGTGACAAATATATTGCTCTCGCTCCGCACTTTCCTACCTCAAAGTCCAATTGAATCCAAAATCTCTGTGCCCTTTCTCTGCTGGGCAGAAGCAGAGAGAGTAGAGCAGGAACCTTTAGCCAATGCTAAAAGAGCAGAAGAGACAGTCCAGAAAGTTCCCACTGATCATCTTCAGCGCACAGCGAGCTTTGCAACTCTGCAACACACATTGCTGTCACTCCTCCCTTTTTGCCTGAAAGACCAGCTGAATCGACCATCTCTGTGCCCGCTCTCTGCTGAGCAGCAACAGAGAGAGTAGAGCAGGAATTTTTAGACCTGCCAAAAACAGCAGAAGAGCCTTGAAAAAAATCTCCTGCTTGATCATGTTTTGCACACAGTGAGCTTTAAACTGTGACACAAACATTGCTGTCACTCCTCACTTTATCTCCTAAAAGTGCATTTGAATCCAAAGTTTCTGGTGCGCTTTCTCGTTTGGAGAGGAGTTGTGACAGGGGAGGAGCAGCGCTTGGATTCTAATTTCACAGCCGAAGGGCCAGCAGGGAAACTCCTGCAGGGCATCTTCAGCACACAGTGAGCTTTACAATTCTGCAACACACATTGCTGTCACTCCTCCTTTTCTTGCCTGAAAGTCCAATTGATTCCAACATCACTGTGCCCACTCTCTGCTGAGCAGCAACAGAGAGAGTAGAGCAGGAATGTTTAGACTGGGCTAAAACAGCAGAAGAGCCTTGCAAAAAAGCTCCTCCTGATCATGTTTAGCACACAGTGAGCTTTAAACTGTGACACAAACATTGCTGTCACACCTCACTTTATCTCCTAAAAGTGCATTTGAATCCAAAGTTTCTGGTGCGCTCTCTCGTTTCGAGAGGAGTTGTGACAGGGGAGGAGCAGCGCTTGGACTCTAATCCCACAGACGAAGGGCCAGCAGGGAAACTCCTGCAGGGCATCTTCAGCGCACAGTGATCTTTACAATTCAGAAACACACATTGCTGTCACTCCTCCTTTTCTTGCCTGAAAGACCAATTGATTCCAACATCTCTGTGCCCACTCTCTGCTGAGCAGCAACAGAGAGAGTAGAGCAGGAATGTTTAGACTGGGCTAAAACAGCAGAAGAGCCTTGCAAAAAAGCTCCTCCTGATCATGTTTAGCACACAGTGAGCTTTAAACTGTGACACAAACATTGCTGTCACTCTTCACTCTTTCTCCTAAAAGACCATTTCAATCCAAGAACTCCGTTGCCAGCACTCTGCTGAGCAGCAGAGTGAGCAGGGATGTCTGCAATCTGTAAGGCAGTGGAAGAGACAGGCCTGAAGGCTGCTCTTGTGCTTCTTCCACACACTGAGCTTTACAACTGTGACACACACACTGTTGTCACTCCTCATTGTAGCTCCTAAAAGTGCATTTGAATCCAGCGTTTCTGGTCTCCACTCTCGTTTCAAGAGCAGCAGAGGAAGGTGAGCATGAGCGCTTGGAATCCGCTCCCAGTTCCGAAGGGCAGGGAGGGAAAGTCCTTGCAGATCATCTTCAGCGCACAGTGAGCTTTGCAACTCTGAAACACACATTGCTGTCACTCCTCACTTTATCTCCTAAAAGTGCATTTCAAGCCAACGTTTCTGGTGCGCTCTCTCGCTTCGAGAGCAGTTGTGACAGGGGAGGACGAGCGCTTGGATTCTAATTTCACAGCCGAAGGGCCAGCATGGAAACTACTGCTGGGCATCTTCAGCACACATTGAGATTCACAACTCTGAAACACATATTGCTGTCACCTCTCACTTTCCTACCTGAAAGTCCAATTGAATAATACATCTCCTGTGCTTGCTCTTTGTGAGCAGTAGCAGAATATAGCACTTACGTTTGGACTCTGCTGAAACAGCAGAAGAGACAGTCCAGAAAGTTCCCACTGATCATCTTCAGCACACAGTGAGCTTTGCAACTCTGCAACACACATTGCTGTCTCTTCTTTTCCTGCCTGAAAGACCTATTGATTCCAACACCTCAGTGCCCGCTCTCTGCTGAGCAGCAACAGAGAGAGTAGAGCAGGAATGTTTAGCCTGGGCTAAAACAGCAGAAGAGCCTTGCAAAAAATCTCCCGCTTGATCATGTTTTGCACACAGTGAGCTTTAAACTGTGACACAAACATTGCTGTCACTCCTCACTTTATCTCCTAAAAGTGCATTTGAATCCAAAGTTTCTGGTGCGCTCTCACGTTTCGAGAGGAGTTGTGACAGGGGAGGAGCAGCGCTTGGACTCTAATCCCACAGACGAAGGGCCAGCAGGGAAACTCCTGCAGGGCATCTTCAGCACACAGTGAGCGTTGCAATTCTGCAACACACATTGCTGTAACTCCTTTTCCTGCCTGGAAGACCAATTGATTCCAACATCTCTGTGCCCACTCTCTGCTGAGCAGCAACAGAGAGAAGGAATGTTTAGATTGGGCTAAAACAGCAGAAGAGCCTTGCAAAAAAGCTCATCCTGATCATGTTTAGCACACAGTGAGCTTTAAACTGTGACACAAACATTGCTGTCACTCTTCACTCTTTCTCCTAAAAGACCATTTCAATCCAAGAACTCCGTTGCCAGCACTCTGCTGAGCAGCAGAGTGAGCAGGAATGTCTGCAATCTGTAAGGCAGTGGAAGAGACAGGCCTGAAGGCTGCTCTTGTGCTTCTTCAACACACTGAGCTTTACAACTGTGACACACACACTGTTGTCACTCCTCATTGTAGCTCCTAAAAGTGCATTTGAATCCAGCGTTTCTGGTCTCCACTCTCGTTTCAAGAGCAGCAGAGGAAGGTGAGCACGAGCGCTTGGAATCCGCTCCCAGTTCCGAAGGGCAGGGAGGGAAAGTCCTTGCAGATCATCTTCAGCGCACAGTGAGCTTTGCAACTCTGAAACACACATTGCTGTCACTCCTCACTTCATCTCCTAATAATCCGTTTGAATCCATGGTCTCTCCCGCCCTCTCTCGTTTGAACAGCAGCAGTGACAGGTGAGTAGCTTGCGAGAGGACGCCTGCAACACCGGAGCGGAGAGGGGAGAGATCAGCGTCCAGGAGCCTCACCTCAGAGCGACAAGAGCCACTGAGGAGGGAGCCTCAAGTCCTCAACAGGACTTGCCCAGGACTCGGAAGCTCAGCTCCCGCGAGGGGCTGACTCACAGGGGGCGGAGCCAAGAGGAGTGGCACCAGCTGGGAGTGGCTAAAAAACCTTCCCAGGGAGCGCGGCGAACAGAGCCGGCAAACAGAGAGCGTCGAGGCAGAGGGTCGAGGCAGTTTGCGCGGCAGTTCGCGCGGGCAGGCGAGCGGGCAGGCGAGCGGGCAGGGAAGCGTTCCATCCGCCTCATCGAGAGGACTCGCCTGGAGTACAGGAGGGGGAAGGAGTGCTGAGGGACGTAGACGGATTGATTGACCAGATAGATCATGGTTACAACACGATCGAAAGCTGTAGTGAGTACTAATGTGGGTATCCAGACTGAGCCTTCCTGCAGACATGCAGCTGTGCAGGTCTCTGGCTGCAGCGAATGCCTGAGCCTGGCACTTGTATTGGAGGGAGCCAGTGACACTGCTTGTGTTCGCTGTGAGCAAATAAATGACCTGCTCAGGCAGGTGGCTGAACTGAGGGAGGAGGTAGAAAGGTTGAGAGCCATTAGAGAGTGTGAAAGTGAAATAGATTGGTGGAACCACACCCTAAGGCAAGGGCAGAGGGAAGTGGTTCAACAAGATATGGATCCCCTTCCCTCCTACCATCAGACAGAAGGAGAGAGCTTAATGGACAAGGATGGATGGAGGGAGGTTCCTCCTCGGAGAGGTAAGCGAAAACCCTCACAATCCCTTCCTCCCTCCCAGTTGCCCTTGAATAACAGGTATGAGGTCTTGGAAATTCAGGGCCAGGTGAATGGAGATGGTGAGGCAAATCTATCTAGTGAGTCACCCAGGGCTAGTCACTCACCCACATGCCTCAGAACTTCCCCAACCAAGAAGAAAAGAAGAGTAATTGTGGTGGGTGACTCCCTTCTGAGGGGAACAGAAGGGCCCATTTGTCGACCGGATCCACCCCACAGGGAGGTCTGCTGCCTGCCTGGGGCTCGGATTAGAGATGTTAAAAATAAGCTCTCTGAACTGGTGCAGCCGTCTGACTACTACCCACTGCTGGTTTTTCAGGTTGGCAGTGACGAAATTATTACGAGGAACGTAAGGGCAATGAAGAGAGACTACAGGGCCCTGGGACGGCTGGTTAAAGGGTCTGGAGCGCAAGTGGTGTTTGCCTCCATACCTGTTGCAAGCGAGGGTGAAGGGATATATAAGAAGACTCTGCAGGTTAATGTATGGCTACGTGACTGGTGCCAAAGGCAGGGGTTTGGGTTTTTCAGTCACGGGTTGCTGTATGGGACACCTGGTTTGCTGGTGATAGGCGGGATACACCAGTCCCAGAGAAAAAAAAGGGTTTTGGGGCAGGAGTTAGCAGGGCTTATTGACAGGGCTTTAAACTAGTTAGGAAGGGGGGAGGGGATTTAACCGGGCCTGTTGGGGACAAGCCCAAGAGGAACATGCTAGGGATTGAAGGGTGGCGGGCTAAGGAGGACTATCAATCTCTTGTTTCACTTGTGGGAAAGGATAGCTCTTTAGACCCTGTCCCGCAGGGGAAAAAGAGTACTAGGACTGGCTCCCTGAAATGCCTGTACACCAATGCACGCAGCATGGGGAATAAACAGGAGGAGTTAGAAGTCTGTGTGCGGGCTAAAGGTTATGATCTAGTGGCGATTACAGAGACATGGTGGGACAGTTCACATGACTGGAATGTGGTCATGGATGGCTATGTCCTTTTTAGGAAAGATAGGTCAGCGAAGCGAGGTGGTGGAGTTGCTCTTTACGTGAGAGAGCAACTAGAATGTATTGAGTTCTGTCCGGGGTCGGATGAGGAGCAAGTGGAATGTCTGTGGGTACGAATCAAGGGGCTGACTGGCACGGGTGATACAGTTGTGGGGGTCTATTACAGACCTCCTGATCAGCACGAAGGAGTTGATGAGGCTTTCTACAGGCAACTGGAAGTAGCCTCGCGACTACATGCCTTAGTCGTCGTGGGGGACTTTAATTACCCCGATATTTGCTGGAAGACTCACACAGCCAGTCATTCACAGTCTAGGAGGTTCCTCGAGTGCATTGATGATAATTTCTTAATGCAAATGGTGGACGTACCAACTAGGGGAGCAGCGCTGCTAGATTTAGTACTCGCCAACAAGGAGGGTTTGGTCGAAGTGGTGACGGTCAATGGCAGCCTTGGCTGCAGTGACCATGAGATGGTGGAGTTTAGGATCCTGTGTGGGAGGAATAGAATACCTAGCAAAGCCACAGTTCTGGATTTCCGAAGGGCCAACTTTGGCCTCTTCAGTCAACTGCTAAGGGAAGTCTCATGGGAAAGTGTACTAGGCGGTAAAGGGGCTCAAGATAGTTGGTTAGCATTCAAGGACCGCTTCTTCCAAGCTCAGGATCGGAGCGTCCCAATGAGTAGGAAGTCAAGTAAGGGATCTAGGAGACCGGCGTGGTTAAACAAGGAGCTGCTGGGCAAACTCAAGTGGAAAAGGAGAATCTATGGATTATGGAAGGAGGGGCTGGCCGCTTGGGAGGAATATAGGACAGTTGTTAGAGGATGTAGGGAGGCAATTAGGACAGCTAAGGCCTCCTTGGAACTCAATCTTGCTAGTCGGGTTAAAGACAATAGAAAGGGCTTCTTCAAATACATAGCAAATAAAACTAAAACAAGAGGCAATATAGGCCCACTGCTGAACGAAGTGGGTACCCTGGAGACAGAGGATATAAAGAAGGCAGAGGTGCTGAATGCCTTCTTTGCCTCTGTCTTTACTCCTGCAGACTCTCCCCGAGGGCCCCGGATTTCTATAGCCCCAGAAGGAGTCAGGACAAAGGAGGAGTTTGCTTTGGTAGATGAGGATTGGGTTAGGGATCAGCTATGCAAACTGGACATCTGTAAATCGATGGGTCCGGATGGAATGCACCCACGGGTGCTGAGGGAGCTGGCGGAGGTCATTGCTAGGCCACTTTCCATCATCTTTGGTAAGTCGTGGGAAATGGGCGAGGTGCCTGAGGATTGGCGGATGGCAAAGGTCACACCAATCTATAAGAAGGGCAAGAAGGAGGACCCGGGTAATTATAGACCGGTCAGCCTTACCTCCATCCCTGGAAAGATGATGGAACAACTTATTCTTGACTCCATCACTAGGCATATCAAGGATGAGGGGGTCATTAAGAACAGCCAACATGGTTTTATGAGGGGGAAGTCATGTATGACCAACCTTATAGCCTTCTATGAGGAAGTGACTAGGTGGAGGGATGATGGTAGAGCGGTAGATGTAGTTTTTCTTGATTTCAGTAAGGCATTTGATACTGTCTCCCACAGCATCCTCATAGATAAGCTGAGGAAGTGTGGGCTTGACGATCAAGTAGTGAGGTGGATCGAGAACTGGTTGAAAGGAAGAAGGCAGAGAGTTGTGGTCAATGGCGCAGAATCTAGCTGGAGGTCTGTGACTAGTGGAGTTCCTCAGGGGTCGGTGCTGGGACCGGTGCTGTTTAATATTTTCATCAATGACCTGGATGAGGGAACTGAGTGCACCCTCAGCAAGTTTGCTGATGACACAAAACTGGGAGGAGTGGCTGACACACCAGAGGACTGTGCTGCCATTCAGCGAGACCTGGACAGGCTGGAGAGTTGGGCGGGGAGAAACTGGATGAAATTTAACAAGGGCAAGTGTAGAGTCTTGCATCTGGGGAAGAACAACCCCATGTACCAGTACAGGTTGGGGGGTGACCTGCTGGAAAGTAGTGAAGGGGAAAGGGACCTGGGGGTCCTGGTGGATAGGAGGATGACCATGAGCCAGCAATGTGCTCTTGTGGCCAAGAAGGCAAATGGCATCTTAGGGTGCATTAGAAAGGGAGTGGTTAGTAGGTCAAGAGAGGTTCTCCTCCCCCTCTACTCAGCCTTGGTGAGGCCGCATCTGGAATATTGCGTCCAGTTCTGGGCCCCTCTGTTCAAGAAGGACAGGGAATTGCTTGAAGGAGTCCAGCGCAGAGCCACAAAGATGATTAAGGGAGTGGAACATCTCCCTTATGAGGAGAGGCTGAGGGAGCTGGGTCTCTTTAGCTTGCAAAAGAGGAGACTGAGGGGTGACCTCATCAATGTTTACAAATATGTGAAGGGTAGGTGTCAGGATGATGGAGCTAGGCTTTTTTCAGTGATATCCAGTGATAGGACAAGGGGCAATGGGTGTAAACTGGAGCATAGGAAGTTCCACGTTAACATCAGGAAGAACTTCTTTACTGTAAGAGTGACAGAGCACTGGAACAGGCTGCCCAGGGGGGTTGTGGAGTCTCCCACACTGGAGATATTCAAGGCCCGCCTGGACAAGTTCCTGTGTGATGTACTGTAGGTTACCCTGCTCTTGCAGGGGGGTTGGACTAGATGATCTTTTTAGGTCCCTTCCAACCCTTGGGATTCTGTGATTCTGTGATTCTGTGTTTGGAGAGGAGTTGTGACAGGGGAGGAGCAGCGCTTGGACTCTAATCCCACAGACGAAGGGCCAGCAGGGAAACTCCTGCAGGGCATCTTCAGCACACAGTGAGCTTTGCAATTCTGCAACACACATTGCTGTAACTCCTTTTCCTGCCTGGAAGACCAATTGATTCCAACATCTCTGTGCCCACTCTCTGCTGAGCAGCAACAGAGAGAAGGAATGTTTAGACTGGGCTAAAACAGCAGAAGAGCCTTGCAAAAAAGCTCCTCCTGATCATGTTTAGCACACAGTGAGCTTTAAACTGTGACACAAACATTGCTATCACTCTTCACTCTTTCTCCTAAAAGACCATTTCAATCCAAGAACTCCGTTGCCAGCACTCTGCTGAGCAGCAGAGTGAGCAGGAATGTCTGCAATCTGTAAGGCAGTGGAAGAGACAGGCCTGAAGGCTGCTCTTGTGCTTCTTCAACACACTGAGCTTTACAACTGTGACACACACACTGTTGTCACTCCTCATTGTAGCTCCTAAAAGTGCATTTGAATCCAGCGTTTCTGGTCTCCACTCTCGTTTCAAGAGCAGCAGAGGAAGGTGAGCACGAGCGCTTGGAATCCGCTCCCAGTTCCGAAGGGCAGGGAGGGAAAGTCCTTGCAGATCATCTTCAGCGCACAGTGAGCTTTGCAACTCTGAAACACACATTGCTGTCACTCCTCACTTCATCTCCTCATAATCCGTTTGAATCCATGGTCTCTCCCGCCCTCTCTCGTTTGAACAGCAGCAGTGACAGGTGAACACGATCTCTTGGCCTCTGCTCCCACAGCCGAAGAGCCCGGAGTGAAAGCTCCGGCAGGGCATCTTCAGCACGCAGTCAGCTTTGCAACTGTGACACATATATTGCTCTCGCTCCGCACTTTCCTACCTCAAAGTCCAATTGAATCCAAAATCTCTGTGCCCTTTCTCTGCTGGGCAGAAGCAGAGAGAGTAGAGCAGGAACCTTTAGCCAATGCTAAAAGAGCAGAAGAGACAGTCCAGAAAGTTCCCACTGATCATCTTCAGCGCACAGCGAGCTTTGCAACTCTGCAACACACATTGCTGTCACTCCTCCCTTTTTGCCTGAAAGACCAGCTGAATCGACCATCTCTGTGCCCGCTCTCTGCTGAGCAGCAACAGAGAGAGTAGAGCAGGAATTTTTAGACCTGCCTAAAACAGCAGAAGAGCCTTGCAAAAAATCTCCTGCTTGATCATGTTTTGCACACAGTGAGCTTTAAACTGTGACACAAACATTGCTGTCACTCCTCACTTTATCTCCTAAAAGTGCATTTGAATCCAAAGTTTCTGGTACGCACTCTCGTTTGGAGAGGAGTTGTGACAGGGGAGGAGCAGCGCTTGGACTCTAATCCCACAGATGAAGGGCCAGCAGGGAAACTCCTGCAGGGCATCTTCAGCACACTGTGAGCTTTGCAACTCTGCAAAACACATTGCTGTCACTCCTCCTTTTCCTGCCTGGAAGACCTATTGATTCCAACATCTTTGTGCCCACTCTCTGCTGAGCAGCAACAGAGAGAGTAGAGCAGGAATGTTTAGCCTGGGCTAAAACAGCAGAAGAGCCTTGCAAAAAATCTCCTGCTTGATCATGTTTTGCACACAGTGAGCTTTAAACTGTGACACAAACATTGATATCACTTCTCACTTTATCTCCTAAAAGTGCATTTGAATCCAATGTTTCTGGTGCGCTCTCACGTTTCGAGAGGAGTTGTGACAGGGGAGGAGCAGCGCTTGGACTCTAATCCCACAGACGAAGGGCCAGCAGGGAAACTCCTGCAGGGCATCTTCAGCACACAGTGAGCTTTGCAATTCTGCAACACACATTGCTGTAACTCCTTTTCCTGCCTGGAAGACCTATTGATTCCAACATCTCTGTGCCCACTCTCTGCTGAGCAGCAACAGAGAGAAGGAATGTTTAGACTGGGCTAAAACAACAGAAGAGCCTTGCAAAAAAGCTCCTCCTGATCATGTTTAGCACACAGTGAGCTTTAAACTGTGACACAAACATTGCTGTCACTCTTCACTCTTTCTCCTAAAAGACCATTTCAATCCAAGAACTCTGTTGCCAGCACTCTGCTGAGCAGCAGAGTGAGCAGGAATGTGTGCTATCTGTAAGGCAGTGGAAGAGACAGGCCTGAAGGCTGCTCTTGTGCTTCTTCAACACACTGAGCTTTACAACTGTGACACACACACTGTTGTCACTCCTCATTGTAGCTCCTAAAAGTGCATTTGAATCCAGCGTTTCTGGTCTCCACTCTCGTTTCAAGAGCAGCAGAGGAAGGTGAGCACGAGCGCTTGGAATCCGCTCCCAGTTCCGAAGGGCAGGGAGGGAAAGTCCTTGCAGATCATCTTCAGCGCACAGTGAGCTTTGCAACTCTGAAACACACATTGCTGTCACTCCTCACTTCATCTCCTAATAATCCGTTTGAATCCATGGTCTCTCCCGCCCTCTCTCGTTTGAACAGCAGCAGTGACAGGTGAACACGATCTCTTGGCCTCTGCTCCCACAGCCGAAGAGCCCGGAGTGAAAGCTCCGGCAGGGCATCTTCAGCACGCAGTCAGCTTTGCAACTGTGACACATATATTGCTCTCGCTCCGCACTTTCCTACCTCAAAGTCCAATTGAATCCAAAATCTCTGTGCCCTTTCTCTGCTGGGCAGAAGCAGAGAGAGTAGAGCAGGAACCTTTAGCCAATGCTAAAAGAGCAGAAGAGACAGTCCAGAAAGTTCCCACTGATCATCTTCAGCGCACAGCGAGCTTTGCAACTCTGCAACACACATTGCTGTCACTCCTCCCTTTTTGCCTGAAAGACCAGCTGAATCGACCATCTCTGTGCCCGCTCTCTGCTGAGCAGCAACAGAGAGAGTAGAGCAGGAATTTTTAGACCTGCCTAAAACAGCAGAAGAGCCTTGCAAAAAATCTCCTGCTTGATCATGTTTTGCACACAGTGAGCTTTAAACTGTGACACAAACATTGCTGTCACTCCTCACTTTATCTCCTAAAAGTGCATTTGAATCCAATGTTTCTGGTGCGCTCTCACGTTTCGAGAGGAGTTGTGACAGGGGAGGAGCAGCGCTTGGACTCTAATCCCACAGACGAAGGGCCAGCAGGGAAACTCCTGCAGGGCATCTTCAGCACACAGTGAGCTTTGCAATTCTGCAACACACATTGCTGTAACTCCTTTTCCTGCCTGGAAGACCAATTGATTCCAACATCTCTGTGCCCACTCTCTGCTGAGCAGCAACAGAGAGAAGGAATGTTTAGACTGGGCTAAAACAGCAGAAGAGCCTTGCAAAAAAGCTCCTCCTGATCATGTTTAGCACACAGTGAGCTTTAAACTGTGACACAAACATTGCTGTCACTCTTCACTCTTTCTCCTAAAAGACCATTTCAATCCAAGAACTCCGTTGCCAGCACTCTGCTGAGCAGCAGAGTGAGCAGGAATGTCTGCAATCTGTAAGGCAGTGGAAGAGACAGGCCTGAAGGCTGCTCTTGTGCTTCTTCAGCACACTGAGCTTTACAACTGTGACACACACACTGTTGTCACTCCTCATTGTAGCTCCTAAAAGTGCATTTGAATCCAGCGTTTCTGGTCTCCACTCTCGTTTCAAGAGCAGCAGAGGAAGGTGAGCACGAGCGCTTGGAATCCGCTCCCAGTTCCGAAGGGCAGGGAGGGAAAGTCCTTGCAGATCATCTTCAGCGCACAGTGAGCTTTGCAACTCTGAAACACACATTGCTGTCACTCCTCACTTCATCTCCTAATAATCCGTTTGAATCCATGGTCTCTCCCGCCCTCTCTCGTTTGAACAGCAGCAGTGACAGGTGAACACGATCTCTTGGCCTCTGCTCCCACAGCCGAAGAGCCCGGAGTGAAAGCTCCGGCAGGGCATCTTCAGCACGCAGTCAGCTTTGCAACTGTGACACATATATTGCTCTCGCTCCGCACTTTCCTACCTCAAAGTCCAATTGAATCCAAAATCTCTGTGCCCTTTCTCTGCTGGGCAGAAGCAGAGAGAGTAGAGCAGGAACCTTTAGCCAATGCTAAAAGAGCAGAAGAGACAGTCCAGAAAGTTCCCACTGATCATCTTCAGCGCACAGCGAGCTTTGCAACTCTGCAACACACATTGCTGTCACTCCTCCCTTTTTGCCTGAAAGACCAGCTGAATCGACCATCTCTGTGCCCGCTCTCTGCTGAGCAGCAACAGAGAGAGTAGAGCAGGAATTTTTAGACCTGCCTAAAACAGCAGAAGAGCCTTGCAAAAAATCTCCTGCTTGATCATGTTTTGCACACAGTGAGCTTTAAACTGTGACACAAACATTGCTGTCACTCCTCACTTTATCTCCTAAAAGTGCATTTGAATCCAAAGTTTCTGGTACGCACTCTCGTTTGGAGAGGAGTTGTGACAGGGGAGGAGCAGCGCTTGGACTCTAATCCCACAGATGAAGGGCCAGCAGGGAAACTCCTGCAGGGCATCTTCAGCACACTGTGAGCTTTGCAACTCTGCAAAACACATTGCTGTCACTCCTCCTTTTCCTGCCTGGAAGACCTATTGATTCCAACATCTTTGTGCCCACTCTCTGCTGAGCAGCAACAGAGAGAGTAGAGCAGGAATGTTTAGCCTGGGCTAAAACAGCAGAAGAGCCTTGCAAAAAATCTCCTGCTTGATCATGTTTTGCACACAGTGAGCTTTAAACTGTGACACAAACATTGATATCACTTCTCACTTTATCTCCTAAAAGTGCATTTGAATCCAATGTTTCTGGTGCGCTCTCACGTTTCGAGAGGAGTTGTGACAGGGGAGGAGCAGCGCTTGGACTCTAATCCCACAGACGAAGGGCCAGCAGGGAAACTCCTGCAGGGCATCTTCAGCACACAGTGAGCTTTGCAATTCTGCAACACACATTGCTGTAACTCCTTTTCCTGCCTGGAAGACCAATTGATTCCAACATCTCTGTGCCCACTCTCTGCTGAGCAGCAACAGAGAGAAGGAATGTTTAGACTGGGCTAAAACAGCAGAAGAGCCTTGCAAAAAAGCTCCTCCTGATCATGTTTAGCACACAGTGAGCTTTAAACTGTGACACAAACATTGCTGTCACTCTTCACTCTTTCTCCTAAAAGACCATTTCAATCCAAGAACTCTGTTGCCAGCACTCTGCTGAGCAGCAGAGTGAGCAGGAATGTGTGCTATCTGTAAGGCAGTGGAAGAGACAGGCCTGAAGGCTGCTCTTGTGCTTCTTCAACACACTGAGCTTTACAACTGTGACACACACACTGTTGTCACTCCTCATTGTAGCTCCTAAAAGTGCATTTGAATCCAGCGTTTCTGGTCTCCACTCTCGTTTCAAGAGCAGCAGAGGAAGGTGAGCACGAGCGCTTGGAATCCGCTCCCAGTTCCGAAGGGCAGGGAGGGAAAGTCCTTGCAGATCATCTTCAGCGCACAGTGAGCTTTGCAACTCTGAAACACACATTGCTGTCACTCCTCACTTCATCTCCTAATAATCCGTTTGAATCCATGGTCTCTCCCGCCCTCTCTCGTTTGAACAGCAGCAGTGACAGGTGAACACGATCTCTTGGCCTCTGCTCCCACAGCCGAAGAGCCCGGAGTGAAAGCTCCGGCAGGGCATCTTCAGCACGCAGTCAGCTTTGCAACTGTGACACATATATTGCTCTCGCTCCGCACTTTCCTACCTCAAAGTCCAATTGAATCCAAAATCTCTGTGCCCTTTCTCTGCTGGGCAGAAGCAGAGAGAGTAGAGCAGGAACCTTTAGCCAATGCTAAAAGAGCAGAAGAGACAGTCCAGAAAGTTCCCACTGATCATCTTCAGCGAACAGCGAGCTTTGCAACTCTGCAACACACATTGCTGTCACTCCTCCCTTTTTGCCTGAAAGACCAGCTGAATCGACCATCTCTGTGCCCGCTCTCTGCTGAGCAGCAACAGAGAGAGTAGAGCAGGAATTTTTAGACCTGCCTAAAACAGCAGAAGAGCCTTGCAAAAAATCTCCTGCTTGATCATGTTTTGCACACAGTGAGCTTTAAACTGTGACACAAACATTGCTGTCACTCCTCACTTTATCTCCTAAAAGTGCATTTGAATCCAATGTTTCTGGTGCGCTCTCACGTTTCGAGAGGAGTTGTGACAGGGGAGGAGCAGCGCTTGGACTCTAATCCCACAGACGAAGGGCCAGCAGGGAAACTCCTGCAGGGCATCTTCAGCACACAGTGAGCTTTGCAATTCTGCAACACACATTGCTGTAACTCCTTTTCCTGCCTGGAAGACCAATTGATTCCAACATCTCTGTGCCCACTCTCTGCTGAGCAGCAACAGAGAGAAGGAATGTTTAGACTGGGCTAAAACAGCAGAAGAGCCTTGCAAAAAAGCTCCTCCTGATCATGTTTAGCACACAGTGAGCTTTAAACTGTGACACAAACATTGCTGTCACTCTTCACTCTTTCTCCTAAAAGACCATTTCAATCCAAGAACTCCGTTGCCAGCACTCTGCTGAGCAGCAGAGTGAGCAGGAATGTCTGCAATCTGTAAGGCAGTGGAAGAGACAGGCCTGAAGGCTGCTCTTGTGCTTCTTCAGCACACTGAGCTTTACAACTGTGACACACACACTGTTGTCACTCCTCATTGTAGCTCCTAAAAGTGCATTTGAATCCAGCGTTTCTGGTCTCCACTCTCGTTTCAAGAGCAGCAGAGGAAGGTGAGCACGAGCGCTTGGAATCCGCTCCCAGTTCCGAAGGGCAGGGAGGGAAAGTCCTTGCAGATCATCTTCAGCGCACAGTGAGCTTTGCAACTCTGAAACACACATTGCTGTCACTCCTCACTTCATCTCCTAATAATCCGTTTGAATCCATGGTCTCTCCCGCCCTCTCTCGTTTGAACAGCAGCAGTGACAGGTGAACACGATCTCTTGGCCTCTGCTCCCACAGCCGAAGAGCCCGGAGTGAAAGCTCCGGCAGGGCATCTTCAGCACGCAGTCAGCTTTGCAACTGTGACACATATATTGCTCTCGCTCCGCACTTTCCTACCTCAAAGTCCAATTGAATCCAAAATCTCTGTGCCCTTTCTCTGCTGGGCAGAAGCAGAGAGAGTAGAGCAGGAACCTTTAGCCAATGCTAAAAGAGCAGAAGAGACAGTCCAGAAAGTTCCCACTGATCATCTTCAGCGCACAGCGAGCTTTGCAACTCTGCAACACACATTGCTGTCACTCCTCCCTTTTTGCCTGAAAGACCAGCTGAATCGACCATCTCTGTGCCCGCTCTCTGCTGAGCAGCAACAGAGAGAGTAGAGCAGGAATTTTTAGACCTGCCTAAAACAGCAGAAGAGCCTTGCAAAAAATCTCCTGCTTGATCATGTTTTGCACACAGTGAGCTTTAAACTGTGACACAAACATTGCTGTCACTCCTCACTTTATCTCCTAAAAGTGCATTTGAATCCAATGTTTCTGGTGCGCTCTCACGTTTCGAGAGGAGTTGTGACAGGGGAGGAGCAGCGCTTGGACTCTAATCCCACAGACGAAGGGCCAGCAGGGAAACTCCTGCAGGGCATCTTCAGCACACAGTGAGCTTTGCAATTCTGCAACACACATTGCTGTAACTCCTTTTCCTGCCTGGAAGACCAATTGATTCCAACATCTCTGTGCCCACTCTCTGCTGAGCAGCAACAGAGAGAAGGAATGTTTAGACTGGGCTAAAACAGCAGAAGAGCCTTGCAAAAAAGCTCCTCCTGATCATGTTTAGCACACAGTGAGCTTTAAACTGTGACACAAACATTGCTGTCACTCTTCACTCTTTCTCCTAAAAGACCATTTCAATCCAAGAACTCCGTTGCCAGCACTCTGCTGAGCAGCAGAATGAGCAGGAATGTCTGCAATCTGTAAGGCAGTGGAAGAGACAGGCCTGAAGGCTGCTCTTGTGCTTCTTCAGCACACTGAGCTTTACAACTGTGACACACACACTGTTGTCACTCCTCATTGTAGCTCCTAAAAGTGCATTTGAATCCAGCGTTTCTGGTCTCCACTCTCGTTTCAAGAGCAGCAGAGGAAGGTGAGCACGAGCGCTTGGAATCCGCTCCCAGTTCCGAAGGGCAGGGAGGGAAAGTCCTTGCAGATCATCTTCAGCGCACAGTGAGCTTTGCAACTCTGAAACACACATTGCTGTCACTCCTCACTTCATCTCCTAATAATCCGTTTGAATCCATGGTCTCTCCCGCCCTCTCTCGTTTGAACAGCAGCAGTGACAGGTGAACACGATCTCTTGGCCTCTGCTCCCACAGCCGAAGAGCCCGGAGTGAAAGCTCCGGCAGGGCATCTTCAGCACGCAGTCAGCTTTGCAACTGTGACACATATATTGCTCTCGCTCCGCACTTTCCTACCTCAAAGTCCAATTGAATCCAAAATCTCTGTGCCCTTTCTCTGCTGGGCAGAAGCAGAGAGAGTAGAGCAGGAACCTTTAGCCAATGCTAAAAGAGCAGAAGAGACAGTCCAGAAAGTTCCCACTGATCATCTTCAGCGCACAGCGAGCTTTGCAACTCTGCAACACACATTGCTGTCACTCCTCCCTTTTTGCCTGAAAGACCAGCTGAATCGACCATCTCTGTGCCCGCTCTCTGCTGAGCAGCAACAGAGAGAGTAGAGCAGGAATTTTTAGACCTGCCTAAAACAGCAGAAGAGCCTTGCAAAAAATCTCCTGCTTGATCATGTTTTGCACACAGTGAGCTTTAAACTGTGACACAAACATTGCTGTCACTCCTCACTTTATCTCCTAAAAGTGCATTTGAATCCAAAGTTTCTGGTACGCACTCTCGTTTGGAGAGGAGTTGTGACAGGGGAGGAGCAGCGCTTGGACTCTAATCCCACAGATGAAGGGCCAGCAGGGAAACTCCTGCAGGGCATCTTCAGCACACTGTGAGCTTTGCAACTCTGCAAAACACATTGCTGTCACTCCTCCTTTTCCTGCCTGGAAGACCTATTGATTCCAACATCTTTGTGCCCACTCTCTGCTGAGCAGCAACAGAGAGAGTAGAGCAGGAATGTTTAGCCTGGGCTAAAACAGCAGAAGAGCCTTGCAAAAAATCTCCTGCTTGATCATGTTTTGCACACAGTGAGCTTTAAACTGTGACACAAACATTGATATCACTTCTCACTTTATCTCCTAAAAGTGCATTTGAATCCAATGTTTCTGGTGCGCTCTCACGTTTCGAGAGGAGTTGTGACAGGGGAGGAGCAGCGCTTGGACTCTAATCCCACAGACGAAGGGCCAGCAGGGAAACTCCTGCAGGGCATCTTCAGCACACAGTGAGCTTTGCAATTCTGCAACACAGATTGCTGTAACTCCTTTTCCTGCCTGGAAGACCAATTGATTCCAACATCTCTGTGCCCACTCTCTGCTGAGCAGCAACAGAGAGAAGGAATGTTTAGACTGGGCTAAAACAGCAGAAGAGCCTTGCAAAAAAGCTCCTCCTGATCATGTTTAGCACACAGTGAGCTTTAAACTGTGACACAAACATTGCTGTCACTCTTCACTCTTTCTCCTAAAAGACCATTTCAATCCAAGAACTCTGTTGCCAGCACTCTGCTGAGCAGCAGAGTGAGCAGGAATGTGTGCTATCTGTAAGGCAGTGGAAGAGACAGGCCTGAAGGCTGCTCTTGTGCTTCTTCAACACACTGAGCTTTACAACTGTGACACACACACTGTTGTCACTCCTCATTGTAGCTCCTAAAAGTGCATTTGAATCCAGCGTTTCTGGTCTCCACTCTCGTTTCAAGAGCAGCAGAGGAAGGTGAGCACGAGCGCTTGGAATCCGCTCCCAGTTCCGAAGGGCAGGGAGGGAAAGTCCTTGCAGATCATCTTCAGCGCACAGTGAGCTTTGCAACTCTGAAACACACATTGCTGTCACTCCTCACTTCATCTCCTAATAATCCGTTTGAATCCATGGTCTCTCCCGCCCTCTCTCGTTTGAACAGCAGCAGTGACAGGTGAACACGATCTCTTGGCCTCTGCTCCCACAGCCGAAGAGCCCGGAGTGAAAGCTCCGGCAGGGCATCTTCAGCACGCAGTCAGCTTTGCAACTGTGACACATATATTGCTCTCGCTCCGCACTTTCCTACCTCAAAGTCCAATTGAATCCAAAATCTCTGTGCCCTTTCTCTGCTGGGCAGAAGCAGAGAGAGTAGAGCAGGAACCTTTAGCCAATGCTAAAAGAGCAGAAGAGACAGTCCAGAAAGTTCCCACTGATCATCTTCAGCGCACAGCGAGCTTTGCAACTCTGCAACACACATTGCTGTCACTCCTCCCTTTTTGCCTGAAAGACCAGCTGAATCGACCATCTCTGTGCCCGCTCTCTGCTGAGCAGCAACAGAGAGAGTAGAGCAGGAATTTTCAGACCTGCCTAAAACAGCAGAAGAGCCTTGAAAAAAATCTCTTGCTTGATCATGTTTTGCACACAGTGAGCTTTAAACTGTGACACAAACATTGCTGTCACTCCTCACTTTATCTCCTAAAAGTGCATTTGAATCCAAAGTTTCTGGTGCGCTCTCTCGTTTGGAGAGGAGTTGTGACAGGGGAGGAGCAGCGCTTCGACTCTAATCCCACAGACGAAGGGCCAGCAGGGAAACTCCTGCAGGGCATCTTCAGCACACAGTGAGCTTTACAATTCTGCAACACAGATTGCTGTCACTCCTCCTTTTCTTGCCTGAAAGACCAATTGATTCCAACATCTCTGTGCCCACTCTCTGCTGAGCAGCAACAGAGAGAGTAGAGCAGGAATGTTTAGACTGGGCTAAAACAGCAGAAGAGCCTTGCAAAAAAGCTCCTCCTGATCATGTTTAGCACACAGTGAGCTTTAAACTGTGACACAAACATTGCTGTCACTCTTCACTCTTTCTCCTAAAAGACCATTTCAATCCAAGAACTCCGTTGCCAGCACTCTGCTGAGCAGCAGAGTGAGCAGGGATGTCTGCAATCTGTAAGGCAGTGGAAGAGACAGGCCTGAAGGCTGCTCTTGTGCTTCTTCAACACACTGAGCTTTACAACTGTGACACACACACTGTTGTCACTCCTCATTGTAGCTCCTAAAAGTGCATTTGAATCCAGCGTTTCTGGTCTCCACTCTCGTTTCAAGAGCAGCAGAGGCAGGTGAGCACGAGCGCTTGGAATCCGCTCCCAGTTCCGAAGGGCAGGGAGGGAAAGTCCTTGCAGATCATCTTCAGCGCACAGTGAGCTTTGCAACTCTGAAACACACATTGCTGTCACTCCTCACTTTATCTCCTAAAAGTGCATTTCAAGCCAACGTTTCTGGTGCGCTCTCTCGCTTCGAGAGCAGTTGTGACAGGGGAGGACGAGCGCTTGGATTCTAATTTCACAGCCGAAGGGCCAGCATGGAAACTACTGCTGGGCATCTTCAGCACACATTGAGATTCGCAACTCTGAAACACATATTGCTGTCACCTCTCACTTTCCTACCTGAAAGTCCAATTGAATAATACATCTCCTGTGCTTGCTCTTTGTGAGCAGTAGCAGAATATAGCACTTACGTTTGGACTCTGCTGAAACAGCAGAAGAGACAGTCCAGAAAGTTCCCACTGATCATCTTCAGCACACAGTGAGCTTTGCAACTCTGCAACACACATTGCTGTCTCTTCTTTTCCTGCCTGAAAGACCAGCTGAATCCACCATCTCTGTGCCCGCTCTCTGCTGAGCAGCAACAGAGAGAGTAGAGCAGGAATGTTTAGCCTGGGCTAAAACAGCAGAAGAGCCTTGCAAAAAATCTCCTGCTTGATCATGTTTTGCACACAGTGAGCTTTAAACTGTGACACAAACATTGATGTCACTCCTCACTTTATCTCCTAAAAGTGCATTTGAATCCAAAGTTACTGGTGCACTCTCTCGTTTCGATAGGAGTTGTGACAGGGGAGGAGCAGCGCTTGGACTCTAATCCCACAAACGAAGGGACAGCAGGGAAACCCCTGCAGGGCATCTTCAGCGCACAGTGAGCTTTGCAACTCTGAAACACACATTGCTGTCACTCCTCACTTTATCTCCTAAAAGTGCATTTCAAGCCAACGTTTCTGGTGCGCTCTCTCGCTTTGAGAGCAGTTGTGACAGGGGAGGACGAGCGCTTGGATTCTAATTTCACAGCCGAAGGGCCAGCATGGAAACTACTGCTGGGCATCTTCAGCACACATTGAGATTCACAACTCTGAAACACATATTGCTGTCACCTCTCACTTTCCTACCTGAAAGTCCAATTGAATAATACATCTCCTGTGCTTGCTCTTTGTGAGCAGTAGCAGAATATAGCACTTACGTTTGGACTCTGCTGAAACAGCAGAAGAGACAGTCCAGAAAGTTCCCACTGATCATCTTCAGCACACAGTGAGCTTTGCAACTCTGCAACACACATTGCTGTCTCTTCTTTTCCTGCCTGAAAGACCAATTGATCCAACACCTCTGTGCCCGCTCTCTGCTGAGCAGCAACAGAGAGAGTAGAGCAGGAATGTTTAGCCTGGGCTAAAACAGCAGAAGAGCCTTGCAAAAAATCTCCTGCTTGATCATGTTTTGCACACAGTGAGCTTTAAACTGTGACACAAGCATTGCTGTCACTCCTCACTTTATCTCCTAAAAGTGCATTTGAATCCAAAGTTTCTGGTGCGCTCTCACGTTTCGAGAGGAGTTGTGACAGGGGAGGAGCAGCGCTTGGACTCTAATCCCACAGACGAAGGGCCAGCAGGGAAACTCCTGCAGGGCATCTTCAGCACACAGTGAGCTTTGCAATTCTGCAACACACATTGCTGTAACTCCTTTTCCTGCCTGGAAGACCAATTGATTCCAACATCTCTGTGCCCACTCTCTGCTGAGCAGCAACAGAGAGAGTAGAGCAGGAATGTTTAGACTGGGCTAAAACAGCAGAAGAGCCTTGCAAAAAAGCTCCTCCTGATCATGTTTAGCACACAGTGAGCTTTAAACTGTGACACAAACATTGCTGTCACTCTTCACTCTTTCTCCTAAAAGACCATTTCAATCCAAGAACTCCGTTGCCAGCACTCTGCTGAGCAGCAGAGTGAGCAGGAATGTCTGCAATCTGTAAGGCAGTGGAAGAGACAGGCCTGAAGGCTGCTCTTGTGCTTCTTCAACACACTGAGCTTTACAACTTTGACACACACACTGTTGTCACTCCTCATTGTAGCTCCTAAAAGTGCATTTGAATCCAGCGTTTCTGGTCTCCACTCTCGTTTCAAGAGCAGCAGAGGAAGGTGAGCACGAGCGCTTGGAATCCGCTCCCAGTTCCGAAGGGCAGGGAGGGAAAGTCCTTGCAGATCATCTTCAGCGCACAGTGAGCTTTGCAACTCTGAAACACACATTGCTGTCACTCCTCACTTCAACTCCTAATAATCCGTTTGAATCCATGGTCTCTCCCGCCCTCTCTCGTTTGAACAGCAGCAGTGACAGGTGAACACGATCTCTTGGCCTCTGCTCCCACAGCCAAAGAGCCCGGAGTGAAAGCTCCGGCAGGGCATCTTCAGCACGCAGTCAGCTTTGCAACTGTGACACATATATTGCTCTCGCTCCGCACTTTCCTACCTCAAAGTCCAATTGAATCCAAAATCTCTGTGCCCTTTCTCTGCTGGGCAGAAGCAGAGAGAGTAGAGCAGGAACCTTTAGCCAATGCTAAAAGAGCAGAAGAGACAGTCCAGAAAGTTCCCACTGATCATCTTCAGCGCACAGCGAGCTTTGCAACTCTGCAACACACATTGCTGTCACTCCTCCCTTTTTGCCTGAAAGACCAGCTGAATCCACCATCTCTGTGCCCGCTCTCTGCTGAGCAGCAACAGAGAGAGTAGAGCAGGAATTTTTAGACCTGCCTAAAACAGCAGAAGAGCCTTGAAAAAAATCTCCTGCTTGATCATGTTTTGCACACAGTGAGCTTTAAACTGTGACACAAACATTGCTGTCACTCCTCACTTTATCTCCTAAAAGTGCATTTGAATCCAAAGTTTCTGGTGCGCTCTCTCGTTTGGAGAGGAGTTGTGACAGGGGAGGAGCAGCGCTTGGACTCTAATCCCACAGACGAAGGGCCAGCAGGGAAACTCCTGCAGGGCATCTTCAGCACACAGTGAGCTTTACAATTCTGCAACACACATTGCTGTCACTCCTCCTTTTCCTGCCTGAAAGTCCAATTGATTCCAACATCACTGTGCCCACTCTCTGCTGAGCAGCAACAGAGAGAGTAGAGCAGGAATGTTTAGACTGGGCTAAAACAGCAGAAGAGCCTTGCAAAAAAGCTCCTCCTGATCATGTTTAGCACACAGTGAGCTTTAAACTGTGACACAAACATTGCTGTCACTCTTCACTCTTTCTCCTAAAAGACCATTTCAATCCAAGAACTCCGTTGCCAGCACTCTGCTGAGCAGCAGAGTGAGCAGGAATGTCTGCAATCTGTAAGGCAGTGGAAGAGACAGGCCTGAAGGCTGCTCTTGTGCTTCTTCAACACACTGAGCTTTACAACTGTGACACACACACTGTTGTCACTCCTCATTGTAGCTCCTAAAAGTGCATTTGAATCCAGCGTTTCTGGTCTCCACTCTCGTTTCCAGTGCAGCAGAGGCAGGTGAGCACGAGCGCTTGGAATCCGCTCCCAGTTCCGAAGGGCAGGGAGGGAAAGTCCTTGCAGATCATCTTCAGCGCACAGTGAGCTTTGCAACTCTGAAACACACATTGCTGTCACTCCTCACTTTATCTCCTAAAAGTGCATTTCAAGCCAACGTTTCTGGTGCGCTCTCTCGCTTCGAGAGCAGTTGTGACAGGGGAGGACGAGCGCTTGGATTCTAATTTCACAGCCGAAGGGCCAGCATGGAAACTACTGCTGGGCATCTTCAGCACACATTGATATTCACAACTCTGAAACACATATTGCTGTCACCTCTCACTTTCCTACCTGAAAGTCCAATTGAATAATACATCTCCTGTGCTTGCTCTTTGTGAGCAGTAGCAGAATATAGCACTTACGTTTGGACTCTGCTGAAACAGCAGAAGAGACAGTCCAGAAAGTTCCCACTGATCATCTTCAGCACACAGTGAGCTTTGCAACTCTGCAACACACATTGCTGTCTCTTCTTTTCCTGCCTGAAAGACCAGCTGAATCCACCATCTCTGTGCCCGCTCTCTGCTGAGCAGCAACAGAGAGAGTAGAGCAGGAATTTTTAGACCTGCCTAAAACAGCAGAAGAGCCTTGAAAAAAATCTCCTGCTTGATCATGTTTTGCACACAGTGAGCTTTAAACTGTGACACAAACATTGCTGTCACTCCTCACTTTATCTCCTAAAAGTGCATTTGAATCCAAAGTTTCTGGTGCGCTCTCTCGTTTCGAGAGGAGTTGTGACAGGGGAGGAGCAGCGCTTGGACTCTAATCCCACAGACGAAGGGCCAGCAGGGAAACTCCTGCAGGGCATCTTCAGCACACAGTGAGCTTTACAATTCTGCAACACACATTGCTGTAACTCCTCCTTCTCCTGCCTGGAAGACCAATTGATTCCAACATCACTGTGCCCACTCTCTGCTGAGCAGCAACAGAGAGAGTAGAGCAGGAATGTTTAGACTGGGCTAAAACAGCAGAAGAGCCTAGCAAAAAAGCTCCTCCTGATCATGTTTAGCACACAGTGAGCTTTAAACCGTGACACAAACATTGGTGTCACTCTTCACTCTTTCTCCTAAAAGACCATTTCAATCCAAGAACTCCGTTGCCAGCACTCTGCTGAGCAGCAGAGTGAGCAGGGATGTCTGCAATCTGTAAGGCAGTGGAAGAGACAGGCTGAAGGCTGCTCTTGTGCTTCTTCAACACACTGAGCTTTACAACTTTGACACACACACTGTTGTCACTCCTCATTGTAGCTCCTAAAAGTGCATTTGAATCCAGCGTTTCTCGTCCCCACTCTCGTTTCAAGAGCAGCAGAGGAAGGTGAGCACGAGCGCTTGGAATCCGCTCCCAGTTCCGAAGGGCAGGGAGGGAAAGTCCTTGCAGATCATCTTCAGCGCACAGTGAGCTTTGCAACTCTGAAACACACATTGCTGTCACTCCTCACTTTATCTCCTAAAAGTGCATTTCAAGCCAACGTTTCTGGTGCGCTCTCTCGCTTCGAGAGCAGTTGTGACAGGGGAGGACGAGCGCTTGGATTCTAATTTCACAGCCGAAGGGCCAGCATGGAAACTACTGCTGGGCATCTTCAGCACACATTGATATTCACAACTCTGAAACACATATTGCTGTCACCTCTCACTTTCCTACCTGAAAGTCCAATTGAATAATACATCTCCTGTGCTTGCTCTTTGTGAGCAGTAGCAGAATATAGCACTTACGTTTGGACTCTGCTGAAACAGCAGAAGAGACAGTCCAGAAAGTTCCCACTGATCATCTTCAGCACACAGTGAGCTTTGCAACTCTGCAACACACATTGCTGTCTCTTCTTTTCCTGCCTGAAAGACCAGCTGAATCCACCATCTCTGTGCCCGCTCTCTGCTGAGCAGCAACAGAGAGAGTAGAGCAGGAATTTTTAGACCTGCCTAAAACAGCAGAAGAGCCTTGAAAAAAATCTCCTGCTTGATCATGTTTTGCACACAGTGAGCTTTAAACTGTGACACAAACATTGCTGTCACTCCTCACTTTATCTCCTAAAAGTGCATTTGAATCCAAAGTTTCTGGTGCGCTCTCTCGTTTCGAGAGGAGTTGTGACAGGGGAGGAGCAGCGCTTGGACACTAATCCCACAGACGAAGGGCCAGCAGGGAAACTCCTGCAGGGCATCTTCAGCACACAGTGAGCTTTACAATTCTGCAACACACATTGCTGTAACTCCTCCTTCTCCTGCCTGGAAGACCAATTGATTCCAACATCACTGTGCCCACTCTCTGCTGAGCAGCAACAGAGAGAGTAGAGCAGGAATGTTTAGACTGGGCTAAAACAGCAGAAGAGCCTAGCAAAAAAGCTCCTCCTGATCATGTTTAGCACACAGTGAGCTTTAAACCGTGACACAAACATTGGTGTCACTCTTCACTCTTTCTCCTAAAAGACCATTTCAATCCAAGAACTCCGTTGCCAGCACTCTGCTGAGCAGCAGAGTGAGCAGGGATGTCTGCAATCTGTAAGGCAGTGGAAGAGACAGGCTGAAGGCTGCTCTTGTGCTTCTTCAACACACTGAGCTTTACAACTTTGACACACACACTGTTGTCACTCCTCATTGTAGCTCCTAAAAGTGCATTTGAATCCAGCGTTTCTCGTCCCCACTCTCGTTTCAAGAGCAGCAGAGGAAGGTGAGCACGAGCGCTTGGAATCCGCTCCCAGTTCCGAAGGGCAGGGAGGGAAAGTCCTTGCAGATCATCTTCAGCGCACAGTGAGCTTTGCAACTCTGAAACACACATTGCTGTCACTCCTCACTTTATCTCCTAAAAGTGCATTTCAAGCCAACGTTTCTCGTGCGCTCTCTCGCTTCGAGAGCAGTTGTGACAGGGGAGGACGAGCGCTTGGATTCTAATTTCACAGCCGAAGGGCCAGCATGGAAACTACTGCTGGGCATCTTCAGCACACATTGAGATTCGCAACTCTGAAACACATATTGCTGTCACTTCTCACTTTCCTACCTGAAAGTCCAATTGAATAATACATCTCCTGTGCTTGCTCTTTGTGAGCAGTAGCAGAATATAGCACTTACGTTTGGACTCTGCTGAAACAGCAGAAGAGACAGTCCAGAAAGTTCCCACTGATCATCTTCAGCACACAGTGAGCTTTGCAACTCTGCAACACACATTGCTGTCGCTCCTCCCTTTCCTGCCTGAAAGACCAACTGAATCCACCATCTCTGTGCCCGCTCTCTGCTGAGCAACAACAGAGAGAGCAGAGCAGGAATGTTTAGACTGGGCTAAAACAGCAGAAGAGCCTTGCAAAAAATCTCCTGCTTGATCATGTTTTGCACTCAGTGAGCTTCAAACTGTGACACAAACATTGCTGTCACTCCTCACTTTATCTCCTAAAAGTGAATTTGAATGCAAAGTTTATGGTGCGCTCTCTCGTTTCGAGAGCAGATGTCGCAGGGGAGGACGAGCTTTTGGACTCTAATTTCACAGCCGAAGGGCCAGCATGGAAACTCCTGCTGGGCATCTTCAGCACCCAGTGAGCTTCGCAACTCTGAAACACAAAGAGCTGTCACCTCTCACTTTCCTACCTGAACGTCCAATTGAATCCTACATCTCCTGTGCTTGCTCTTTGTGAGCAGTAGCAGAATATAGCACTTACGTTTGGACTCTGAAGAAACAGCAGAAGAGACAGTCCAGAAAGTTCCCACTGATCATCTTCAGCGAACAGCGAGCTTTGCAACTCTGCAACACACATTGCTGTCACTTCTTTTCCTGCCTGAAAGACCAATTGATTCCAACATCTCTGTGCCCGCTCTCTGCTGAGCAGCAACAGAGAGTTGAGCAGGAATGTTTAACCTGGGCTAAAACAGCAGAAGAGCCTTGCAAAAAATCTCCTGCTTGATCATGTTTTGCACACAGTGAGCTTTAAACTGTGACACAAACATTGATGTCACTCCTCACTTTATCTCCTAAAAGTGCATTTGAATCCAAAGTTTCTGGTGCGCTCTCACGTTTGGAGAGGAGTTGTGACAGGGGAGGAGCAGCGCTTGGACTCTAATCCCACAGACGAAGGGCCAGCAGGGAAACTCCTGCAGGGCATCTTCAGCACACAGTGAGCTTTGCAATTCTGCAACACACATTGCTGTAACTCCTTTTCCTGCCTGGAAGACCAATTGATTCCAACATCTCTGTGCCCACTCTCTGCTGAGCAGCAACAGAGAGAAGGAATGTTTAGACTGGGCTAAAACAGCAGAAGAGCCTTGCAAAAAAGCTCCTCCTGATCATGTTTAGCACACAGTGAGCTTTAAACTGTGACACAAACATTGCTGTCACTCTTCACTCTTTCTCCTAAAAGACCATTTCAATCCAAGAACTCCGTTGCCAGCACTCTGCTGAGCAGCAGAGTGAGCAGGGATGTCTGCAATCTGTAAGGCAGTGGAAGAGACAGGCCTGAAGGCTGCTCTTGTGCTTCTTCAACACACTGAGCTTTACAACTGTGACACACACACTGTTGTCACTCCTCATTGTAGCTCCTAAAAGTGCATTTGAATCCAGCGTTTCTGGTCTCCACTCTCGTTTCAAGAGCAGCAGAGGAAGGTGAGCACGAGCGCTTGGAATCCGCTCCCAGTTCCGAAGGGCAGGGAGGGAAAGTCCTTGCAGATCATCTTCAGCGCACAGTGAGCTTTGCAACTCTGAAACACACATTGCTGTCACTCCTCACTTCATCTCCTTATAATCCGTTTGAATCCATGGTCTCTCCCGCCCTCTCTCGTTTGAACAGCAGCAGTGACAGGTGAACACGATCTCTTGGCCTCTGCTCCCACAGCCGAAGAGCCCGGAGTGAAAGCTCCGGCAGGGCATCTTCAGCACGCAGTCAGCTTTGCAACTGTGACACATATATTGCTCTCGCTCCGCACTTTCCTACCTCAAAGTCCAATTGAATCCAAAATCTCTGTGCCCTTTCTCTGCTGGGCAGAAGCAGAGAGAGTAGAGCAGGAACCTTTAGCCAATGCTAAAAGAGCAGAAGAGACAGTCCAGAAAGTTCCCACTGATCATCTTCAGCGCACAGCGAGCTTTGCAACTCTGCAACACACATTGCTGTCTCTTCTTTTCCTGCCTGAAAGACCAATTGATTCCAACATCTCTGTGCCCGCTCTCTGCTGAGCAGCAACAGAGATTTGAGCAGGAATGTTTAACCTGGGCTAAAACAGCAGAAGAGCCTTGCAAAAAATCTCCTGTTTGATCATGTTTTGCACACAGTGAGCTTTAAACTGTGACACAAACATTGCTGTCACTCCTCACTTTATCTCCTAAAAGTGCATTTCAAGCCAACGTTTCTGGTGCGCTCTCTCGCTTCGAGAGCAGTTGTGACAGGGGAGGACGAGCGCTTGGATTCTAATTTCACAGCCGAAGGGCCAGCATGGAAACTACTGCTGGGCATCTTCAGCACACATTGAGATTCACAACTCTGAAACACATATTGCTGTCACCTCTCACTTTCCTACCTGAAAGTCCAATTGAATAATACATCTCCTGTGCTTGCTCTTTGTGAGCAGTAGCAGAATATAGCACTTACGTTTGGACTCTGCTGAAACAGCAGAAGAGACAGTCCAGAAAGTTCCCACTGATCATCTTCAGCACACAGTGAGCTTTGCAACTCTGCAACACACATTGCTGTCTCTTCTTTTCCTGCCTGAAAGACCAGCTGAATCCACCATCTCTGTGCCTGCTCTCTGCTGAGCAGCAACAGAGAGAGTAGAGCAGGAATTTTTAGACCTGCCTAAAACAGCAGAAGAGCCTTGAAAAAAATCTCCTGCTTGATCATGTTTTGCACACAGTGAGCTTTAAACTGTGACACAAACATTGCTGTCACTCCTCACTTTATCTCCTAAAAGTGCATTTGAATCCAAAGTTTCTGGTGCGCTCTCTCGTTTCGAGAGGAGTTGTGACAGGGGAGGAGCAGCGCTTGGACTCTAATCCCACAGACGAAGGGCCAGCAGGGAAACTCCTGCAGGGCATCTTCAGCGCACAGTGAGCTTTATAATTCTGAAACACACATTGCTGTCACTCATCCTTTTCTTGCCTGAAAGACCAATTGATTCCAACATCTCTGTGCCCACTCTCTGCTGAGCAGCAACAGAGAGAGTAGAGCAGGAATGTTTAGACTGGGCTAAAACAGCAGAAGAGCCTTGCAAAAAAGCTCCTCCTGATCATGTTTAGTACACAGTGAGCTTTAAACTGTGACACAAACATTGGTGTCACTCTTCACTCTTTCTCCTAAAAGACCATTTCAATCCAAGAACTCCGTTGCCAGCACTCTGCTGAGCAGCAGAGTGAGCAGGGATGTCTGCAATCTGTAAGGCAGTGGAAGAGACAGGCTGAAGGCTGCTCTTGTGCTTCTTCAACACACTGAGCTTTACAACTTTGACACACACACTGTTGTCACTCCTCATTGTAGCTCCTGAAAGTGCATTTGAATCCAGCGTTTCTGGTCTCCACTCTCGTTTCAAGAGCAGCAGAGGAAGGTGAGCACGAGCGCTTGGAATCCGCTCCCAGTTCCGAAGGGCAGGGAGGGAAAGTCCTTGCAGATCATCTTCAGCGCACAGTGAGCTTTGCAACTCTGAAACACACATTGCTGTCACTCCTCACTTTATCTCCTAAAAGTGCATTTCAAGCCAACGTTTCTGGTGCGCTCTCTCGCTTCGAGAGCAGTTGTGACAGGGGAGGACGAGCGCTTGGATTCTAATTTCACAGCCGAAGGGCCAGCATGGAAACTACTGCTGGGCATCTTCAGCACACATTGAGATTCGCAACTCTGAAACACATATTGCTGTCACTTCTCACTTTCCTACCTGAAAGTCCAATTGAATAATACATCTCCTGTGCTTGCTCTTTGTGAGCAGTAGCAGAATATAGCACTTACGTTTGGACTCTGCTGAAACAGCAGAAGAGACAGTCCAGAAAGTTCCCACTGATCATCTTCAGCACACAGTGAGCTTTGCAACTCTGCAACACACATTGCTGTCGCTCCTCCCTTTCCTGCCTGAAAGACCAACTGAATCCACCATCTCTGTGCCCGCTCTCTGCTGAGCAACAACAGAGAGAGCAGAGCAGGAATGTTTAGACTGGGGTAAAACAGCAGAAGAGCCTTGCAAAAAATCTCCTGCTTGATCATGTTTTGCACTCAGTGAGCTTCAAACTGTGACACAAACATTGCTGTCACTCCTCACTTTATCTCCTAAAAGTGCATTTGAATCCAAAGTTTCTGGTGCGCTCTCTCGTTTCGAGAGCAGATGTCACAGGGGAGGACGAGCGTTTGGACACTAATTTCACAGACGAATTGCCATCAGGGAAACTCCTGCTGGGCATCTTCAGCACCCAGTGAGCTTTGCAACTCTGAAACACACATTGCTGTCACCTCTCACTTTCCTACCTGAAAGTCCAATTGAATCCTACATCTCCTGTGCTTGCTCTTTGTGAGCAGTAGCAGAATATAGCACATACGTTTGGACTCTGAAGAAACAGCAGAAGAGACAGTCCAGAAAATTCCCACTGATCATCTTCAGCGAACAGCGAGCTTTGCAACTCTGCAACACACATTGCTGTCTCTTCTTTTCCTGCCTGAAAGACCAATTGATTCCAACACCTCTGTGCCCGCTCTCTGCTGAGCAGCAACAGAGAGAGTAGAGCAGGAATGTTTAACCTGGGCTAAAACAGCAGAAGAGCCTTGCAAAAAATCTCCTGCTTGATCATGTTTTGCA
Organism: Lathamus discolor; assembly: GCF_037157495.1. Lineage (NCBI taxonomy): Eukaryota > Metazoa > Chordata > Aves > Psittaciformes > Psittacidae > Lathamus > Lathamus discolor. Next base: position 5,658,614 of record NC_088908.1, on the reverse strand, counting down.
CACAGTGAGCTTTAAACTGTGACACAAACATTGATGTCACTCCTCACTTTATCTCCTAAAAGTGCATTTGAATCCAAAGTTTCTGGTGCGCTCTCAGGTTTCGAGAGGAGTTGTGACAGGGGAGGAGCAGCGCTTGGACTCTAATCCCACAGACGAAGGGCCAGCAGGGAAACTCCTGCAGGGCATCTTCAGCACACAGTGAGCTTTGCAATTCTGCAACACACATTGCTGTAACTCCTTTTCCTGCCTGGAAGACCAATTGATTCCAACATCTCTGTGCCCACTCTCTGCTGAGCAGCAACAGAGAGAAGGAATGTTTAGACTGGGCTAAAACAGCAGAAGAGCCTTGCAAAAAAGCTCCTCCTGATCATGTTTAGCACACAGTGAGCTTTAAACTGTGACACAAACATTGCTGTCACTCTTCACTCTTTCTCCTAAAAGACCATTTCAATCCAAGAACTCCGTTGCCAGCACTCTGCTGAGCAGCAGAGTGAGCAGGGATGTCTGCAATCTGTAAGGCAGTGGAAGAGACAGGCCTGAAGGCTGCTCTTGTGCTTCTTCAACACACTGAGCTTTACAACTGTGACACACACACTGTTGTCACTCCTCATTGTAGCTCCTAAAAGTGCATTTGAATCCAGCGTTTCTGGTCTCCACTCTCGTTTCAAGAGCAGCAGAGGAAGGTGAGCACGAGCGCTTGGAATCCGCTCCCAGTTCCGAAGGGCAGGGAGGGAAAGTCCTTGCAGATCATCTTCAGCGCACAGTGAGCTTTGCAACTCTGAAACACACATTGCTGTCACTCCTCACTTCATCTCCTCATAATCCGTTTGAATCCATGGTCTCTCCCGCCCTCTCTCGTTTGAACAGCAGCAGTGACAGGTGAACACGATCTCTTGGCCTCTGCTCCCACAGCCGAAGAGCCCGGAGTGAAAGCTCCGGCAGGGCATCTTCAGCACGCAGTCAGCTTTGCAACTGTGACACATATATTGCTCTCGCTCCGCACTTTCCTACCTCAAAGTCCAATTGAATCCAAAATCTCTGTGCCCTTTCTCTGCTGGGCAGAAGCAGAGAGAGTAGAGCAGGAACCTTTAGCCAATGCTAAAAGAGCAGAAGAGACAGTCCAGAAAGTTCCCACTGATCATCTTCAGCGCACAGCGAGCTTTGCAACTCTGCAACACACATTGCTGTCACTCCTCCCTTTTTGCCTGAAAGACCAGCTGAATCCACCATCTCTGTGCCCGCTCTCTGCTGAGCAGCAACAGAGAGAGTAGAGCAGGAATTTTTAGACCTGCCTAAAACAGCAGAAGAGCCTTGAAAAAAATCTCCTGCTTGATCATGTTTTGCACACAGTGAGCTTTAAACTGTGACACAAACATTGCTGTCACTCCTCACTTTATCTCCTAAAAGTGCATTTGAATCCAAAGTTTCTGGTGCGCTCTCTCGTTTCGAGAGGAGTTGTGACAGGGGAGGAGCAGCGCTTGGACTCTAATCCCACAGACGAAGGGCCAGCAGGGAAACTCCTGCAGGGCATCTTCAGCGCACAGTGAGCTTTACAATTCTGAAACACACATTGCTGTCACTCCTCCTTTTCTTGCCTGAAAGACCAATTGATTCCAACATCTCTGTGCCCACTCTCTGCTGAGCAGCAACAGAGAGAGTAGAGCAGGAATGTTTAGACTGGGCTAAAACAGCAGAAGAGCCTTGCAAAAAAGCTCCTCCTGATCATGTTTAGCACACAGTGAGCTTTAAACTGTGACACAAACATTGCTGTCACTCTTCACTCTTTCTCCTAAAAGACCATTTCAATCCCAGAACTCCGTTGCCAGCACTCTGCTGAGCAGCAGAGTGACCAGGGATGTCTGCAATCTGTAAGGCAGTGGAAGAGACAGGCCTGAAGGCTGCTCTTGTGCTTCTTCAACACACTGAGCTTTACAACTTTGACACACACACTGTTGTCACTCCTCATTGTAGCTCCTAAAAGTGCATTTGAATCCAGCGTTTCTGGTCTCCACTCTCGTTTCCAGTGCACCAGAGGCAGGTGAGCACGAGCGCTTGGAATCCGCTCCCAGTTCCGAAGGGCAGGGAGGGAAAGTCCTTGCAGATCATCTTCAGCGCACAGTGAGCTTTGCAACTCTGAAACACACATTGCTGTCACTCCTCACTTTATCTCCTAAAAGTGCATTTCAAGCCAACGTTTCTGGTGCGCTCTCTCGCTTCGAGAGCAGTTGTGAAAGGGGAGGACGAGCGCTTGGATTCTAATTTCACAGCCGAAGGGCCAGCATGGAAACTACTGCTGGGCATCTTCAGCACACATTGAGATTCACAACTCTGAAACACATATTGCTGTCACCTCTCACTTTCCTACCTGAAAGTCCAATTGAATAATACATCTCCTGTGCTTGCTCTTTGTGAGCAGTAGCAGAATATAGCACTTACGTTTGGACTCTGCTGAAACAGCAGAAGAGACAGTCCAGAAAGTTCCCACTGATCATCTTCAGCACACAGTGAGCTTTGCAACTCTGCAACACACATTGCTGTCTCTTCTTTTCCTGCCTGAAAGACCAGCTGAATCCACCATCTCTGTGCCCGCTCTCTGCTGAGCAGCAACAGAGAGAGTAGAGCAGGAATGTTTAGCCTGGGCTAAAACAGCAGAAGAGCCTTGCAAAAAATCTCCTGCTTGATCATGTTTTGCACACAGTGAGCTTTAAACTGTGACACAAACATTGATGTCACTCCTCACTTTATCTCCTAAAAGTGCATTTGAATCCAAAGTTTCTGGTGCGCTCTCACGTTTCGAGAGGAGTTGTGACAGGGGAGGAGCAGCGCTTGGACTCTAATCCCACAGACGAAGGGCCAGCAGGGAAACTCCTGCAGGGCATCTTCAGCACACAGTGAGCTTTGCAATTCTGCAACACACATTGCTGTAACTCCTTTTCCTGCCTGGAAGACCAATTGATTCCAACATCTCTGTGCCCACTCTCTGCTGAGCAGCAACAGAGAGAAGGAATGTTTAGACTGGGCTAAAACAGCAGAAGAGCCTTGCAAAAAAGCTCCTCCTGATCATGTTTAGCACACAGTGAGCTTTAAACTGTGACACAAACATTGCTGTCACTCTTCACTCTTTCTCCTAAAAGACCATTTCAATCCAAGAACTCCGTTGCCAGCACTCTGCTGAGCAGCAGAGTGAGCAGGGATGTCTGCAATCTGTAAGGCAGTGGAAGAGACAGGCCTGAAGGCTGCTCTTGTGCTTCTTCAACACACTGAGCTTTACAACTGTGACACACACACTGTTGTCACTCCTCATTGTAGCTCCTAAAAGTGCATTTGAATCCAGCGTTTCTGGTCTCCACTCTCGTTTCAAGAGCAGCAGAGGAAGGTGAGCACGAGCGCTTGGAATCCGCTCCCAGTTCCGAAGGGCAGGGAGGGAAAGTCCTTGCAGATCATCTTCAGCGCACAGTGAGCTTTGCAACTCTGAAACACACATTGCTGTCACTCCTCACTTCATCTCCTCATAATCCGTTTGAATCCATGGTCTCTCCCGCCCTCTCTCGTTTGAACAGCAGCAGTGACAGGTGAACACGATCTCTTGGCCTCTGCTCCCACAGCCGAAGAGCCCGGAGTGAAAGCTCCGGCAGGGCATCTTCAGCACGCAGTCAGCTTTGCAACTGTGACACATATATTGCTCTCGCTCCGCACTTTCCTACCTCAAAGTCCAATTGAATCCAAAATCTCTGTGCCCTTTCTCTGCTGGGCAGAAGCAGAGAGAGTAGAGCAGGAACCTTTAGCCAATGCTAAAAGAGCAGAAGAGACAGTCCAGAAAGTTCCCACTGATCATCTTCAGCGCACAGCGAGCTTTGCAACTCTGCAACACACATTGCTGTCACTCCTCCCTTTTTGCCTGAAAGACCAGCTGAATCCACCATCTCTGTGCCCGCTCTCTGCTGAGCAGCAACAGAGAGAGTAGAGCAGGAATTTTTAGACCTGCCTAAAACAGCAGAAGAGCCTTGAAAAAAATCTCCTGCTTGATCATGTTTTGCACACAGTGAGCTTTAAACTGTGACACAAACATTGCTGTCACTCCTCACTTTATCTCCTAAAAGTGCATTTGAATCCAAAGTTTCTGGTGCGCTCTCTCGTTTCGAGAGGAGTTGTGACAGGGGAGGAGCAGCGCTTGGACTCTAATCCCACAGACGAAGGGCCAGCAGGGAAACTCCTGCAGGGCATCTTCAGCGCACAGTGAGCTTTACAATTCTGAAACACACATTGCTGTCACTCCTCCTTTTCTTGCCTGAAAGACCAATTGATTCCAACATCTCTGTGCCCACTCTCTGCTGAGCAGCAACAGAGAGAGTAGAGCAGGAATGTTTAGACTGGGCTAAAACAGCAGAAGAGCCTTGCAAAAAAGCTCCTCCTGATCATGTTTAGCACACAGTGAGCTTTAAACTGTGACACAAACATTGCTGTCACTCTTCACTCTTTCTCCTAAAAGACCATTTCAATCCCAGAACTCCGTTGCCAGCACTCTGCTGAGCAGCAGAGTGACCAGGGATGTCTGCAATCTGTAAGGCAGTGGAAGAGACAGGCCTGAAGGCTGCTCTTGTGCTTCTTCAACACACTGAGCTTTACAACTTTGACACACACACTGTTGTCACTCCTCATTGTAGCTCCTAAAAGTGCATTTGAATCCAGCGTTTCTGGTCTCCACTCTCGTTTCCAGTGCACCAGAGGCAGGTGAGCACGAGCGCTTGGAATCCGCTCCCAGTTCCGAAGGGCAGGGAGGGAAAGTCCTTGCAGATCATCTTCAGCGCACAGTGAGCTTTGCAACTCTGAAACACACATTGCTGTCACTCCTCACTTTATCTCCTAAAAGTGCATTTCAAGCCAACGTTTCTGGTGCGCTCTCTCGCTTCGAGAGCTGTTGTGAAAGGGGAGGACGAGCGCTTGGATTCTAATTTCACAGCCGAAGGGCCAGCATGGAAACTACTGCTGGGCATCTTCAGCACACATTGAGATTCACAACTCTGAAACACATATTGCTGTCACCTCTCACTTTCCTACCTGAAAGTCCAATTGAATAATACATCTCCTGTGCTTGCTCTTTGTGAGCAGTAGCAGAATATAGCACTTACGTTTGGACTCTGCTGAAACAGCAGAAGAGACAGTCCAGAAAGTTCCCACTGATCATCTTCAGCACACAGTGAGCTTTGCAACTCTGCAACACACATTGCTGTCTCTTCTTTTCCTGCCTGAAAGACCAGCTGAATCCACCATCTCTGTGCCCGCTCTCTGCTGAGCAGCAACAGAGAGAGTAGAGCAGGAATGTTTAGCCTGGGCTAAAACAGCAGAAGAGCCTTGCAAAAAAGCTCCTGCTTGATCATGTTTTGCACACAGTGAGCTTTAAACTGTGACACAAACATTGATGTCACTCCTCACTTTATCTCCTAAAAGTGCATTTGAATCCAAAGTTTCTGGTGCGCTCTCACGTTTCGAGAGGAGTTGTGACAGGGGAGGAGCAGCGCTTGGACTCTAATCCCACAGACGAAGGGCCAGCAGGGAAACTCCTGCAGGGCATCTTCAGCACACAGTGAGCTTTGCAATTCTGCAACACACATTGCTGTAACTCCTTTTCCTGCCTGGAAGACCAATTGATTCCAACATCTCTGTGCCCACTCTCTGCTGAGCAGCAACAGAGAGAAGGAATGTTTAGACTGGGCTAAAACAGCAGAAGAGCCTTGCAAAAAAGCTCCTCCTGATCATGTTTAGCACACAGTGAGCTTTAAACTGTGACACAAACATTGCTGTCACTCTTCACTCTTTCTCCTAAAAGACCATTTCAATCCAAGAACTCCGTTGCCAGCACTCTGCTGAGCAGCAGAGTGAGCAGGAATGTCTGCAATCTGTAAGGCAGTGGAAGAGACAGGCCTGAAGGCTGCTCTTGTGCTTCTTCAACACACTGAGCTTTACAACTGTGACACACACACTGTTGTCACTCCTCATTGTAGCTCCTAAAAGTGCATTTGAATCCAGCGTTTCTGGTCTCCACTCTCGTTTCAAGAGCAGCAGAGGAAGGTGAGCACGAGCGCTTGGAATCCGCTCCCAGTTCCGAAGGGCAGGGAGGGAAAGTCCTTGCAGATCATCTTCAGCGCACAGTGAGCTTTGCAACTCTGAAACACACATTGCTGTCACTCCTCACTTCATCTCCTAATAATCCGTTTGAATCCATGGTCTCTCCCGCCCTCTCTCGTTTGTACAGCAACAGTGACAGGTGAACACGATCTCTTGGCCTCTGCTCCCACAGCCGAAGAGCCCGGAGTGAAAGCTCCGGCAGGGCATCTTCAGCACGCAGTCAGCTTTGCAACTGTGACACATATATTGCTCTCGCTCCGCACTTTCCTACCTCAAAGTCCAATTGAATCCAAAATCTCTGTGCCCTTTCTCTGCTGGGCAGAAGCAGAGAGAGTAGAGCAGGAACCTTTAGCCAATGCTAAAAGAGCAGAAGAGACAGTCCAGAAAGTTCCCACTGATCATCTTCAGCGCACAGCGAGCTTTGCAACTCTGCAACACACATTGCTGTCACTCCTCCCTTTTTGCCTGAAAGACCAATTGATTCCAACATCTCTGTGCCCACTCTCTGCTGAGCAGCAACAGAGAGAGTAGAGCAGGAATGTTTAGCCTGGGCTAAAACAGCAGAAGAGCATTGCAAAAAAAGCTCCTGCTAATCATGTTTAGCACACAGTGAGCTTTGAAACTGTGACACAAACATTGCTGTCACTCCTCACTTTATCTCCTAAAAGTGCATTTGAATCCAAAGTTTCTGGTGCTCTCTCTCGTTTCGAGAGGAGTTGTGACTAGGGAGGAGGAGCGCTTGGACTCTAATCCCGCAGACCAAGGGCCAGCAGGGAAACACCTGCAGGGCAACTTCAGCACACAGTGAGCTTTGCAACTCTGCAAAACACATTGCTGTAACTCCTCCTTTTCCTGCCTGGAAGACCAATTGATTCCAACATCTCTGTGCCCACTCTCTGCTGAGCAGCAACAGAGAGAGTAGAGCAGGAATGTTTAGACTGGGCTAAAACAGCAGAAGAGCATTGCAAAAAAAGCTCCTCCTGATCATGTTTAGCACACAGTGAGCTTTAAACTGTGACACAAACATTGCTGTCACTCCTCACTTTATCTCCTAAAAGTGCATTTGAATCCAACGTTTCTGGTGCGCTCTCTCGTTTCGAGAGGAGTTGTGACAGGGGTGGACGAGCGCTTGGACTCTAATCCCACAGCCGAAGGGCCAGCATGGAAAATCCTGCTGGGCATCTTCAGCACACAGTGAGCTTTGCAACTCTGAAGCACACATTGCTGTCACCTCTCACTTTCCTACCTGAAAGTCCAATTGAATCCTACATCTCCTGTGCTTGCTCTTTATGAGCAGTAGCAGAATATAGCACTTACGTTTGGACTCTGATGAAACAGCAGAAGAGACAGTCCAGAAAGTACCCACTGATCATCTTCAGCGCACAGCGAGCTTTGCAACTCAGCAACACGCATTGCTGTCACTCCTCCCTTTCCTGCCTGAAAGAAAGACCAACTGAATCCACCATCTTTGTGCCCGCCCTCTACTGAGCAGCAACAGAGAGAGTAGAGCAGGAATGTTTAGCCTGGGCTAAAACAGCAGAAGAGCATTGCAAAAAAAGCTCCTGCTAATCATGTTTAGCACACAGTGATCTTTAAACTGTGACACAAACATTGCTGTCACTCCTCACTTTATCTCCTAAAAGTGCATTTGAAGCCAACGTTTCTGGTGCGCTCTCTCGTTTCGAGAGGAGTTGTGACAGGGGAGGAGCAGCGCTTGGACTCTAATCCCACAGACGAAGGGCCAGCAGGGAAACTCCTGCAGGGCATCTTCAGCACACAGTGAGCTTTGCAATTCTGCAACACACATTGCTGTAACTCCTTTTCCTGCCTGGAAGACCAATTGATTCCAACATCTCTGTGCCCACTCTCTGCTGAGCAGCAACAGAGAGAAGGAATGTTTAGACTGGGCTAAAACAGCAGAAGAGCCTTTCAAAAAAGCTCCTCCTGATCATGTTTAGCACACAGTGAGCTTTAAACTGTGACACAAACATTGCTGTCACTCTTCACTCTTTCTCCTAAAAGACCATTTCAATCCAAGAACTCCGTTGCCAGCACTCTGCTGAGCAGCAGAGTGAGCAGGAATGTCTGCAATCTGTAAGGCAGTGGAAGAAACAGGCCTGAAGGCTGCTCTTGTGCTTCTTCAACACACTGAGCTTTACAACTGTGACACACACACTGTTGTCACTCCTCATTGTAGCTCCTAAAAGTGCATTTGAATCCAGCGTTTCTGGTCTCCACTCTCGTTTCAAGAGCAGCAGAGGAAGGTGAGCACGAGCGCTTGGAATCCGCTCCCAGTTCCGAAGGGCAGGGAGGGAAAGTCCTTGCAGATCATCTTCAGCGCACAGTGAGCTTTGCAACTCTGAAACACACATTGCTGTCACTCCTCACTTCATCTCCTAATAATCCGTTTGAATCCATGGTCTCTCCCGCCCTCTCTCGTTTGAACAGCAGCAGTGACAGGTGAACACGATCTCTTGGCCTCTGCTCCCACAGCCGAAGAGCCCGGAGTGAAAGCTCCGGCAGGGCATCTTCAGCACGCAGTCAGCTTTGCAACTGTGACACATATATTGCTCTCGCTCCGCACTTTCCTACCTCAAAGTCCAATTGAATCCAAAATCTCTGTGCCCTTTCTCTGCTGGGCAGAAGCAGAGAGAGTAGAGCAGGAACCTTTAGCCAATGCTAAAAGAGCAGAAGAGACAGTCCAGAAAGTTCCCACTGATCATCTTCAGCGCACAGCGAGCTTTGCAACTCTGCAACACACATTGCTGTCACTCCTCCCTTTTTGCCTGAAAGACCAGCTGAATCGACCATCTCTGTGCCCGCTCTCTGCTGAGCAGCAACAGAGAGAGTAGAGCAGGAATTTTTAGACCTGCCTAAAACAGCAGAAGAGCCTTGAAAAAAATCTCCTGCTTGATCATGTTTTGCACACAGTGAGCTTTAAACTGTGACACAAACATTGCTGTCACTCCTCACTTTATCTCCTAAAAGTGCATTTCAAGCCAACGTTTCTGGTGCGCTCTCTCGCTTCGAGAGCAGTTGTGACAGGGGAGGAGCAGCGCTTGGACTCTAATCCCACAGACGAAGGGCCAGCAGGGAAACTCCTGCAGGGCATCTTCAGCACACAGTGAGCTTTACAATTCTGCAACACACATTGCTGTCACTCCTCCTTTTCTTGCCTGAAAGACCAATTGATTCCAACATCTCTGTGCCCACTCTCTGCTGAGCAGCAACAGAGAGAGTAGAGCAGGAATGTTTAGACTGGGCTAAAACAGCAGATGAGCCTTGCAAAAAAGCTCCTCCTGATCATGTTTAGCACACAGTGAGCTTTAAACTGTGACACAAACATTGCTGTCACTCTTCACTCTTTCTCCTAAAAGACCATTTCAATCCAAGAACTCCGTTGTCAGCACTCTGCTGATCAGCAGAGTCAGCAGGGATGTCTGCAATCTGTAAGGCAGTGGAAGAGACAGGCCTGAAGGCTGCTCTTGTGCTTCTTCAACACACTGAGCTTTACAACTGTGACACACACACTGTTGTCACTCCTCATTGTAGCTCCTAAAAGTGCATTTGAATCCAGCGTTTCTGGTCTCCACTCTCGTTTCAAGAGCAGCAGAGGCAGGTGAGCACGAGCGCTTGGAATCCGCTCCCAGTTCCGAAGGGCAGGGAGGGAAAGTCCTTGCAGATCATCTTCAGCGCACAGTGAGCTTTGCAACTCTGAAACACACATTGCTGTCACTCCTCACTTTATCTCCTAAAAGTGCATTTCAAGCCAACGTTTCTGGTGCGCTCTCTCGCTTCGAGAGCAGTTGTGACAGGGGAGGACGAGCGCTTGGATTCTAATTTCACAGCCGAAGGGCCAGCATGGAAACTACTGCTGGGCATCTTCAGCACACATTGAGATTCACAACTCTGAAACACATATTGCTGTCACCTCTCACTTTCCTACCTGAAAGTCCAATTGAATAATACATCTCCTGTGCTTGCTCTTTGTGAGCAGTAGCAGAATATAGCACTTACGTTTGGACTCTGCTGAAACAGCAGAAGAGACAGTCCAGAAAGTTCCCACTGATCATCTTCAGCACACAGTGAGCTTTGCAACTCTGCAACACACATTGCTGTCTCTTCTTTTCCTGCCTGAAAGACCAATTGATTCCAACGCCTTTGTGCCCGCTCTCTGCTGAGCAGCAACAGAGAGAGTAGAGCAGGAATGTTTAGCCTGGGCTAAAACAGCAGAAGAGCCTTGCAAAAAATCTCCTGCTTGATCATGTTTTGCACACAGTGAGCTTTAAACTGTGACACAAACATTGATGTCACTCCTCACTTTATCTCCTAAAAGTGCATTTGAATCCAAAGTTTCTGGTGCGCTCTCACGTTTCGAGAGGAGTTGTGACAGGGGAGGAGCAGCGCTTGGACTCTAATCCCACAGACGAAGGGCCAGCAGGGAAACTCCTGCAGGGCATCTTCAGCACACAGTGAACTTTGCAATTCTGCAACACAGATTGCTGTAACTCCTTTTCCTGCCTGGAAGACCAATTGATTCCAACATCTCTGTGCCCACTCTCTGCTGAGCAGCAACAGAGAGAAGGAATGTTTAGACTCGGCTAAAACAGCAGAAGAGCCTTGCAAAAAAGCTCCTGCTGATCATGTTTAGCACACAGTGAGCTTTAAACTGTGACACAAACATTGCTGTCACTCACTTTATCTCCTAAAAGTGCATTTGACTCCATCGTTTCTGGTGCGCACTCTTGTTTCCAGAGGAGTTGTGACAGGGGAGGACGAGCGCGTGGACTCTAATCCCACAGCCGAATTGCCACCAGGGAAACTCCTGCTGGGCATCTTCAGCACACAGTGAGCTTTGCAACTCTGAAACACACATTGCTGTCACCTCTCACTTTCCTACCTGAAAGTCCAATTGAATCCTACATCTCCTGTGGTTGCTCCTTGTGAGCAGTAGCAGAATATAGCACTTACGTTTGGACTCTGCTGAAACAGCAGAAGAGACAGTCCAGAAAGTTCCCACTGATCATCAGCGCACAGCGTGCTTTGCAACTCTGCAACACACATTGCTGTCACTCCTCCCTTTCCTGCCTGAAAGACGATCTGATTGCACCATCTCTGTGCCCGCTCTCTGCTTAGCAGCAACAGAGAGAGTATAGCAGGAATGTTTAGACAGGGCTATAACAGCAGAACAGCCTTGCAAAAAAGCTCCTGCTGATCATGTTTAGCACACAGTGAGTTTTGAAGCTGTGACACAAACATAGCTGTCACTCCTCACTTTATCTCCTAAAAGTGCATTTGAGTCCAACGTTTCTGGTGCGCTCTGTCGTTTCGAGAGGAGTTGCGACAGGGGAGGACGAGCGCTTGGACTCTAATCCCACAGCCGAAGGGCCAGCAGGGAAACTCCTGCTGGGCATCTTCAGCACACAGTGAGCTTTGCAACTCGGAAACACACATAGCTTTCACCTCTCACTTTCCTACCTGAAAGTCCAATTGAATCCTACTTCTCCTGTGCTTTGCTCCTTGTGAGCAGTAGCAGAATATAGCCCATACGTTTGCACTCTGCTGAAACAGCAGAAGAGACAGTCCTGAAAGTTCCCACTAATCATCTTCAGCGCACAGCGAGCTTTGCAACTCTGTAACACACATTGCTGTCACTCCTCCCTTTCCTACCTGAAAGACCAACTGATTCCACCATCTCTGTGTCCGCTCTCTGCTGAGCATCAACAGAGAGAGTATAGCTGGAATGTTTAGACTGGGCTAAAACAGCAGAAGAGCCTTGCAAAAAAGCTCCTGCTGATCATGTTTAGCACACAGTGAGTTTTGAAGCTGTGACACAAACATTGCTGTCACTCCTCACTTTATCTCCTAAAAGTGCATTTGAAACCATCGTTTCTGGTGCGCTCTCTCGTTTCGAGAGGAGTTGTGACAGGGGAGGACGAGCGCTTGGACTCTAATCCCACAGCCAAAGGGCGTGCAGGGAAAATCCTGCTGGGCATCTTCAGCACACATTGAGCTTTGCTACTCCGCAACACACATTGCTGTCACCTCTCACTTTCCTACCTGAAAGTCCAATTGAATCCTACATCTCCTGTGCTTGCTCCTTGTGAGCAGTAGCAGAATATAGCACTTATGTTCAGATTCTGCTGAAACAGCAGAAGAGACAGTCCAGAAAGTTAACACTGATCATCTTCAGCGCACAGCGAGCTTTGCAGCTCTGCAGCACACATTGCTGTCACTCCTCCCTTTCCTGCCTGAAAGACCAACTGAATCCACCATCTCTGTGCCCGCTCTCTCCTGAGCAGCAACAGGGAGAGTATAGCAGGAATGTTTAGACTGGGCTAAAACAGCAGAAGAGCCTTGCAAAAAAGCTCCTGCTGATCATGTTTAGCGCACAGTGAGCATTGAAGCTGTGACACAAACATTGCTGTCACTCCTCACTTTATCTTCTAAAAGGGCATTTGAATCCATCGTTTCTTGTGCGCTCTCTCGTATCGAGAGGAGTTGTGACAGGGGAGGACGAGCGCTTGGACTCTAATCCCACAGCCGAAGGGCGTGAAGGGAAACTCCTGCTGGGCATCTTCAGCATACAGTGAGCTTTGCAACTCTGAAACACACATTGCTGTCACCTCTCACTTTCCTACCTGAAAGTCCAATTGAATCCTACATCTCCTGTGCTTGCTCCTTGTGAGCAGTAGCAGAATATAGCACTTACGTTTGCACTCTGCTGAAACAGCAGAAGACACAGTCCAGAAAGTTCCCACTGATCATCTTCAGCGCACAGCGAGCTTTGCAACTCTGCAACACACATTGCTGTCACTCCTCCCTTTCCTGCCTGAAAGACGAACTGATTCCACCATCTCTGTGCCCGCTCTTTCCTGAGCAGCAACAGGGAGAGTATAGCAGGAATGTTTAGACTGGGCTAAAACAGCAGAAGAGCCTTGCAAAAAAGCTCCTGCTGATCATGTTTAGCGCACAGTGAGCATTGAAGCTGTTACACAAACATTGCTGTCACTCCTCACTTTATCTTCTAAAAGTGCATTTGAATCCATCGTTTCTTGTGCGCTCTCTCGTATCAAGAGGAGTTGTGACAGGGGAGGACGAGCGCTTGGACTCTAATCCCACAGCCGAAGGGCGAGCAGGGAAACTCCTGCTGGGCATCTTCAGCACACAGTGAGCTTTGCAACTGTGAAATATATATTGATGTCACCTCTCACTTTCCTACCGGAAAGTCCAATTGAATCCCACATCTCCTGTTCTTGCTTTGTGAGCAGTAGCAGAATATAGCACTTACGTTTGGACTCTGCTGAAACAGCAGAAGAGACAGTCCAGAAAGATCCCACTGATCATCTTCAGCTCACAGCGAGCTTTGCAACTCTGCAACACACATTGCTGTCAGTCCCCCCTTTCCTGCCTGAAAGACGAACTGATTCCACCGTCTCTGTGCCCGCTCTCTGCTGAGCAGCAACAGAGAGAGTAGAGCAGGAATGTTTAGACAGGGCTAAAACCGCAGAAGAGTCTTGCAAAAAAGCTCCTGCTGATCATGTTTAGCACACAGTGAGCTTTGAAGCTGTGACACAAACACTGCTGTCTCTACTCACTTTATCTCCTAAAAGTGCATTTGAGTCCAACGTTTTTGGTGCCCTCTCTCGTTTCAAGACCAGATGTGACAGGGAAGGACGAGGGCTTGGACTCTAATCCGACAGCCGAAGGGCCAGCAGGGGAATTCCTGCTGGGCATCCTCAGCACACATTGAGCTTTGCTACTCTGAAACACACATTGCTGTCACCTCTAACTTTCCTACCTGAATGTCCAATTGAATCCTACATCACCTGTGCTTGCTCTTAGTGAGCAGTAGCAGAATATAGCACTTACGTTTGGACTCTGCTGAAACAGCAGAAGAGACAGTCCAGAAAGTTCCCACTGATCATCAGCGCACAGCGAGCTTTGCAACTCTGCAACACACACTGCTGTCACTCCTCCCTTTCCTGCCTGAAAGACGAACTGATTCCACCATCTCTGTGCCCGCTCTCTGCTGAGCAGCAACAGAGAGAGTATAGCAGGAATGTTTAGACAGGGCTATAACAGCAGAAGAGCCTTGCAAAAAAGCTCCTGCTGATCATGTTTAGCACACAGTGAGTTTTGAAGCTGTGACACAAACATAGCTGTCACTCCTCACTTTATCTCCTAAAAGTGCATTTGAGATCAACGTTTCTGATGCGCTCTGTCGTTTCGAGAGGAGTTGCGACAGGGGAGGACGAGCGCTTGGACTCTAATCCCACAGCCGAAGGGCGTGCAGGGAAACTCCTGCTGGGCATCTTCAGCACACAGTGATCTTTGCAACCCTGAACACATATAGCTGTCACCTCTCACTTTCCTACCTGAAAGTCCAATTGAATCCTACTTCTCCTGTGCTTTGCTCCTTGTGAGCAGTAGCAGAATATAGCCCATACGTTTGCACTCTGCTGAAACAGCAGAAGAGACAGTCCTGAAAGTTCCCACTGATGATCTTCAGCGCACAGCGAGCTTTGCAGCTCTGCAACACACATTGCTGTCACTCCTCCCTTTCCTGCCTGAATGACCAACTGAATCCACTATCTCTGTTCCCGCCCTCTGATGAGCAGCAACAGGGAGAGTATAGCAGGAATGTTTAGACTGTGCAAAAACAGCAGAAGAGCCTTGCAAAAAAGCTCCTGCTGATCATGATTAGCACACAGTGAGCATTGAAGCTGTGACACAAACATTGCTGTCACTCCTCACTTTATCTCCTAAAAGTGCATTTGAAACCATCGTTTCTGCTGCGCTCTCTCGTTTCGAGTGGAGTTGTGACAGGGGAGGACGAGCGCTTGGACTCTAATCCCACAGCCAAAGGGCGTGCAGGGAAACTCCTGCTGGCCATCTTCAGCACACAGTGATCTTTGCAACCCTGAACACATATAGCTGTCACCTCTCCCTTTCCTACCTGAAAGTCCAATTGAATCCTACATCTCCTGTGCTGCAATTTGTGAGCAGTAGCAGAATATAGCCCATACGTTTGCACTCTGCTGAAACAGCAGAAGAGACAGTCCTGAAAGTTCCCACTGATCATCTTCAGAACACAGAGAGCTTTGCAACTCTGCAACACACATTGCTGTCACTCCTCCTCTTCCTGCCTGAAAGACCAAAAGATTCCACCATCTCTGTGCCTGCTCTCTGCTGAGCAGCAACAGGGAGAGAAGAGCAATAATGTTTAGACTGGGCTAAAACAGCAGAAGAGCCTTGCAAAAAAGCTCCTGCTGATCATGTTTAGCACACAGTGAGCTTTGAGGCTGTGACACAAACATTGCTGTCACTCCTCACTTTATCTCCTAAAAGTGCATTTGAGTCCAACGTTTTTGGTGCCCTCTCTCGTTTCAAGAGCAGATGTGACAGGGGAGGACGAGCGCTTGGACTCTAATCCCACAGCCGAAGGGCCAGCAGGGAAACTCCTGATGGGCATCTTCAGCACACAGTGAGCTTTGCAACTCGGAAACACACATTGCTGTCACCTCTCACTTTCCTACCTGAAAGTCCAATTGAATCCTACTTCTCCTGTGCTTTGCTCCTTGTGAACAGTAGCAGAATATAGCCCATACGTTTGCACTCTGCTGAAACAGCAGAAGAGACAGTCCTGAAAGTTCCCACTGATCATCTTCAGCGCACAGCGAGCTTTGCAACTCTGCAACACACATTGCTGTCACTCCTCCCTTTCCTGCCTGAAAGACCAACTGAATCCACCATCTCTGTGCCCGCTCTCTGCTGAGCAGCAACAGGGAGAGTATAGCAGGAATGTTTAGTCTGGGCTAAAACAGCAGAAGAGCCTTGCAAAAAAGCTCCTGCTGATCATGATTAGCACACAGTGAGCTTTGAAGATGTGACACAAGCATTGCTGTCACTCCTCACTTTATCTCCTAAAAGTGCATTTGAAACCATCGTTTCTGTTGCGCTCTCTCGTTTCGAGAGGAGTTGTGACAGGGGAGGACGAGCGCTTGGACTCTAATCCCACAGCCGAAGGGCCAGCAGGGAAACTCCTGCTGGGCATCTTCAGCACACATTGAGCTTTGCTACTCTGAAACACACATTGCTGTCACCTCTCACTTTCCTACCTGAAAGACCAATTGAATCCTACATCTCCTGTGCTTTGCTCCTTGTAAGCAGTAGCTGAATATAGCACTTACGTTTGCACTCTGCTGAAACAGCAGAAGAGACAGTCCAGAAATTTCCCATTGCTCATCTTCAGTGCACAGCGAGCTTTGCAACACTGCATCACACATTGCTGTCACACCTCCCTTTCCTGCCTGAAAGACCAACTGAATCCACCATCTCTGTGCCCGCTCTCTGCTGAGCAGCAACAGGGAGAGTATAGCAGGAATGTTTAGACTGGGCTAAAACAGCAGAAGAGCCTTGCAAAAAAGCTCCTGCTGATCATGATTAGCACACAGTGAGCTTTGAAGATGTGACACAAGCATTGCTGTCACTCCTCACTTTATCTCCTAAAAGTGCATTTGAAACCATCGTTTCTGTTGCGCTCTCTCGTTTCGAGAGGAGTTGTGACAGGGGAGGACGAGCGCTTGGACTCTAATCCCACAGCCGAAGGGCGCGCAGGGAAAGTCCTGCTGGGCATCTTCAGCACACAGTGAGCTTTGCAACTCTGAAACACATATAGCTGTCACCTCTGACTTTCCTAGTTGAAAGTCCAATTGAATCATACATTTCCTGTGCTTGCTCCTTGTGAGCAGTAGCAGAATATAGCACTTACGTTTGCACTCTGCTGAAACAGCAGAAGAGACAGTCCTGAAAGTTCCCACTGATCATCTTCAGCGCACAGCGAGCTTTGCAACTCTGCAACACGCATTGCTTTCACTCCTACCTTTCCTGCCTGAATGACCAACTGAATCCACCATCTCTGTGCCCGCTCTCTGCTGAGCAGCAACAGGGAGAGTATAACAGCAATGTTTAGACAGGGCTATAACAGCAGAAGAGCCTTGCAAAAAAGCTCCTGCTGATCATGATTAGCACACAGTGAGCTTTGAAGCTGTGACACAAACATTGCTGTCACTCCTCACTTTATCTCCTAAAAGTGCATTTGAAACCATCGTTTCTGCTGCGCTCTCTCGTTTCGAGTGGAGTTGTGACAGGGGAGGACGAGCGCTTGGACTCTAATCCCACAGCCAAAGGGCGTGCAGGGAAACTCCTGCTGGCCATCTTCAGCACACAGTGATCTTTGCAACCCTGAACACATATAGCTGTCACCTCTCCCTTTCCTACCTGAAAGTCCAATTGAATCCTACATCTCCTGTGCTGCAATTTGTGAGCAGTAGCAGAATATAGCCCATACGTTTGCACTCTGCTGAAACAGCAGAAGAAAAAGTTTAGAAAGTTCCCACTGATCATCTTCAGAACACAGAGAGCTTTGCAACTCTGAAACACACATTGCTGTCACTCCTCCTTTTCCTGCCTGAAAGACCAAAAGATTGCACCATCTCTGTGCCTGCTCTCTGCTGAGCAGCAACAGGGAGAGAAGAGCAATAATGTTTAGACTGGGCTAAAACAGCAGAAGAGCCTTGCAAAAAAGCTCCTGCTGATCATGTTTAGCACACAGTGAGCTTTGAGGCTGTGACACAAACATTGCTGTCACTCCTCACTTTATCTCCTAAAAGTGCATTTGAGTCCAACGTTTTTGGTGCCCTCTCTCGTTTCAAGAGCAGATGTGACAGGGGAGGACGAGCGCTTGGACTCTAATCCCACAGCCGAAGGGCCAGCAGGGAAACTCCTCATGGGCATCTTCAGCACACAGTGAGCTTTGCAACTCGGAAACACACATTGCTGTCACCTCTCACTTTCCTACCTGAAAGTCCAATTGAATCCTACTTCTCCTGTGCTTAGCTCCTTGTGAGCAGTAGCAGAATATAGCCCATACGTTTGCACTCTGCTGAAACAGCAGAAGAGACAGTCCTGAAAGTTCCCACTGATCATCTTCAGCGCACAGCGAGCTTTGCAACTCAGCAACACACATTGCTGTCACTCCTCCCTTTCCTACCTGAAAGACCAACTGATTCCACCATCTCTGTGTCCGCTCTCTGCTGAGCATCAACAGAGAGAGTATAGCTGGAATGTTTAGACTGGGCTAAAACAGCAGAAGAGCCTTGCAAAAAAGCTCCTGCTGATCATGTTTAGCACACAGTTAGTTTTGAAGCTGTGACACAAACATTGCTGTCACTCCTCACTTTATCTCCTAAAAGTGCATTTGAAACCATCGTTTCTGGTGCGCTCACTCGTTTCGAGAGGAGTTGTGACAGGGGAGGACGAGCGCTTGGACTCTAATCCCACAGCCGAAGGGCCAGCAGGGAAACTCCTGCTGGGCATCTTCAGCACACATTGAGCTTTTCTACTCTGAAACACACATTGCTGTCACCTCTCACTTTCCTACCTGAAAGTCCAATTGAATCCTACATCTCCTGTGCTTGCTCCTTGTGAGCAGTAGCAGAATATAGCACTTACGTTTGCACTCTGCTGAAACAGCAGGAGAGACAGTCCAGAAAGTTAACACTGATCATCTTCAGCGCACAGCGAGCTTTGCAGCTCTGCAGCACACATTGCTGTCACTCCTCCCTTTCCTGCCTGAAAGACCAATTGATTTCACCATCTCTGTTCCCGCACTCTATTGAGCAGCAACAGGGAGAGTATAGCAGGAATGTTTAGACTGGGCTAAAACAGCAGAAGAGCCTTGCAAAAAAGCTCCTGCTGATCATGATTAGCACACAGTGAGCTTTAAACTGCGACACAAACATTGCTGCCACACACTTTATCTCCTAAAAGTGCATTTGAATCTATCGTTTCTGGGGCGCTCTCTCGTTTCGAGAGGAGTTGTGACAGGGGAGGACAAGCGCTTGGACTCTAATCCCACAGCCGAAGGGCGTGCAGGGAAACTCCTGCTGGCCATCTTCAGCACACAGTGATCTTTGCAACCCTGAACACATATAGCTGTCACCTCTCCCTTTCCTACCTGAAAGTCCAATTGAATCCTACATCTCCTGTGCTGCAATTTGAGAGCAGTAGCAGAATATAGCCCATACGTTTGCACTCTGCTGAAACAGCAGAAGAGACAGTCCTGAAAGTTCCCACTGATCATGTTCAGCGCACAGCGAGCTTTGCAACTCTGCAGCACACATTGCTGTCACTCCTCCCTTTCCTGCCTGAAAGACCAACTGAATCCACCATCTCTGTGCCCGCTCTCTGCTGAGCAGCAACAGGGAGAGTATAGCAGGAATGTTTAGACTGGGCTAAAACAGCAGAAGAGCCTTGCAAAAAAGCTCCTGCTGATCATGATTAGCACACAGTGAGCTTTGAAACTGTGACACAAGCATTGCTGTCCCTCCTCACTTTATCTCCTAAAAGTGCATTTGAAGCCATCGTTTCTGGTGCGCTCTCTCGTTTCGAGAGGAGTTGTGACAGGGGAGGACGAGCGCTTGGACTCTAATCCCACAGCCGAAGGGCCATCAGGGAAACTCCTGCTGGGCATCTTCAGCACACAGTGAGCTTTGCAACTCTGAAACACACATTGCTGTCACCTCTCCCTTTCCTACCTGAAAGTCCAATTGAATCCTACTTCTCCTGTGCTGCAATTTGTGAGCAGTAGCAGAATATAGCCCATACGTTTGCACTCTGCTGAAACAGCAGAAGAAAAAGTTTAGAAAGTTCCCACTGATCATCTTCAGAACACAGAGAGCTTTGCAACTCTGAAACACACATTGCTGTCACTCCTCCTTTTCCTGCCTGAAAGACCAAAAGATTGCACCATCTCTGTGCCTGCTCTCTGCTGAGCAGCAACAGGGAGAGAAGAGCAATAATGTTTAGACTGGGCTGAAACAGCAGAAGAGCCTTGCAAAAAAGCTCCTGCTGATCATGTTTAGCACACAGTGAGCTTTGAGGCTGTGACACAAACATTGCTGTCACTCCTCACTTTATCTCCTAAAAGTGCATTTGAGTCCAACGTTTTTGGTGCCCTCTCTCGTTTCAAGAGCAGATGTGACAGGGGAGGACGAGCGCTTGGACTCTAATCCCACAGCCGAAGGGCCAGCAGGGAAACTCCTCATGGGCATCTTCAGCACACAGTGATCTTTGCAACCCTGAACACATATAGCTGTCACCTCTCACTTTCCTACCTGAAAGTCCAATTGAATCCTACTTCTCCTGTGCTTAGCTCCTTGTGAGCAGTAGCAGAATATAGCCCATACGTTTGCACTCTGCTGAAACAGCAGAAGAAAAAGTTTAGAAAGTTCCCACTGATCATCTTCAGAACACAGACAGCTTTGCAACTCTGAAACACACATTGCTGTCACTCCTCCCTTTCCTGCCTGAAAGACGAACTGATTCCACCATCTCTGTGCCTGCTCTCTGCTGAGCAGCAACAGGGATACTATAGCAGGAATGTTTAGACTGGGCTAAAACAGCAGAAGAGCCTTGCAAAAAAGCTCCTGCTGATCATGTTTAGCGCACAGTGAGCTTTAAACTGTGACACAAACATTGCTGTCACTCCTCACTTTATCTCCTAAAAGTGCATTTGAATCCAACTTTTTTGGTGCCCTCTCTCGTTTCAAGAGCAGATGTGACAGGGGAGGACGAGCGCTTGGACTCTAATCCCACAGCCGAAGGGCCATCAGGAAAACTCCTGCTGGGCATCTTCAGCACACAGTGAGCTTTGCAACTCTGAAACACACATTGCTGTCACCTCTCGCTTTCCTACCTGAAAGTCTAATTGAATCCTACTTCTCCTGTGCTTTGCTCCTTGTGAGCAGTAGCTGAATATAGCCCATACGTTTGCACTCTGCTGAAACAGCAGAAGAGACAGTCCAGAAAGTTCCCACTGATCATCTTCAGCGCACAGCGAGCTTTGCAGCTCTGCAGCACACATTGCTGTCACTCCTCCCTTTCCTGCCTGAAAGACCAATTGATTCCACCATCTCTGTGCCCACTCTCTGCTGAGCAGCAACAGAGAGAGTAGAGCCGGAATGTTTAGCCTGGGATAAAACAGCAGAAGAGCCTTTGCAAAAAAGCTCCTGCTAATCATGTTTAGCACACAGTGATCTTTAAACTGTGACACAAACATTGCTGTCACTCCTCACTATATCTCCTAAAAGTGCATTTGAATCCAACGTTTCTGGTGCGCTCTCTCGTTTCGAGAGGACTTGTGACGGGGGTGGACGAGCGCTTGGATTCTAATTTCACAGCCGAAGGGCCAGCATGGAAACTCCTGCTGGGCATCTTCAGCACACATTGAGATTCGCAACTCTGAAACACATATAGCTGTCACCTCTCACTTTCCTACCTGAAAGTCCAATTGAATAATACATCTCCTGTGCTTGCTCTTTGTGAGCAGTAGCAGAATATAGCACTTACGTTTGGACTCTGCTGAAACAGCAGAAGAGACAGTCCAGAAAGTTCCCACTGATCATCTTCAGCACACAGTGAGCTTTGCAACTCTGCCACACACATTGCTGTCACTTCTTTTCCTGCCTGAAAGACCAATTGATTCCAACATCTCTGTGCCCACTCTCTGCTGAGCAGCAACAGAGAGAGTAGAGCAGGAATGTTTAGCCTGGGCTAAAACAGCAGAAGAGCCTTGCAAAAAATCTCCTGCTTGATCATGTTCCAGCATGATCAGCATCCATCACATCACAAGACCGGTCTGACAACCTCATCCACTCATTGCATGTGTCACAAAATTGTCATTTTTGCATTAAATATTAGCTCATTTTTAACACTGCAATTGCATCAGCATTTTCACATGGGGTCAGTTGTAAAACCTGGCTCAAGGTTTTCTTCAAAATGGTTAATTGTTATTTTGGGGGTGGGGAAAGTTTGTACACAATGAAAAAAACAGCTCTATGCAAGCTTCAAATAAGACTTTTCTTGTCCTGCAGACTAAAATTTTTGGAGTTTAAAATACTGCCATTTCTTGGAATAGCACCTGGAATAAGGTTTAACCACCTGAACAAGCTTTACTTGAAAAAAAAAGGCTGTTTATTAGTTCTGTTCTTCAGAGGAATATAAGTCCTGTATTATCAGCATCAGGGATTATTTAAAAATGGGGAAAGCAAATTAAAATCTAATTCTGTTCTTACCATTTCCTGACCTCTTGCACTTTTCCTATCCTGGAGTGCAAGATGTTGCAAAAGACTGGAGTGATGGGACATACAATGGGATGGGGTCTCCACACCAGGTGGGGAACATGCCTTCAAGTGGCTTCACTGCCTCTGACAACAGACTTGCAGCTTCCATTTCTGCTTGTTTTCACTTCCTTGTCTGCACATGCTGGGGAGGAATCTGGGAGTTCCCAGAGCCAGAGAAAAAGGGTTTTCATTTTTCCCCCCCTCACCTCAAATTAGCCTTTGCATGAATTACAAGTTTTTTCATTGCATTTTATAAAATACTTTCCATAAAATAGAAGAGAAAATCCAAGCTCTTGTTATTTAAATATAGCCATTGAGCATAAGGAAAACCGAGCACTACGAAGGGACTTGGCAAATTAACTCATTCCTATAAGACCTGTCGTTATCAGACACAGCATCATTAAATATAAGAAGCCTAACACCAAACTTTAGCAGGAGAATAATTAATACCCAGCTCCTGGCACACTTTCCCTGGTGCTTCTGTTTTACCCTGTACTTTCTGATATGGCCAAATCATGCAAATTACAACCATTCATAAACTTGTTGTGGTTTAAGCCCAGGCTGTAACTCAGAACCATGCAGCCGCACGCTCACTCCCCCACTTTTTCCTCCCCTTGCTCCCAGACAGATGGGGAGGAGAATTGAAAGAATGTGATTCCCACGGGTTGAGATAAGAACAGTCCAGTAACTAAGGTATAATACAAGGTTACCTTAACGCTTGCTGTGTAATGCCAGCCCAGTTTCATTATCAATGATTCTAATGTATTGCAAGTCATTACCATGAAGTACAGTGAAACAAGAACCTTAGCCCAAGGCCCACCAGGTGATAAACACTAAAACAGCAAATACTGGCTGCAAGTAAGGTATGACATGCTGAAACTCTGATATCAAGAGCAAAAACTCTGAGAGCAAATAAATCAACATTGTGATGAGTGACACAATACTAAAAGTACTGAATGACCAGCTGAATCCACCATCTCTGTGCCCGCTCTCTGCTGAGCAGCAACAGAGAGAGTATAGCAGGAATGTTTAGACTGGGCTAAAACAGCAGAAGAGCCTTGCAAAAAAGCTCCTGCTTGATCATGTTTTGCACACAGTGAGCTTTAAACTGTGACACAAACATTGCTGTCACTCCTCACTTTATCTCCTAAAAGTGCATTTGAAACCATCGTTTCTGGTGCGCTCTCTCGTTTCGAGAGGAGTTGTGACAGGGGAGGACGAGCGCTTGGACTCTAATCCCACAGCCGAAGGGCGAGCAGGGAAACTCCTGCTGGGCATCTTCAGCACACAGTGAGCTTTGCAACTCTGAAACACACATTGCTGCCACCTCTCACTTTCCTACCTGAAAGTCCAATTGAATCCTACATCTCCTGTGCTTTGCTCCTTGTGAGCAGTAGCTGAATATAGCACTTACGTTTCACATTGCGGGTAGTGTGTGACATGGCGTGGGAACTGCTTCAAAGAAGCAAAGGAGCCAAGGAGGATTTGCGGATAGAGATAATAAAGGAATACACTGAGGCAGATAAATTAACACACCCAAAACAAGAAAAACAAGAAACCTGTAGGAGGAAATTTAATAAAAAGGAGATTTTATGTTGACAAACTTCCTTAAAGCAAAATTAAACCAGCAATAAACTTGACCCCTTAAGAGTGGAAGTTCTTCTGTTGTTTTGGTTTTTTTATAAAATAAGAAGTTGCTAATATTTCATCTGCTGTACAAAAGCTGTGAAATAAAGAGGACTTTTCAGAATGTGCTAGCCCATCCTGATTTTGCTGGAGACGTATTTAAGGTGTCAGAGATCAGTGGCACAGGTTTTATAGAAGAGTGACTTTGTAGATCTTCAGCAAAAGCATGCAGCCCTGATTACCAGACTTTGAAATATAACAGAGGGATTTTTGTACAGATACCTTTAAGTGGATTTTTTCCTAAGTATTTACTGAATTTGCAAGCTTTGATCTTATCTCAGAATTCCATCCCCTGCACTAGGGATTGTTGGCACAGGGTATGATGGTGATTAAAAGATCTCTCTGCATCACGTGGGGCAAAGTAAATAAGAAATGACAGTGCCTCTTGCCCGAGACTCGTTCCTAACTTGGCTAACTTGTCCTTCAGACACTGTACTGGGGCCACAGTTAAATTTCCCTGATGTTGTCATGAAGAGATCTGCCAGCATCTTGTCCCTGAAAGTCTGCTCAGTCAAGATTTACTGGATCAAAATTTTGCCTGTTGCATTATTTGATTTAAATATATGGTTTGGAGAGATGTCCTGGATCTGGGTTAGCCGGAAGAACATTCAGCATAATCCATTTACCCACCGTGAGCACCAGGAGCCATGGCAGTGGCGTTGGCCATCAAAGAGCCAAGTGGCAGCCAGTTCGGATGTAGCTGACGAAGCAGGGAGCAGGGGAAGGTTATCAGGGTGACGGACAGTGCCTCAGAGAGTGGAAACAGGCAGGATGACAAGTTATTTGAGAAAAAGTAGTCTTTCTTTGTATTTAGAGCTCTTTACAACACTTCCTTTTGGAAATGATTCCCTGCCTGCCCTTTTCAGCCAGGGCTTTAAGCACTGAAATGACAAATCTCGAGGAACCTGTCCAGCTCTCCCAGAAAATCCGTGAGTTGCAATCACTTGTCACTGTGTTCTTCAGAGTTAGACCTCATTGCCAGCAGTGGCAGAGACATGCACAGGTTACAGAAGAAGCCTTGGTGGGTCAGGATGCATTTGTCCATTGCTGCCACTGAGCAGAGCATTAGAACTTCTTTATAGGTACTCTATGCATTGTACCAGGGTCTTTGCACAATTTAAAGCAAAGTTTGAACAGATTATCATCCACGGCCCCTCCAGACCTTTGAAAACGATTTTGTGCCTGGAACGGCATCAAGTTTTGAATCTTGTCGCCTCTAGAGCAGTCAACAGTATTACCACAAAAATAAGTAATCAAAATAAAAGAACAGAGATTTGTGCACACTAAATGCCATAAACAAATTTCCAGGATGTGGCAAACACATTTCAAATTAAATACAATAAACAAATTTCTAGGCTGTGGCAATCTACATGTGCAAAACCTAGAAGCATAACTACACATTGGGAACATGAGTGTTTTCTCCTCTTTGGACTAGATTTCTGGATCGCTTGGTCAATGTTTCCAAGAGACAGGTTTCTGTAAGGTCTTATCTGCTCTAACTTGCCCAGGAAAAGCACGGGCTCCACGACAAGACGTAAGCAGCATATTATGACCTTGCAAAGGAACTATGACCAGGATTGTTCAGTGCTTCAAATGGAATCAGCCAGTCCCAGGAAAAGTGGGTCTCTGGGACATTACAGTGATGTGCTCCATCCTTTGGATTAGTACGAAGCTCCAGCCTTCATCTATGCAGTGCTGAGTTACTGGAGATGCCAGCCTATTGCTCTGCTTGTGTGCCTTTACAATCTTGATATCAATATAATAGCACCGGTGTAAAACTGTAGGGAAGCAGCATGGGGTAAGTTTGTGATATAAAGCTACAACTCCCGGTCACTGTCTTTCCAAGGGAATTGATTCTGAGAAAACTCCAGGAACAAACTGGCAATACCGTCCAAGTTGATTTTCCCTTCCTCTGTCAGGATTTTCCCATTAAAAGCAAATAAATTTTGTCTTTCTTTGGCAAGTGGTAAGCAAAAGAAAGCGTAACTTATATCAAATACGGCAAACCATTTCTGATTCTTATGCAATTTGGTCAAAAATCTCACTAATTAGCTGGTACTGTGTGAACATTTTCTGAAATTTTGTGGATTACTCTGAGACCTTGAATCTGTCTGCAACTTTTCCGATCATTATTCTCTACTGTCCAGATAGGAGTGTTACATTCCAATTCACATTCAATAAATAATCTATATTTTAAAATTTATCAAAGATTTTTTGTTTCCTTTTGATCTTCTAATTTTGAGGGATATTGTTTTATTCTAATTGGGCAGGTACCCCCTTTACTTTAACAGATAAAGCAGTTTTCGCCTTACCTGGAACTTCAGGTGCCCATAGTCCCAGATATAACTGATTAAAGATTTCTTCTGTTTCAGGGAGGTCATCCTGTTAGCTTTAATGCTGAATTAAAGATAAACTCAAAACTGCAATTATTTGATTGTTTTTAACTCTAAATTCCATTTTGCCTTCTTTAAATTTTGCTTCTCGACCTAATAAAGATTTTCGAGAGTATGGCGTGCCTAAAAATTTGCGCACTCGTATTTGTTTTCCCAATTTGTACTTTAAAGGTTTCAGAAAGAATGCCTCCCTTTTCTTTTCTTTTTTTTTCTCTCTTTTTCTTGGTGGCCAGTAGCTCCCACGTGTGTAATTCATTCTTTTCTTTCCGGTTTAATAGCAAATAAGTTGCTCCTGTATCCATTAAATTCAACTTTATTTCCTCTAGTCCTTTATCTTAATTTAATCAGTGGATCTCCTAGTGTAGATTCCCCAGGTCCCGTTCAGTCTAGTTCCAATTCAGTCACTGGAGCTCCCCATGTCCCTTCCTCCAGGGCAGCCTCACTTCCAAAGTTCAAACTCTCCATACCAAGAATACCAATCCAGTTCCTCAGAACTCCTCTTCCTCAGAAGTTCCTCTTCCACCTCCGTCCGCCATTCCTCCTCCACCAGTTTCAATGCAAGTGCCACATCTTGCATCTGGGGAAGAACAACCCCATGTACCAGTACAGGTTGGGGGGTGACCTGCTGGAAAGTAGTGAAGGGGAAAGGGACCTGGGGGTCCTGGTGGATAGGAGGATGACCATGAGCCAGCAATGTGCTCTTGTGGCCAAGAAGGCAAATGGCATCTTAGGGTGCATTAGAAAGGGAGTGGTTAGTAGGTCAAGAGAGGTTCTCCTCCCCCTCTACTCAGCCTTGGTGAGGCCGCATCTGGAATATTGCGTCCAGTTCTGGGCCCCTCTGTTCAAGAAGGACAGGGAATTGCTTGAAGGAGTCCAGCGCAGAGCCACAAAGATGATTAAGGGAGTGGAACATCTCCCTTATGAGGAGAGGCTGAGGGAGCTGGGTCTCTTTAGCTTGCAAAAGAGGAGACTGAGGGGTGACCTCATCAATGTTTACAAATATGTGAAGGGTAGGTGTCAGGATGATGGAGCTAGGCTTTTTTCAGTGATATCCAGTGATAGGACAAGGGGCAATGGGTGTAAACTGGAACATAGGAAGTTCCACGTTAACATCAGGAAGAACTTCTTTACTGTAAGAGTGACAGAGCACTGGAACAGGTTGCCCAGGGGGGTTGTGGAGTCTCCTACACTGGAGATATTCAAGGCCCGCCTGGACAAGTTCCTGTGTGATGTACTGTAGGTTACCCTGCTCTTGCAGGGGGGTTGGACTAGATGATCTTTTTAGGTCCCTTCCAACCCTTGGGATTCTGTGATTCTGTGATTCTGTGATCCGTGGCTATAGCACGGCTGAGCTTTTTTTCTACCTGTTCCCAATTCCTATACTCACTTCATGCTTCCTCCTTCACTCCGGTTCACATTTATTCAGCAAAACCTCAGTCATAGAATCATAGAATAGTTATGGTTGGGAAGGACCTCAAGATCATCTAGTTCCAACCCCCCCGGCATGGGCAGGGTCACCTCACACTAAACCATCCCACACAAGGCCTCATCCAACCTGGCCTTGAACACTGCCAGGGATGGAGCAATTTTTTTTTTTTTTTTTTTTTTTGCACACTACTGGAATCTATACTGTGGGTTTTAAATACTAAGAGGTGGGAAGAAAAATGTAGTGGCTCTGTTCTTCCCCAAATAAGTGATGGCAAATGACTGTACAATGAGCTCCTGAGCTTGTATGTGCAGAGAGGAATTTAGCCTTGCAGAAAAGCTCCTGCTGATCATGTTTAGCTCACAGTGAGCTTTAAACTGCGACACAAACATTGCTGTCACTCCTCACTTTATCTCCTAAAAGTGCATTTGAAACCATCGTTTCTGGTGCGCTCATTCATATCGAGAGGAATTGTGACAGGGGAGGACGAGCTCTTGGACTCTAATCCCACAGCTGAAAGGCCAGCAGGGAAAATCCTGCTGGGCATCTTCAGCACACAGTGAGCTTTGCAACTCTGAAACACACATTGCTGTCACCTCTCGTTTTCCTACCTGAAAGTCTAATTGAATCCTACATCTCCTGTTCTTGCTTTGTGAGCAGTAGCAGAATATAGCACTTACGTTTGGACTCTGCTGAAACAGAGGAAGAGACAGTCCAGAAAGATCCCACTGATCATCTTCAGTGCACAGCGAGCTTTACAACTCTGCAACACACATTGCGGTCAGTCCTAACTTTCCTGCCTGAAAGACGAACTGATTCCACCATCTCTGTGCCCGCTCTCTGCTGAGCAGCAACAGGGAGACTATAGCAGGAATGTTTAGACTGGGCTAAAACAGCAGAAGAGCCTTGCAAAAAAGCTCCTGCTGATCATGTTTAGCACACAGTGAGCTTTGAGGCTCTGACACAAACACTGCTGTCACTCCTCACTTTATCTCCTAAAAGTGCATTTGAGTCCAACGTTTTTGGTGCCCTCTCTCGTTTCAAGAGCAGATGTGACAGGGGAGGACGAGCGCTTGGACTCTAATCCCACAGCCGAAGGGGCAGTAGGGAAACTCCTGCTGGGCATCTTCAGCACACAGTGAGCTTTGCAACTCTGAAACACACATTGCTGTCACCTCTCACTTTCCTACCTGAAAGTCCAATTGAATCCCTCTTTTCCTGTGCTTTGCTCCTTGTGAGCAGTAGAAGAATATAGCCCATAAGTTTGCACTCAGCTGAAAAAGCAGAAGAGACAGTCCAGAAAGATCCCACTGATCATCTTCAGCGCACAGCGAGATTTACATCTCTGCAACACACATTGCTGTCAGTCCTCCATTTCCTGCCTGAAAGACGAACAGATTCCACCATCTCTGTGCCCGCTCTCTGCTGAGCAGCAACAGGGATACTATAGCAGGAATGTTTAGACTGGGCTAAAACAGCAGAAGAGCCTTGCAAAAAAGCTCCTGCTGATCATGTTTAGCGCACAGTGAGCTTTAAACTGTGACACAAACATTGCTGTCACTCCTCACTTTATCTCCTAAAAGTGCATTTGAATCCAACTTTTTTGGTGCCCTCTCTCGTTTCAAGAGCAGATGTGACAGGGGAGGACGAGCGCTTGGACTCTAATCCCACAGCCGAAGGGCCAGCAGGGAAACTCCTGCTGGGCATCTTCAGCACACAGTGAGCTTTGCAACTCTGAAACACACATTGCTGTCACCTCTCGCTTTCCTACCTGAAAGTCCAATTGAATCCTACTTCTCCTGTGCTTTGCTCCTTGTGAGCAGTAGCTGAATATAGCCCATACGTTTGCACTCTGCTGAAACAGCAGAAGAGACAGTCCAGGAAGTTCCCACTGATCATCTTCAGCGCACAGCGAGCTTTGCAGCTCTGCAGCACACATTGCTGTCACTCCTCCCTTCCCTGTCTGAAAGACCAATTGATTCCACCATCTCTGTGCCCGCACTCTATTGAGCAGGAACAGAGAGAGTATAGCAGGAATGTTTAGACTGGGCTAAAACAGCAGAAGAGCCTTGCAAAAAGGTCCTGCTTTTCATGTTTAGCGCACAGTGAGCTTTAAACTGTGACACAAACATTGCTGTCACTCCTCACTTTATCTCCTAAAAGTGCATTTGAAACCATCGTTTCTGGTGCGCTCTCTCATTTCGAGAGGAGTTGTGACAGGGGAGGACAAGCGCTTGGACTCTAATCCCACAGCTGAAGGGCCAGCAGGGAAACACCTGCAGGGCATCTTCAGCACACAGTGAGCTTTGCAACTCTGAAACACATATAGCTGTCACCTCTCACTTTTTTACCTGAATGTCCAATTGAATCCTACATCTCCTGTGCTGGCTTCTTGTGAGCAGTAGCAGAATATAGCACTTACGTTTGGAATCTGCTGAAACAGCAGAAGAGACAGTCCAGAAAGTTCCCACTGATCATCAGCGCACAGCGAGCTTTGCAACTCTGCAACACACATTGCTGTCACTCCTCCCTTTCCTGCCTGAAAGACGAACTGATTCCACCATCTCTGTGCCCGCTCTCTGCTGAGCAGCAACAGAGAGATTATAGCAGGAATGTTTAGACTGGTCTAAAACAGCAGAAGAGCCTTGCAAAAAAGCTCCTGTTGATCATGTTTAGCACACAGTGAGTTTTGAAGCTGTGACACAAACATTGCTGTCACTCCTCACTTTATCTCCAAAAAGTGCATTTGAGTCCATAGTTTTTGGTGCCCTCTCTCGTATCAAGAGCAGATGTGACAGGGGAGGGCGAGAGCTTAGACTCTAATCCCACAGCCGAAGGGTGTGCAGGGAAACTCCTGCTGGACATCTTCAGCACACAGTGAGCTTTGCAACTCTGAAACACATATAGCTGTCACCTCTCACTTTCCTACCTGAAAGTCCAATTGAATACTACATCTCCTGTGCTGGCTCCTTGTGAGCAGTAGCAGAATATAGCACTTAAGTTTGGAATCTGCTGAAACAGCAGAAGAGACAGTCCAGAAAGTTCCCACTGATCATCAGCGCACAGCGAGCTTTGCAACTCTGTAACACACATTGCTGTCACTCCTCCCTTTCCTGCCTGAAAGACCAATTGATTCCACCATCTCTGTGCCCACACTCTATTGAGCAGGAACGGGGAGAGTATAGCAGGAATGTTTAGACTGGGCTAAAACAGCAGAAGAGCCTTGCAAAAAAGCTCCTGCTTTTCATGTTTAGCGCACAGTGAGTTTTAAACTGCGATACAAACATTGCTGTCACTCACATTATCTCCTAAAAGTGCATTTGAAACCATCGTTTCTGGTGCGCTCTCTCATTTCGAGAGGAGTTGTGACAGGGGAGGACAAGCGCTTGGATTCTAATCCCACAGCTGAAGGGCCAGCAGGGAAACTCCTGCTGGGCATCTTCAGCACACAGTGAGCTTTGCAACTCTGAAACACATATAGCTGTCACCTCTCACTTTTTTACCTGAATGTCCAATTGAATCCTACATCTCCTGTGCTGGCTTCTTGTGAGCAGTAGCAGAATATAGCCCATACGTTTGCACTCTGCTGAAACAGCAGAAGAGACAGTCCAGGAAGTTCCCACTGATCATCTTCAGCGCACAGCGAGCTTTGCAACTCTGCAGCACACATTGCTGTCACTCCTCCCTTTCCTGCCTGAAAGACGAACTGCTTCCACCATCTCTGTGCCCGCTCTCTGCTAAGCAGCAACAGAGAGAGTATAGCAGGAATGTTTAGACTGGGCTAAAACAGCAGAAGAGCCTTGCAAAAAAGCTCCTGCTAATCATGTTTAGCACACAGTGATCTTTAAACTGTGACACAAACATTGCTGTCACTCCTCACTTTATCTCCTAAAAGTGCATTTGAAGCCAACGTTTCTGGTGCGCTCTCTAGTTTCGAGAGGAGTTGTGACAGGGGAGGAGCAGCGCTTGGGCTCTAATCCCACAGACGACGGGCCAGCAGGGAAACTCCTGCAGGGC
This sequence comes from Lathamus discolor, assembly GCF_037157495.1. Lineage (NCBI taxonomy): Eukaryota > Metazoa > Chordata > Aves > Psittaciformes > Psittacidae > Lathamus > Lathamus discolor. The sequence goes on along the minus strand of NC_088908.1, from coordinate 5,626,779 downwards.
ATCTTCAGCACACAGTGAGCTTTGCAATTCTGCAACACACATTGCTGTCACTCCTCCTTTTCCTGCCTGAAAGACCAATTGATTCCAACATCTCTGTGCCCCCTCTCTGCTGAGCAGCAACAGAGAGAAGGAATGTTTAGACTGGGCTAAAACAGCAGAAGAGCCTTGCAAAAAAGCTCCTCCTGATCATGTTTAGCACACAGTGAGCTTTAAACTGTGACACAAACATTGCTGTCACTCTTCACTCTTTCTCCTAAAAGACCATTTCAATCCAAGAACTCCGTTGCCAGCACTCTGCTGAGCAGCAGAGTGAGCAGGATTGTCTGCAATCTGTAAGGCAGTGGAAGAGACAGGCCTGAAGGCTGCTCTTGTGCTTCTTCAACACTCTGAGCTTTACAACTTTGACACACACACTGTTGTCACTCCTCATTGTAGCTCCTAAAAGTGCATTTGAATCCAGCGTTTCTGATCTCCACTCTCGTTTCAAGAGCAGCAGAGGAAGGTGAGCACAAGCGCTTGGAATCCGCTCCCAGTTCCGAAGGGCAGGGAGGGAAAGTCCTTGCAGATCATCTTCAGCGCACAGTGAGCTTTGCAACTCTGAAACACACATTGCTGTCACTCCTCACTTCATCTCCTAATAATCCGTTTGAATCCATGGTCTCTCCCGCCCTCTCTCGTTTGAACAGCAGCAGTGACAGGTGAACACGATCTCTTGGCCTCTGCTCCCACAGCCGAAGAGCCCGGAGTGAAAGCTCCGGCAGGGCATCTTCAGCACGCAGTCAGCTTTGCAACTGTGACACATATATTGCTCTCGCTCCGCACTTTCCTACCTCAAAGTCCAATTGAATCCAAAATCTCTGTGCCCTTTCTCTGCTGGGCAGAAGCAGAGAGAGTAGAGCAGGAACCTTTAGCCAATGCTAAAAGAGCAGAAGAGACAGTCCAGAAAGTTCCCACTGATCATCTTCAGCGCACAGCGAGCTTTGCAACTCTGCAACACACATTGCTGTCACTCCTCCCTTTTTGCCTGAAAGACCAATTGATTCCAACATCTCTGTGCCCACTCTCTGCTGAGCAGCAACAGAGAGAGTAGAGCAGGAATGTTTAGCCTGGGCTAAAACAGCAGAAGAGCCTTGCAAAAAAAGCTCCTGCTAATCATGTTTAGCACACAGTGAGCTTTGAAACTGTGACACAAACATTGCTGTCACTCCTCACTTTATCTCCTAAAAGTGCATTTGAATCCAAAGTTTCTGGTGCTCTCTCTCGTTTCGAGAGGAATTGTGACTGGGGAGGAGGAGCGCTTGGACTCTAATCCCGCAGACCAAGGGCCAGCAGGGAAACACCTGCAGGGCAACTTCAGCACACAGTGAGCTTTGCAACTCTGCAAAACACATTGCTGTAACTCCTCCTTTTCCTGCCTGGAAGGCCAATTGATTCCAACATCTCTGTGCCCACTCTCTGCTGAGCAGCAACAGAGAGAGTAGAGCAGGAATGTTTAGACTGGGCTAAAACAGCAGAAGAGCATTGCAAAAAAAGCTCCTCCTGATCATGTTTAGCACACAGTGAGCTTTAAACTGTGACACAAACATTGCTGTCACTCCTCACTTTATCTCCTAAAAGTGCATTTGAATCCAACGTTTCTGGTGCGCTCTCTCGTTTCGAGAGGAATTGTGACAGGGGTGGACGAGCGCTTGGACTCTAATCCCACAGCCGAAGGGCCAGCATGGAAAATCCTGCTGGGCATCTTCAGCACACAGTGAGCTTTGCAACTCTGAAACACACATTGCTGTCACCTCTCACTTTCCTACCTGAAAGTCCAATTGAATCCTACATCTCCTGTGCTTGCTCTTTATGAGCAGTAGCAGAATATAGCACTTACGTTTGGACTCTGATGAAACAGCAGAAGAGACAGTCCAGAAAGTACCCACTGATCATCTTCAGCGCACAGCGAGCTTTGCAACTCAGCAACACGCATTGCTGTCACTCCTCCCTTTCCTGCCAGAAAGGAAGACCAACTGAATCCACCATCTCTGTGCCCGCTCTCTACTGAGCAGCAACAGAGAGAGTAGAGCAGGAATGTTTAGCCTGGGCTAAAACAGCAGAAGAGCATTGCAAAAAAAGCTCCTGCTAATCATGTTTAGCACACAGTGATCTTTAAACTGTGACACAAACATTGCTGTCACTCCTCACTTTATCTCCTAAAAGTGCATGTGAAGCCAACGTTTCTGGTGCGCTCTCTCGTTTCGAGAGGAGTTGTGAAAGGGAAGAGCAGCGCTTGGACTCTAATCCCACAGACGAAGGGCCAGCAGGGAAACTCCTGCAGGGCATCTTCAGCACACAGTGAGCTTTGCAATTCTGCAACACACATTGCTGTCACTCCTCCTTTTCCTGCCTGAAAGACCAATTGATTCCAACATCTCTGTGCCCCCTCTCTGCTGAGCAGCAACAGAGAGAAGGAATGTTTAGACTGGGCTAAAACAGCAGAAGAGCCTTGCAAAAAAGCTCCTCCTGATCATGTTTAGCACACAGTGAGCTTTAAACTGTGACACAAACATTGCTGTCACTCTTCACTCTTTCTCCTAAAAGACCATTTCAATCCAAGAACTCCATTGCCAGCACTCTGCTGAGCAGCAGAGTGAGCAGGAATGTCTGCAATCTGTAAGGCAGTGGAAGAGACAGGCCTGAAGGCTGCTCTTGTGCTTCTTCAACACACTGAGCTTTACAACTTTGACACACACACTGTTGTCACTCCTCATTGTAGCTCCTAAAAGTGCATTTGAATCCAGCGTTTCTGGTCTCCACTCTCGTTTCAAGAGCAGCAGAGGAAGGTGAGCACGAGCGCTTGGAATCCGCTCCCAGTTCCGAAGGGCAGGGAGGGAAAGTCCTTGCAGATCATCTTCAGCGCACAGTGAGCTTTGCAACTCTGAAACACACATTGCTGTCACTCCTCACTTCATCTCCTCATAATCCATTTGAATCCATGCTCTCTCCCGCCCTCTCTCGTTTGAACAGCAGCAGTGACAGGTGAACACGATCTCTTGGCCTCTGCTCCCACAGCCGAAGAGCCCGGAGTGAAAGCTCCGGCAGGGCATCTTCAGCACGCAGTCAGCTTTGCAACTGTGACACATATATTGCTCTCGCTCCGCACTTTCCTACCTCAAAGTCCAATTGAATCCAAAATCTCTGTGCCCTTTCTCTGCTGGGCAGAAGCAGAGAGAGTAGAGCAGGAACCTTTAGCCAATGCTAAAAGAGCAGAAGAGACAGTCCAGAAAGTTCCCACTGATCATCTTCAGCGCACAGCGAGCTTTGCAACTCTGCAACACACATTGCTGTCACTCCTCCCTTTTTGCCTGAAAGACCAGCTGAATCCACCATCTCTGTGCCCACTCTCTGCTGAGCAGCAACAGAGAGAGTAGAGCAGGAATTTTTAGACCTGCCTAAAACAGCAGAAGAGCCTTGAAAAAAATCTCCTGCTTGATCATGTTTAGCGCACAGTGAGCTTTACACTGCGACACAAACATTGCTGCCACTCACTTTATCTCCTAAAAGTGCTTTTGAATCTATCGTTTCTGGGGCGCTCTCTCGTTTCGAGAGGAGTTGTGACAGGGGAGGACGAGCGCTTGGACTCTAATCGCACAGCCGAAGGGCGTGCAGGGAAACTCCTGCTGGGCATCTTCAGCACACAGTGAGCTTTGCAACTCTGAAACACATATAGCTGTCACCTCTCACTTTCCTACCTGAAAGTCCAATTGAATCATACATCTCCAGTGCTTGCTCCTTGTGAGCAGTAGCAGAATATAGCACTTACGTTTGCACTCTGCTGAAACAGCAGAAGACACAGTCCAGAAAGTTACCACTGATCATCTTCAGCGCACAGAGGGCTTTGCGACTCTGCAACACACATTGCTGTCACTCCTCCCTTTCCTGCCTGAATGACCAACTGAATCCACCATCTCTGTGCCCGCTCTCTGATGAGCAGCAACAGGGAGAGTATAGCAGGAATGTTTAGACTGTGCAAAAACAGCAGAAGAGCCTTGCAAAAAAGCTCCTGCTGATCATGATTAGCACACAGTGAGCTTTGAGGCTGTGACACAAACGTTGCTGTCACTCCTCTCTTTATCTCCTAAAAGTGCATTTGAGTCCAACGTTTTTGGTGCCCTCTCTCGTTTCAAGAGCAGATGTGACAGGGGAGGACGAGCGCTTGGACTCTAATCCCACAGCCGAAGGGCGTGCAGGGAAACTCCTGCTGGGCATCTTCAGCACACAGTGAGCTTTGCAACTCTGAAACACATATAGCTGTCACCTCTGACTTTCCTAGTTGAAAGTCCAATTGAATCATACATCTCCTGTGCTTGCTCCTTGTGAGCAGTAGCAGAATATAGCACTTACGTTTGCACTCTGCTGAAACAGCAGAAGACACAGTCCAGAAAGTTCCCACTGATCATCTTCAGCGCACAGCGAGCTTGGCAACTGTGCAACACACATTGCTGTCACTCCTCCCTTTCCTGCATGAATGACCAGCTGAAACCACCATCTCTGTGCCCGCTCTCTGCTTAGCAGCAACACGGAGAGTATAGCAGGAACGTTTACACTGGGCTAAAACAGCAGAAGAGCCTTGCAAAAAAGCTCCCGCTGATCATGATTAGCACACAGTGAGCTTTGAAGCTGTGACACAAACATTGCTGTCACTCCTCACTTTATCTCCTAAAAGTGCATTTGTGTCCAACGTTTTTGGTGCCCTCTCTCGTTTCAAGAGCAGATGTGACAGGGGAGGACGAGCGCTTGGACTCTAATCCCACAGCCGAAGGGCGTGCAGGGAAACTCCTGCTGGGCATCTTCAGCACACAGTGAGCTTTGCAACTCTGAAACACATATAGCTGTCACCTCTCACTTTCCTACCTGAAAGTCCAATTGAATCCTTCTTCTCCTGTGCTTGCTCTTTGTGAGCAGTAGCAGAACATAGCACTTAGGTTCAGATTCTGCCGAAACAGCAGAAGAGACAGTCCAGAAAGTTACCTCTGATCATCTTCAGCGCACAGCGAGCTTTGCAGCTCTGCAGCACACATTGCTGTCACTCCTCCCTTTCTTGCCTGAAAGACCAATTGATTCCACCATCTCTGTGCCCGCTCTCTATTGAGCAGCAACAGGGAGAGTATAGCAGGAATGTTTAGACTAGGCGAAAACAGCAGAAGAGCCTTGCAAAAAAGCTCCAGCTTTTCATGTTTAGCGCACAGTGAGCTTTACACTGCGACACAAACATTGCTGCCACTCACTTTATCTCCTAAAAGTGCTTTTGAATCTATCGTTTCTGGGGCGCTCTCTCGTTTCGAGAGGAGTTGTGACAGGGGAGGACGAGCGCTTGGACTCTAATCGCACAGCCGAAGGGCGTGCAGGGAAACTCCTGCTGGGCATCTTCAGCACACAGTGAGCTTTGCAACTCTGAAACACATATAGCTGTCACCTCTCACTTTCCTAGTTGAAAGTCCAATTGAATCATACATCTCCAGTGCTTGCTCCTTGTGAGCAGTAGCAGAATATAGCACTTACGTTTGGACTCTGCTGAAACAGCAGAAGAGACAGTCCAGAAAGTTACCACTGATCATCTTCAGCGCACAGCGAGCTTTGCAACTCTGCAACACACATTGCTGTCACTCCTCCCTTTCCTGCCTGAATGACCAACTGAATCCACCATCTCTGTGCCCGCTCTCTGATGAGCAGCAACAGGGAGAGTATAGCAGGAATGTTTAGACTGTGCAAAAACAGCAGAAGAGCCTTGCAAAAAAGCTCCTGCTGATCATGATTAGCACACAGTGAGCTTTGAGGCTGTGACACAAACATTGCTGTCACTCCTCACTTTATCTCCTAAAAGTGCATTTGAGTCCAACGTTTTTGGTGCCCCCTCTCGTTTCAAGAGCAGATGTGACAGGGGAGGACGAGCGCTTGGACTCTAATCCCACAGCCGAAGGGCGTGCAGGGAAACTCCTGCTGGGCATCTTCAGCACACAGTGAGCTTTGCAACTCGGAAACACACATTGCTGTCACCTCTCACTTTCCTACCTGAAAGTCCAATTGAATCCTACTTCTCCTGTGCTTTGCTCCTTGTGAGCAGTAGCAGAATATAGCCCATACGTTTGCACTCTGCTGAAACAGCAGAAGAGACAGTCCTGAAAGTTCCCACTGATCATCTTCAGCGCACAGCGAGTTTGCAACTCTGCGGCACACATTGCTGTCACTCCTCCCTTTCCTGCCTGAAAGACCAACTGATTCCACCATCTCTGAGCCCGCACTCTATTGAGCAGCAACAGGGAGTGTATAGCAGGAATGTTTAGACTGGGCTAAAACAGCAGAAGAGCCTTGCAAAAAAGCTCCTGCTTTTCATGTTTAGCGCACAGTGAGCATTAAACTGAGACACAAACATTGCTGTCATTCACTTTATCTCCTAAAAGTGCATTTGAACCCATCGTTTCTGGTGCGCTCTCTCGTTTCGAGAGGGGTTGTGACAGGGGAGGACGAGCGCTTGGACTCTAATCGCACAGCCGAAGGGCGTGCAGGGAAACTCCTGCTGGGCATCTTCAGCACACAGTGAGCTTTGCAACTCTGAAACACATATAGCTGTCACCTCTCACTTTCCTACCTGAAAGTCCAATTGAATCCTACATCTCCTGTGCTTGCTCCTTGTGAGCAGTAGCAGAATATAGCACTTACGTTTGCATTCTGCTGAAACAGCAGAAGACACAGTCCAGAAAGTTCCCACTGATCATCTTCAGCGCACAGCGAGCTTTGCAACTCTGCAACACACATTGCTGTCACTCCTCCCTTTCCTGCATGAATGACCAGCTGAAACCACCATCTCTGTGCCCGCTCTCTGCTTAGCAGCAACACGGAGAGCATAGCAGGAATGTTTACACTGGGCTAAAACAGCAGAAGAGCCTTGCAAAAAAGCTCCTGCTGATCATGATTAGCACACAGTGAGCTTTGAGGCTGTGACACAAACATTGCTGTCACTCCTCACTTTATCTCCTAAACGTGCTTTTGAGTCCAACGTTTTTGGTGCCCTCTCTCGTTTCAAGAGCAGATGTGACAGGGGAGGACGAGCGCTTGGACTCTAATCCCACAGCCGAAGGGCGTGCAGGGAAACTCCTGCTGGGCATCTTCAGCACACAGTGAGCTTTGCAACTCGGAAACACACATTGCTGTCACCTCTCACTTTCCTACCTGAAAGTCCAATTGAATCCTACTTCTCCTGTGCTTTGCTCCTTGTGAGCAGTAGCAGAATATAGCCCTTACGTTTGCACTCTGCTGAAACAGCAGAAGAGACAGTCCTGAAAGTTCCAACTGATCATCTTCAGCGCACAGCGAGTTTGCAACTCTGCAGCACACATTGCTGTCACTCCTCCCTTTCCTGCCTGAAAGACCAACTGATTCCACCATCTCTGAGCCCGCACTCTATTGAGCAGCAACAGGGAGTGTATAGCAGGAATGTTTAGACTGGGCTAAAACAGCAGAAGAGCCTTGCAAAAAAGCTCCTGCTTTTCATGTTTAGCGCACAGTGAGCATTAAACTGAGACACAAACATTGCTGTCATTCACTTTATCTCCTAAAAGTGCATTTGAACCCATCGTTTCTGGTGCGCTCTCTCGTTTCGAGAGGAGTTGTGACAGGGGAGGACGAGCGCTTGGACTCTAATCCCACAGCCGAAGGGCCAGCAGGGAAACTCCTGCTGGGCATCTTCAGCACACAGTGAGCTTTGCAACTCTGAAACACATATAGCTGTCACCTCTCACTTTCCTACCTGAAAGTCCAATTGAATCCTTCTTCTCCTGTGCTTGCTCTTTGTGAGCAGTAGCAGAATATAGCACTTACGTTCAGATTCTGCTGAAACAGCAGAAGAGAGAGTCCGGAAAGTTAACACTGATCATCTTCAGCGCACAGCGAGCTTTGCAGCTCTGCAGCACACATTGCTGTCACTCCTCCCTTTCCTGCCTGAAAGACCAATTGATTCCACCATCTCTGTGCCCGCACTCTATTGAGCAGCAACAGGGAGAGTATAGCAGGAATGTTTAGACTAGGCTAAAACAGCAGAAGAGCCTTGCAAAAAAGCTCCAGCTTTTCATGTTTAGCGCACAGTGAGCTTTACACTGCGACACAAACATTGCTGCCACTCACTTTATCTCCTAAAAGTGCTTTTGAATCTATCGTTTCTGGGGCGCTCTCTCGTTTCGAGAGGAGTTGTGACAGGGGAGGACGAGCGCTTGGACTCTAATCGCACAGCCGAAGGGCGTGCAGGGAAACTCCTGCTGGGCATCTTCAGCACACAGTGAGCTTTGCAACTCTGAAACACATATAGCTGTCACCTCTCACTTTCCTACCTGAAAGTCCAATTGAATCATACATCTCCAGTGCTTGCTCCTTGTGAGCAGTAGCAGAATATAGCACTTACGTTTGGACTCTGCTGAAACAGCAGAAGAGACAGTCCAGAAAGTTACCACTGATCATCTTCAGCGCACAGCGAGCTTTGCGACTCTGCAACACACATTGCTGTCATTCCTCCCTTTCCTGCCTGAATGACCAACTGAATCCACCATCTCTGTGCCCGCTCTCTGTTGAGCAGCAACAGGGAGAGTATAGCAGGAATATTTAGACTGTGCAAAAACAGCAGAAGAGCCTTGCAAAAAAGCTCCTGCTGATCATGATTAGAACACAGTGAGCTTTGAGGCTGTGACACAAACATTGCTGTCACTCCTCACTTTATATCCTAAAAGTGCATTTGAGTCCAATGTTTTTGGTGCCCTCTCTCGTTTCAAGAGCAGATGTGACAGGGGAGGACGAGCGCTTGGACTCTAATCCCACAGCCGAAGGGCGTGCAGGGAAACTCCTGCTGGGCATCTTCAGCACACAGTGAGCTTTGCAACTCGGAAACACACATTGCTGTCACCTCTCACTTTCCTACCTGAAAGTCCAATTGAATCCTACTTCTCCTGTGCTTTGCTCCTTGTGAGCAGTAGCAGAATATAGCCCATACGTTTGCACTCTGCTGAAACAGCAGAAGAGACAGTCCTGAAAGTTCCCACTGATCATCTTCAGCGCACAGCGAGTTTGCAACTCTGCGGCACACATTGCTGTCACTCCTGCCTTTCCTGCCTGAAAGACCAACTGATTCCACCATCTCTGAGTCCGCACTCTATTGAGCAGCAACAGGGAGTGTATAGCAGGAATGTTTAGACTGGGCTAAAACAGCAGAAGAGCCTTGCAAAAAAGCTCCTGCTTTTCATGTTTAGCGCACAGTGAGCATTAAACTGAGACACAAACATTGCTGTCATTCACTTTATCTCCTAAAAGTGCATTTGAACCCATCGTTTCTGGTGCGCTCTCTCGTTTCGAGAGGAGTTGTGACAGGGGAGGAGCAGCGCTTGGACTCTAATCGCACAGCCGAAGGGCGTGCAGGGAAACTCCTGCTGGGCATCTTCAGCACACAGTGAGCTTTGCAACTCTGAAACACATATAGCTGTCACCTCTCACTTTCCTACCTGAAAGTCCAATTGAATCCTACATCTCCTGTGCTTGCTCCTTGTGAGCAGTAGCAGAATATAGCACTTACGTTTGCACTCTGCTGAAACAGCAGAAGACACAGTCCAGAAAGTTCCCACTGATCATCAACAGCGCACAGCGAGCTTTGCAACTGTGCAACACACATTGCTGTCACTCCTCCCTTTCCTGCATGAATGACCAGCTGAAACCACCATCTCTGTGCCCGCTCTCTGCTTAGCAGCAACACGGAGAGTATAGCAGGAATGTTTACACTGTGCAAAAACAGCAGAAGAGCCTTGCAAAAAAGCTCCTGCTGATCATGTTTAGCACACAGTGAGCTTTGAGGCTGTGACACAAACATTGCTGTCACTCCTCACTTCATCTCCTAAAAGTGCTTTTGAGTCCAACGTTTTTGGTGCCCTCTCTCGTTTCAAGAGCAGATGTGACAGGGGAGGACGAGCGCTTGGACTCTAATCCCACAGCCGAAGGGCGTGCAGGGAAACTCCTGCTGGGCATCTTCAGCACACAGTGAGCTTTGCAACTCGGAAACACACATTGCTGTCACCTCTCACTTTCCTACCTGAAAGTCCAATTGAATCCTACTTCTCCTGTGCTTTGCTCCTTGTGAGCAGTAGCAGAATATAGCCCATACGTTTGCACTCTGCTGAAACAGCAGAAGAGACAGTCCTGAAAGTTCCAACTGATCATCTTCAGCGCACAGCGAGTTTGCAACTCTGCAGCACACATTGCTGTCACTCCTCCCTTTCCTGCCTGAAAGACCAACTGATTCCACCACCTCTGAGCCCGCACTCTTTTGAGCAGCAACAGGGAGTGTATAGCAGGAATGTTTAGACTGGGCTAAAACAGCAGAAGAGCCTTGCAAAAAAGCTCCTGCTTTTCATGTTTAGCGCACAGTGAGCATTAAACTGAGACACAAACATTGCTGTCATTCACTTTATCTCCTAAAAGTGCATTTGAACCCATCGTTTCTGGTGCGCTCTCTCGTTTCGAGAGGAGTTGTGACAGGGGAGGACGAGCGCTTGGACTCTAATGGCACAGCCGAAGGGCGTGCAGGGAAACTCCTGCTGGGCATCTTCAGCACACAGTGAGCTTTGCAACTCTGAAACACATATAGCTGTCACCTCTGACTTTCCTAGTTGAAAGTCCAATTGAATCCTACATCTCCTGTGCTTGCTCCTTGTGAGCAGTAGCAGAATATAGCACTTACGTTTGCACTCTGCTGAAACAGCAGAAGACACAGTCCAGAAAGTTCCCACTAATCATCTTCAGCGCACACCGAGCTTTGCAACTGTGCAACACACATTGCTGTCACTCCTCCCTTTCCTGCGTGAATGACCAGCTGAAACCACCATCTCTGTGTCCGCTCTCTGCTTAGCAGCAACACGGAGAGTATAGCAGGAATGTTTACACTGGGCTAAAACAGCAGAAGAGCCTTGCAAAAAAGCTCCTACTGATCATGTTTAGCACACAGTGAGCTTTGAGGCTGTGACACAAACATTGCTGTCACTCCTCACTTTATCTCCTAAAAGTGCATTTGAGTCCAACGTTTTTGGTGCCCTCTCTCGTTTCAAGAGCAGATGTGACAGGGGAGGACGAGCGCTTGGACTCTAATCCCACAGCCGAAGGGCCAGCAGGGAAACTCCTGCTGGGCATCTTCAGCACACAGTGAGCTTTGCAACTCTGAAACACATATAGCTGTCACCTCTCACTTTCCTACCTGAAAGTCCAATTGAATCCTTCTTCTCCTGTGCTTGCTCTTTGTGAGCAGTAGCAGAATATAGCACTTACGTTCAGATTCTGCTGAAACAGCAGAAGAGACAGTCCTGAAAGTTCCCACTGATCATCTTCAGCGCACAGCGAGCTTTGCAGTTCTGCAGCACACATTGCTGTCACTCCTCCCTTTCCTGCCTGAAAGACCAATTGATTCCACCATCTCTGTGCCCGCACTCTATTGAGCAGCAACAGGGAGAGTATAGCAGGAATGTTTAGACTAGGCTAAAACAGCAGAAGAGCCTTACAAAAAAGCTCCAGCTTTTCATGTTTAGCGCACAGTGAGCTTTACACTGCGACACAAACATTGCTGCCACTCACTTTATCTCCAAAAAGTGCTTTTGAATCTATCGTTTGTGGGGCGCTCTCTCGTTTCGAGAGGAGTTGTGACAGGGGAGGACGAGCGCTTGGACTCTAATCGCACAGCCGAAGGGCGTGCAGGGAAACTCCTGCTGGGCATCTTCAGCACACAGTGAGCTTTGCAACTCTGAAACACATATAGCTGTCACCTCTCACTTTCCTACCTGAAAGTCCAATTGAATCCTTCTTCTCCAGTGCTTGCTCCTTGTGAGCAGTAGCAGAATATAGCACTTACGTTTGGACTCTGCTGAAACAGCAGAAGAGACAGTCCAGAAAGTTACCACTGATCATCTTCAGCGCACAGCGAGCTTTGCAACTGTGCAACACACATTCCTGTCACTCCTCCCTTTCCTGCCTGAATGACCAACTGAATCCACCATCTCTGTGCCCGCTCTCTGATGAGCAGCAAAAGGGAGAGTATAGCAGGAATGTTTAGACTGTGCAAAAACAGCAGAAGAGCCTTGCAAAAAAAGCTCCTGCTGATCATGATTAGCACACAGTGAGCTTTGAGGCTGTGACACAAACATTGCTGTCACTCCTCACTTTATCTCCTAAAAGTGCATTTGAGTCCAACGTTTTTGGTGCCTTCTCTCGTTTCAAGAGCAGATGTGACAGGGGAGGACGAGCGCTTGGACTCTAATCCCACAGCCGAAGGGCGTGCAGGGAAACTCCTGCTGGGCATCTTCAGCACACAGTGAGCTTTGCAACTCGGAAACACGCATTGCTGTCACCTCTCACTTTCCTACCTGAAAGTCCAATTGAATCCTACTTCTCCTGTGCTTTGCTCCTTGTGAGCAGTAGCAGAATATAGCCCATACGTTTGCACTCTGCTGAAACAGCAGAAGAGACAGTCCTGAAAGTTCCAACTGATCATCTTCAGCGCACAGCGAGTTTGCAACTCTGCAGCACACATTGCTGTCACTCCTCCCTTTCCTGCCTGAAAGACCAACTGATTCCACCATCTCTGTGCCTGCTCTCTGATGAGCAGCAACAGGGAGTGTATAGCAGGAATGTTTAGACTGGGCTAAAACAGCAGAAGAGCCTTGCAAAAAAGCTCCTGCTTTTCATGTTTAGCGCACAGTGAGCATTAAACTGAGACACAAACATTGCTGTCATTCACTTTATCTCCTAAAAGTGCATTTGAACCCATCGTTTCTGGTGCGCTCTCTCGTTTCGAGAGGAGTTGTGACAGGGGAGGACGAGCGCTTGGACTCTAATCGCACAGCCGAAGGGCGTGCAGGGAAACTCCTGCTGGGCATCTTCAGCACACAGTGAGCTTTGCAACTCTGAAACACATATAGCTGTCACCTCTCACTTTCCTACCTGAAAGTCCAATTGAATCCTACATCTCCTGTGCTTGCTCCTTGTGAGCAGTAGCAGAATATAGCACTTACGTTTGCACTCTGCTGAAACAGCAGAAGACACAGTCCAGAAAGTTCCCACTGATCATCTTCAGCGCACACCGAGCTTTGCAACTGTGCAACACACATTGCTGTCACTCCTCCCTTTCCTGCATGAATGACCAGCTGAAACCACCATCTCTGTGCCCGCTCTCTGCTTAGCAGCAACACGGAGAGTATAGCAGGAATGTTTACACTGGGCTAAAACAGCAGAAGAGCCTTGCAAAAAAGCTCCTACTGATCATGTTTAGCACACAGTGAGCGTTGAGGCTGTGACACAAACATTGCTGTCACTCCTCACTTTATATCCTAAAAGTGCATTTGAGTCCAACGTTTTTGGTGCCCTCTCTCGTTTCAAGAGCATATGTGACAGGGGAGATCGAGCGCTTGGACTCTAATCCCACAGCCGAAGGGCCAGCAGGGAAACTCCTGCTGGGCATCTTCAGCACACAGTGAGCTTTGCAACTCGGAAACACACATTGCTGTCACCTCTCACTTTCCTACCTGAAAGTCCAATTGAATCCTACTTCTCCTGTGCTTTGCTCCTTGTGAGCAGTAGCAGAATATAGCCCATACGTTTGCACTCTGCTGAAACAGCAGAAGATACAGTCCAGAAAGTTAACACTGATCATCTTCAGCGCACAGCGAGCTTTGCAACTCTGCACCACACACATTGCTGTCACTCCTCCCTTTCCTGCCTGAAAGACCAACTGATTCCACCATCTCTGAGCCCGCACTCTATTGAGCAGCAACAGGGAGTGTATAGCAGGAATGTTTAGACCGGGCTAAAACAGCAGAAGAGCCTTGCAAAAAAGCTCCTGCTTTTCATGTTTAGCGCACAGTGTGCATTAAACTGAGACACAAACATTGCTGTCATTCACTTTATCTCCTAAAAGTGCATATGAACCCATCGTTTATGGTGCGCTCTCTCGTTTCGAGAGGAGTTGTGACAGGGGAGGACGAGCGCTTGGACTCTAATCGCACAGCCGAAGGGCGTGCAGGGAAACTCCTGCTGGCCATCTTCAGCACACAGTGATCTTTGCAACCCTGAACACATATAGCTGTCACCTCTCCCTTTCTTACCTGAAAGTCCAATTGAATCCTACTTCTCCTGTGCTTTGCTCCTCGTGAGCAGTAGCAGAATATAGCCCATACGTTTGCACTCTGCTGAAACAGCAGAAGAGAAAGTTTAGAAAGTTCCCACTGGTCATCTTCAGAACACTGAGAGCTTTGCAACTCTGCAACACACATTGCTGTCACTCCTCCTTTTCCTGCCTGAAAGACCAAAAGATTCCACCATCTCTGTGTCTGCTCTCTGCTGAGCAGCAACAGGGAGAGATGAGCAATAATGTTTAGACTGAGCTAAAACAGCAGAAGAGCCTTGCAAAAAAGCTCCTGCTGATCATGATTAGCACACAGTGAGCTTTGAGGCTGTGACACAAACATTGCTGTCACTCCTCACTTCATCTCCTAAAAGTGCTTTTGAGTCCAACGTTTTTGGTGCCCTCTCTCGTTTCAAGAGCAGATGTGACAGGGGAGGACGAGCGCTTGGACTCTAATCCCACAGCCGAAGGGCGTGCAGGGAAACTCCTGCTGGGCATCTTCAGCACACAGTGAGCTTTGCAACTCGGAAACACACATTGCTGTCACCTCTCTCTTTCCTACCTGAAAGTCCAATAGAATCCTACTTCTCCTGTGCTTTGCTCCTTGTGAGCAGTAGCAGAATATAGCCCATACGTTTGCACTCTGCTGAAACAGCAGAAGAGACAGTCATGAAAGTTCCCACTGATCATCTTCAGAGCACAGCGAGTTTGCAACTCTGCAGCACACATTGCTGTCACTCCTCCCTTTCCTGCCTGAAAGACCAACTGATTCCACCATCTCAGAGCCCGCACTCTATTGAGCAGCAACGGAGTGTATAGCAGGAATGTTTAGACCGGGCTAAAACAGCAGAAGAGCCTTGCAAAAAAGCTCCTGCTTTTCATGTTTAGCGCACAGTGAGCATTAAACTGAGACACAAACATTGCTGTCATTCACTTTATCTCCTAAAAGTGCATTTGAACCCATCGTTTCTGGTGCGCTCTCTCGTTTCGAGAGGAGTTTTGACAGGGGAGGACGAGCGCTTGGACTCTAATCGCACAGCCGAAGGGCCAGCAGGGAAACTCCTGCTGGGCATCTTCAGCACACAGTGAGCTTTGCAACTCTGAAACACATATAGCTGTCACCTCTCACTTTCCTACCTGAAAGTCCAATTGAATCCTACATCTCCTGTGCTTGCTCCTTGTGAGCAGTAGCAGAATATAGCACTTACGTTTGCACTCTGCTGAAACAGCAGAAGACACAGTCCAGAAAGTTCCCACTGATCATCTTCAGCGCACAGCGAGCTTTGCAACTGTGCAACACACATTGCTGTCACTCCTCCCTTTCCTGCATGAATGAAAAGCTGAAACCACCATCTCTGTGCCCGCTCTCTGCTTAGCAGCAACACGGAGTGTATAGCAGGAATGTTTACACTGGGCTAAAACAGCAGAAGAGCCTTGCAAAAAAGCTCCTGCTGATCATGTTTAGCACACAGTGAGCTTTGAAGCTGTGACACAAACATTGCTGTCACTCCTCACTTTATCTCCTAAAAGTGCATTTGAGTCCAACGTTTTTGGTGCCCTCTCTCCTTTCAAGAGCAGATGTGACAGGGGAGGACGAGCGCTTGGACTCTAATCCCACAGCCGAAGGGCGTGCAGGGAAACTCCTGCTGGGCATCTTCAGCACACAGTGAGCTTTGCAACTCTGAAACACATATAGCTGTCACCTCTCACTTTCCTACCTGAAAGTCCAATTGAATCCTTCTTCTCCTGTGCTTGCTCTTTGTGAGCAGTAGCAGAATATAGCACTTACGTTCAGATTCTGCCGAAACAGCAGAAGAGACAGTCCAGAAAGTTAACACTGATCATCTTCAGCGCACAGCGAGCTTTGCAGCTCTGCAGCACACATTGCTGTCACACCTCCCTTTCCTGCCTGAAAGACCAATTGATTCCACCATCTCTGTGCCCGAACTCTATTGAGCAGCAACAGGGAGAGTATAGCAGGAATGTTTAGACTGGGCTAAAACAGCAGAAGAGCCTTGCAAAAAAGCTCCAGCTTTTCATGTTTAGCGCACAGTGAGCTTTACACAGCGACACAAACATTGCTGCCACTCACTTTATCTCCTAAAAGTGCATTTGAATCTATCGTTTCTGGGGCGCTCTCTCGTTTCAAGAGCAGATGTGACAGGGGAGGACGAGCGCTTGGACTCTAATCCCACAGCCGAAGGGCGTGCAGGGAAACTCCTGCTGGGCATCTTCAGCACACAGTGAGCTTTGCAACTCTGAAACACATATAGCTGTCACCTCTCACTTTCCTACCTGAAAGTCCAATTGAATCCTACTTCTCCCGTGCTTTGCTCCTTGTGAGCAGTAGCAGAATATAGCCCATACGTTTGCACTCTGCTGAAACAGCAGAAGAGACAGTCCTGAAAGTTCCCACTGATCATCTTCAGCGCACAGCGAGTTTGCAACTCTGCAGCACACATTGCTGTCACTCCTCCCTTTCCTGCCTCAAAGACCAACTGATTCCACCATCTCTGAGCCCGCACTCTATTGAGCAGCAACAGGGAGTGTATAGCAGGAATGTTTAGACTGGGCTAAAACAGCAGAAGAGCCTTGCAAAAAAGCTCCTGCTTTTCATGTTTAGCGCACAGTGAGCATTAAACTGAGACACAAACATTGCTGTCATTCACTTTATCTCCTAAAAGTGCATTTGAACCCATCGTTTCTGGTGCGCTCTCTCGTTTCGAGAGGAGTTGTGACAGGGGAGGACGAGCGCTTGGACTCTAATCGCACAGCCGAAGGGCGTGCAGGGAAACTCCTGCTGGGCATCTTCAGCACACAGTGAGCTTTGCAACTCTGAAACACATATAGCTGTCACCTCTCACTTTCCTACCTGAAAGTCCAATTGAATCCTACATCTCCTGTGCTTGCTCCTTGTGAGCAGTAGCAGAATATAGCACTTACGTTTGCACTCTGCTGAAACAGCAGAAGACACAGTCCAGAAAGTTCCCACTGATCATCTTCAGCGCACACCGAGCTTTGCAACTGTGCAACACACATTGCTGTCACTCCTCCCTTTCCTGCATGAATGACCAGCTGAAACCACCATCTCTGTGCCCGCTCTCTGCTTAGCAGCAACACGGAGAGTATAGCAGGAATGTTTACACTGGGCTAAAACAGCAGAAGAGCCTTGCAAAAAAGCTCCTACTGATCATGTTTAGCACACAGTGAGCGTTGAGGCTGTGACACAAACATTGCTGTCACTCCTCACTTTATATCCTAAAAGTGCATTTGAGTCCAACGTTTTTGGTGCCCTCTCTCGTTTCAAGAGCATATGTGACAGGGGAGATCGAGCGCTTGGACTCTAATCCCACAGCCGAAGGGCCAGCAGGGAAACTCCTGCTGGGCATCTTCAGCACACAGTGAGCTTTGCAACTCGGAAACACACATTGCTGTCACCTCTCACTTTCCTACCTGAAAGTCCAATTGAATCCTACTTCTCCTGTGCTTTGCTCCTTGTGAGCAGTAGCAGAATATAGCCCATACGTTTGCACTCTGCTGAAACAGCAGAAGATACAGTCCAGAAAGTTAACACTGATCATCTTCAGCGCACAGCGAGCTTTGCAACTCTGCACCACACACATTGCTGTCACTCCTCCCTTTCCTGCCTGAAAGACCAACTGATTCCACCATCTCTGAGCCCGCACTCTATTAAGCAGCAACAGGGAGTGTATAGCAGGAATGTTTAGACCGGGCTAAAACAGCAGAAGAGCCTTGCAAAAAAGCTCCTGCTTTTCATGTTTAGCGCACAGTGTGCATTAAACTGAGACACAAACATTGCTGTCATTCACTTTATCTCCTAAAAGTGCATATGAACCCATCGTTTATGGTGCGCTCTCTCGTTTCGAGAGGAGTTGTGACAGGGGAGGACGAGCGCTTGGACTCTAATCGCACAGCCGAAGGGCGTGCAGGGAAACTCCTGCTGGCCATCTTCAGCACACAGTGATCTTTGCAACCCTGAACACATATAGCTGTCACCTCTCCCTTTCTTACCTGAAAGTCCAATTGAATCCTACTTCTCCTGTGCTTTGCTCCTCGTGAGCAGTAGCAGAATATAGCCCATACGTTTGCACTCTGCTGAAACAGCAGAAGAGAAAGTTTAGAAAGTTCCCACTGGTCATCTTCAGAACACTGAGAGCTTTGCAACTCTGCAACACACATTGCTGTCACTCCTCCTTTTCCTGCCTGAAAGACCAAAAGATTCCACCATCTCTGTGTCTGCTCTCTGCTGAGCAGCAACAGGGAGAGATGAGCAATAATGTTTAGACTGAGCTAAAACAGCAGAAGAGCCTTGCAAAAAAGCTCCTGCTGATCATGATTAGCACACAGTGAGCTTTGAGGCTGTGACACAAACATTGCTGTCACTCCTCACTTCATCTCCTAAAAGTGCTTTTGAGTCCAACGTTTTTGGTGCCCTCTCTCGTTTCAAGAGCAGATGTGACAGGGGAGGACGAGCGCTTGGACTCTAATCCCACAGCCGAAGGGCGTGCAGGGAAACTCCTGCTGGGCATCTTCAGCACACAGTGAGCTTTGCAACTCGGAAACACACATTGCTGTCACCTCTCTCTTTCCTACCTGAAAGTCCAATTGAATCCTACTTCTCCTGTGCTTTGCTCCTTGTGAGCAGTAGCAGAATATAGCCCATACGTTTGCACTCTGCTGAAACAGCAGAAGAGACAGTCATGAAAGTTCCCACTGATCATCTTCAGAGCACAGCGAGTTTGCAACTCTGCAGCACACATTGCTGTCACTCCTCCCTTTCCTGCCTGAAAGACCAACTGATTCCACCATCTCAGAGCCCGCACTCTATTGAGCAGCAACGGAGTGTATAGCAGGAATGTTTAGACCGGGCTAAAACAGCAGAAGAGCCTTGCAAAAAAGCTCCTGCTTTTCATGTTTAGCGCACAGTGAGCATTAAACTGAGACACAAACA
Source organism: Lathamus discolor (assembly GCF_037157495.1). Classification (NCBI taxonomy): domain Eukaryota; kingdom Metazoa; phylum Chordata; class Aves; order Psittaciformes; family Psittacidae; genus Lathamus; species Lathamus discolor. Next base: position 5,607,628 of record NC_088908.1, on the reverse strand, counting down.
TTGCTGTCATTCACTTTATCTCCTAAAAGTGCATTTGAACCCATCGTTTCTGGTGCGCTCTCTCGTTTCGAGAGGAGTTTTGACAGGGGAGGACGAGCGCTTGGACTCTAATCGCACAGCCGAAGGGCCAGCAGGGAAACTCCTGCTGGGCATCTTCAGCACACAGTGAGCTTTGCAACTCTGAAACACATATAGCTGTCACCTCTCACTTTCCTACCTGAAAGTCCAATTGAATCCTACATCTCCTGTGCTTGCTCCTTGTGAGCAGTAGCAGAATATAGCACTTACGTTTGCACTCTGCTGAAACAGCAGAAGACACAGTCCAGAAAGTTCCCACTGATCATCTTCAGCGCACAGCGAGCTTTGCAACTGTGCAACACACATTGCTGTCACTCCTCCCTTTCCTGCATGAATGAAAAGCTGAAACCACCATCTCTGTGCCCGCTCTCTGCTTAGCAGCAACACGGAGTGTATAGCAGGAATGTTTACACTGGGCTAAAACAGCAGAAGAGCCTTGCAAAAAAGCTCCTGCTGATCATGTTTAGCACACAGTGAGCTTTGAAGCTGTGACACAAACATTGCTGTCACTCCTCACTTTATCTCCTAAAAGTGCATTTGAGTCCAACGTTTTTGGTGCCCTCTCTCCTTTCAAGAGCAGATGTGACAGGGGAGGACGAGCGCTTGGACTCTAATCCCACAGCCGAAGGGCGTGCAGGGAAACTCCTGCTGGGCATCTTCAGCACACAGTGAGCTTTGCAACTCTGAAACACATATAGCTGTCACCTCTCACTTTCCTACCTGAAAGTCCAATTGAATCCTTCTTCTCCTGTGCTTGCTCTTTGTGAGCAGTAGCAGAATATAGCACTTACGTTCAGATTCTGCCGAAACAGCAGAAGAGACAGTCCAGAAAGTTAACACTGATCATCTTCAGCGCACAGCGAGCTTTGCAGCTCTGCAGCACACATTGCTGTCACACCTCCCTTTCCTGCCTGAAAGACCAATTGATTCCACCATCTCTGTGCCCGAACTCTATTGAGCAGCAACAGGGAGAGTATAGCAGGAATGTTTAGACTGGGCTAAAACAGCAGAAGAGCCTTGCAAAAAAGCTCCAGCTTTTCATGTTTAGCGCACAGTGAGCTTTACACAGCGACACAAACATTGCTGCCACTCACTTTATCTCCTAAAAGTGCATTTGAATCTATCGTTTCTGGGGCGCTCTCTCGTTTCAAGAGCAGATGTGACAGGGGAGGACGAGCGCTTGGACTCTAATCGCACAGCCGAAGGGCGTGCAGGGAAAGTCCTGCTGGGCATCTTCAGCACACAGTGAGCTTTGCAACTCGGAAACACATATAGCTGTCACCTCTGACTTTCCTAGTTGAAAGTCCAATTGAATCATACATCTCCAGTGCTTGCTCCTTGTGAGCAGTAGCAGAATATAGCACTTACGTTTGCACTCTGCTGAAACAGCAGAAGAGACAGTCCAGAAAGTTACCACTGATCATCTTCAGCGCACAGCGAGCTTTGCAACTCTGCAACACACATTGCTGTCACTCCTCCCTTTCCTGCCTGAATGACCAACTGAATCCACCATCTCTGTGCCCGCTCTCTGATGAGCAGCAACAGGGAGAGTATAGCAGGAATGTTTAGACTGTGCAAAAACAGCAGAAGAGCCTTGCAAAAAAGCTCCTGCTGATCATGATTAGCACACAGTGAGCTTTGAGGCTGTGACACAAACATTGCTGTCACTCCTCACTTTATCTCCTAAAAGTGCATATGAGTCCAACGTTTTTGGTGCCCTCTCTCGTTTCAAGAGCAGATGTGACAGGGGAGGACGAGCGCTTGTTCTCTAATCCCACAGCCGAAGGGCTAGCAGGGAGACTCCTGCTGGGCATCTTCAGCACAGAGTGAGCTTTGCAACTCTGAAACACACATTGCTGTCACCTCTCACTTTCCTACCTGAAAGTCCAATTGAATCCTACTTCTCCTGTGCTTTGCTCCTTGTGAGCAGTAGCAGAATATAGCCCATACGTTTGCACTCTGCTGAAACAGCAGAAGAGACAGTCCTGAAAGTTCCCACTGATCATCTTCAGCGCACAGCGAGTTTGCAACTCTGCAGCACACATTGCTGTCACTCTTCCCTTTCCTGCCTGAAAGACCAACTGATTCCACCATCTCAGAGCCCGCACTCTATTGAGCAGCAACAGGGAGTGTATAGCAGGAATGTTTAGACCGGGCTAAAACAGCAGAAGAGCCTTGCAAAAAAGCTCCTGCTTTTCATGTTTAGCGCACAGTGAGCATTAAACTGAGACACAAACATTGCTGTCATTCACTTTATCTCCTAAAAGTGCATTTGAACCCAACGTTTCTGGTGCGCTCTCTCGTTTCGAGAGGAGTTGTGACAGGGGAGGACGAGCGCTTGGACTCTAATCCCACAGCCGAAGGGCGTGCAGGGAAAGTCCTGCTGGGCATCTTCAGCACACAGTGAGCTTTGCAACTCTGAAACACATATAGCTGTCACCTCTCACTTTCCTACCTGAAAGTCCAATTGAATCCTACATCTCCTGTGCTTGCTCCTTGTGAGCAGCAGCAGAATATAGCACTTACGTTTGCACTCTGCTGAAACAGCAGAAGACACAGTCCAGAAAGTTCCCACTGATCATCTTCAGCACACAGCGAGCTTTGCAACTGTGCAACACACATTTCTGTCACTCCTCCCTTTCCTGCATGAATGAAAAGCTGAAACCACCATCTCTGTGCCCGTTCTCTGCTTAGCAGCAACACGGAGAGTATAGCAGGAATGTTTACACTGGGCTAAAACAGCAGAAGAGCCTTGCAAAAAAGCTCCTGCTGATCATGTTTAGCACACAGTGAGCTTTGAAGCTGTGACACAAACATTGCTGTCACTCCTCACTTTATCTCCTAAAAGTACATTTGAGTCCAACGTTTTTGGTGCCCTCTCTCGTTTCAAGAGCAGATGTGACAGGGGAGGACGAGCGCTTGGACTCTAATCCCACAGCCGAAGAACTAGCAGGGAAACTCCTGCTGGGCATCTTCAGCACACAGTGAGCTTTGCAACTCTGAAACACATATAGCTGTCACCTCTCACTTTCCTACCTGAAAGTCCAATTGAATCCTTCTTCTCCTGTGCTTGCTCTTTGTGAGCAGTAGCAGAATATAGCACTTACGTTCAGATTCTGCCGAAACAGCAGAAGAGACAGTCCAGAAAGTTAACACTGATCATCTTCAGCGCACAGCGAGCTTTGCAGCTCTGCAGCACACATTGCTGTCACACCTCCCTTTCCTGCCTGAAAGACCAATTGATTCCACCATCTCTGTGCCCGAACTCTATTGAGCAGCAACAGGGAGAGTATAGCAGGAATGTTTAGACTAGGCTAAAACAGCAGAAGAGCCTTGCAAAAAAACTCCAGCTTTTCATGTTTAGCGCACAGTGAGCTTTACACAGCGACACAAACATTGCTGCCACTCACTTTATCTCCTAAAAGTGCATTTGAATCTATCGTTTCTGTTGCGCTCTCTCGTTTCGAGAGGAGTTGTGACAGGGGAGGACGAGCGCTTGGACTCTAATCCCACAGCCGAAGGGCGTGCAGGGAAAGTCCTGCTGGGCATCTTCAGCACACAGTGAGCTTTGCAACTCTGAAACACATATAGCTGTCACCTCTCACTTTCCTACCTGAAAGTCCAATTGAATCATACATCTCCAGTGCTTGCTCCTTGTGAGCAGTAGCAGAATATAGCACTTACGTTTGCACTCTGCTGAAACAGCAGAAGAGACAGTCCAGAAAGTTACCACTGATCATCTTCAGCGCACAGCGAGCTTTGCAACTCTGCAACACACATAGCTGTCACTCCTCCCTTTCCTGCCTGAATGACCAACTGAATCCACCATCTCTGTGCCCGCTCTCTGATGAGCAGCAACAGGGAGAGTATAGCAGGAATGTTTAGACTGTGCAAAAACAGCAGAAGAGCCTTGCAAAAAAGCTCCTGCTGATCATGATTAGCACACAGTGAGCTTTGAGGCTGTGACACAAACATTGCTGTCACTCCTCACTTTATATCCTAAAAGTGCATTTGAGTCCAACGTTTTTGGTGCCCTCTCTCGTTTCAAGAGCAGATGTGACAGGGGAGGACGAGCGCTTGGACTCTAATCCCACAGCCGAAGGGCGTGCAGGGAAACTCCTGCTGGGCATCTTCAGCACACAGTGAGCTTTGCAACTCGGAAACACACATTGCTGTCACCTCTCACTTTCCTACCTGAAAGTCCAATTGAATCCTACTTCTCCCGTGCTTTGCTCCTTGTGAGCAGTAGCAGAATATAGCCCATACGTTTGCACTCTGCTGAAACAGCAGAAGAGACAGTCCTGAAAGTTCCCACTGATCATCTTCAGCGCACAGCGAGTTTGCAACTCTGCAGCACACATTGCTGTCACTCCTCCCTTTCCTGCCTCAAAGACCAACTGATTCCACCATCTCTGAGCCCGCACTCTATTGAGCAGCAACAGGGAGTGTATAGCAGGAATGTTTAGACTGGGCTAAAACAGCAGAAGAGCCTTGCAAAAAAGCTCCTGCTTTTCATGTTTAGCGCACAGTGAGCATTAAACTGAGACACAAACATTGCTGTCATTCACTTTATCTCCTAAAAGTGCATTTGAACCCATCGTTTCTGGTGCGCTCTCTCGTTTCGAGAGGAGTTGTGACAGGGGAGGACGAGCGCTTGGACTCTAATCGCACAGCCGAAGGGCGTGCAGGGAAACTCCTGCTGGGCATCTTCAGCACACAGTGAGCTTTGCAACTCTGAAACACATATAGCTGTCACCTCTCACTTTCCTACCTGAAAGTCCAATTGAATCCTACATCTCCTGTGCTTGCTCCTTGTGAGCAGTAGCAGAATATAGCACTTACGTTTGCACTCTGCTGAAACAGCAGAAGACACAGTCCAGAAAGTTCCCACTGATCATCTTCAGCGCACAGCGAGCTTTGCAACTGTGCAACACACATTGCTGTCACTCCTCCCTTTCCTGCATGAATGACCAGCTGAAACCACCATCTCTGTGCCCGCTCTCTGCTTAGCAGCAACACGGAGAGTATAGCAGGAATGTTTACACTGGGCTAAAACAGCAGAAGAGCCTTGCAAAAAAGCTCCTACTGATCATGTTTAGCACACAGTGAGCTTTGAGGCTGTGACACAAACATTGCTGTCACTCCTCACTTTATATCCTAAAAGTGCATTTGAGTCCAACGTTTTTGGTGCCCTCTCTCGTTTCAAGAGCAGATGTGACAGGGGAGGACGAGCGCTTGGACTCTAATCCCACAGCCGAAGGGCCAGCAGGGAAACTCCTGCTGGGCATCTTCAGCACACAGTGAGCTTTGCAACTCTGAAACACATATAGCTGTCACCTCTCACTTTGCTACCTGAAAGTCCAATTGAATCCTTCTTCTCCTGTGCTTGCTCTTTGTGAGCAGTAGCAGAATATAGCACTTAGGTTCAGATTCTGCTGAAACAGCAGAAGAGACAGTCCAGAAAGTTAACACTGATCATCTTCAGCGCACAGCTTGCTTTGCAGCTCTGCAGCACACATTGCTGTCACTCCTCCCTTTCCTGCCTGAAAGACCAATTGATTCAAGCAGGAGATTTTTTGCAAGGCTCTTCTGCTGTTTTAGGCAGGTCTAAAAATTCCTGCTCTACTCTCTCTGTTGCTGCTCAGCAGAGAGCGGGCACAGAGATGGTGGATTCAGCTGGTCTTTCAGGCAAAAAGGGAGGAGTGACAGCAATGTGTGTTGCAGAGTTGCAAAGCTCGCTGTGCGCTGAAGATGATCAGTGGGAACTTTCTGGACTGTCTCTTCTGCTCTTTTAGCATTGGCTAAAGGTTCCTGCTCTACTCTCTCTGCTTCTGCCCAGCAGAGAAAGGGCACAGAGATTTTGGATTCAATTGGACTTTGAGGTAGGAAAGTGCGGAGCGAGAGCAATATATGTGTCACAGTTGCAAAGCTGACTGCGTGCTGAAGATGCCCTGCCGGAGCTTTCACTCCGGGCTCTTCGGCTGTGGGAGCAGAGGCCAAGAGATCGTGTTCACCTGTCACTGCTGCTGTTCAAACGAGAGAGGGCGGGAGAGACCATGGATTCAAACGGATTATTAGGAGATGAAGTGAGGAGTGACAGCAATGTGTGTTTCAGAGTTGCAAAGCTCACTGTGCGCTGAAGATGATCTGCAAGGACTTTCCCTCCCTGCCCTTCGGAACTGGGAGCGGATTCCAAGCGCTCGTGCTCACCTTCCTCTGCTGCTCTTGAAACGAGAGTGGAGACCAGAAACGCTGGATTCAAATGCACTTTTAGGAGCTACAATGAGGAGTGACAACAGTGTGTGTGTCAAAGTTGTAAAGCTCAGAGTGTTGAAGAAGCACAAGAGCAGCCTTCAGGCCTGTCTCTTCCACTGCCTTACAGATTGCAGACATTCCTGCTCACTCTGCTGCTCAGCAGAGTGCTGGCAACGGAGTTCTTGGATTGAAATGGTCTTTTAGGAGAAAGAGTGAAGAGTGACAGCAATGTTTGTGTCACAGTTTAAAGCTCACTGTGTGCTAAACATGATCAGGAGGAGCTTTTTTGCAAGGCTCTTCTGCTGTTTTAGCCCAGTCTAAACATTCCTTCTCTCTGTTGCTGCTCAGCAGAGAGTGGGCACAGAGATGTTGGAATCAATTGGTCTTTCAGGCAGGAAAAGGAGGAGTGACAGCAATGTGTGTTGCAGAATTGCAAAGCTCACTGTGTGCTGAAGATGCCCTGCAGGAGTTTCCCTGCTGGCCCTTCGTCTGTGGGATTAGAGCCCAAGCGCTGCTCCTCCCTTTCACAACTCCTCTCGAAACGAGAGGGCGCACCAGAAACGTTGGCTTCAAATGCACTTTTAGGAGATAAAGTGAGGAGTGACAGCAATGTTTGTGTCACAGTTTAAAGATCACTGTGTGCTAAAATGATTAGCAGGAGCTTTTTTTGCAATGCTCTTCTGCTGTTTTAGCCCAGGCTAAACATTCCTGCTCTACTCTCTCTGTTGCTGCTCAGTAGAGAGCGGGCACAGAGATGGTGGATTCAGTTGGTCTTTCTTTCAGGCAGGAAAGGGAGGAGTGACAGCAATGCGTGTTGCTGAGTTGCAAAGCTCGCTGTGCGCTGAAGATGATCAGTGGGAACTTTCTGGACTGTCTCTTCTGCTGTTTCAGCAGAGTCCAAACGTAAGTGCTATATTCTGCTACTGCTCACAAAGAGCAAGCACAGGAGAAGTAGGATTCAATTGGACTTTCAGGTAGGAAAGTGAGAGGCGACAGCAATATGTGTTTCAGAGTTGCGAATCTCAATGTGTGCTGAAGATGCCCAGCAGGAGTTTCCATGCTGGCCCTTCGGCTGTGAAATTAGAATCCAAGCGCTCGTCCTCCCCTGTCACAACTGCTCTCGAAGCGAGAGAGCGCACCAGAAACGTTGGCTTCAAATGGACTTTTAGGAGATAAAGTGAGGAGTGACAGCAATGTTTGTGTCACAGTTTAAAGATCACTGTGTGCAAAACATGATTAGCAGGAGCTTTTTTGCAAGGCTCTTCTGCTGTTTTAGCCCAGTCTAAACATTCCTGCTCTACTCTCTCTGTTGCTGCTCAGCAGAGAGTGGGCGCAGAGATGTTGGAATCAATTGGTCTTCCAGGCAGGAAAATGAGGAGTTACAGCAATGTGTTTTGCAGAGTTGCAAAGCTCACTGTGCGCTGAAGATGCCCTGCAGGAGTTTCCCTGCTGGCCCTTCGTCTGTGGGATTAGAGTCCAAGCGCTCCTCCTCCCCTGTCACAACTCCTCTCGAAACGAGAGAGAGCACCAGAAACTTTGGATTCAAATGCACTTTTAGGAGATAAAGTGAGGAGTGACAGCAATGTTTGTGTCACAGTTTCAAAGCTCACTGTGTGCTAAACATGATTAGCAGGAGCTTTTTTGCAAAGCTCTTCTGCTGTTTTAGCCCAGGCTAAACATTCCTGCTCTACTCTCTCTGTTGCTGCTCAGCAGAGAGCGGGCACAGAGATGGTGGAATCAGTTGGTCTTTCAGGTAGGAAAGGGAGGAGTGACAGCAATGTGTGTTGCAGAGTTGCAAAGCTCGCTGTGCGCTGAAGATGAACAGTGGGAACTTTCTGGACTGTCTCTTCTGCTCTTTTAGCATTGGCTTAAGGTTCCTGCTCTACTCTCTCTGCTTCTGCCCAGCAGAGAAAGGGCACAGAGATTTTGGATTCAATTGGACTTTGAGGTAGGAAAGTGCGGAGCGAGAGCAATATATGTGTCACAGTTGCAAAGCTGACTGCGTGCTTAAGATGCCCTGCCGGAGCTTTCACTCCGGGCTCTTCGGCTGTGGGAGCAGAGGCCAAGAGATCGTGTTCACCTGTCACTGCTGCTGTTCAAACGAGAGAGGGCGGGAGAGAGCATGGATTCAAATGGATTATGAGGAGATGAAGTGAGGAGTGACAGCAATGTGTGTTTCAGTGTTGCTAAGCTCACTGTGCACTGAAGATGATCTGCAAGGACTTTCCCTCCCTGCCCTTCGGAACTGGGAGCGGATTCCAAGCGCTCGTGCTCACCTTCCTCTGCTGCTCTTGAAACGAGAGTGGAGACCAGAAACGCTGGATTCAAATGCACTTTTAGGAGCTACAATGAGGAGTGACAACAGTGTGTGTGTCAAAGTTGTAAAGCTCAGTGTGTTGAAGAAGCACAAGAGCAGCCTTCAGGCCTGTCTCTTCCACTGCCTTACAGATTGCAGACATTCCTGCCCACTCTGCTGCTCAGCAGAGTGCTGGCAACGGAGTTCTTGGATTGAAATGGTCTTTTAGGAGAAAGAGTGAAGAGTGACAGCAATGTTTGTGTCACAGTTTAAAGCTCACTGTGTGCTAAACATGATCAGGAGGAGCTTTTTTGCAAGGCTCTTCTGCTGTTTTAGCCCAGTCTAAACATTCCTTCTCTCTGTTGCTGCTCAGCAGAGAGGGGGCACAGAGATGTTGGAATCACTTGGTCTTTCAGGCAGGAAAAGGAGGAGTGACAGCAATGTGTGTTACTGAGTTGCAAAGCTCACTGTGTGCTGAAGATGATCAGTGGGAACTTTCTGGACTGTCTCTTCTGCTGTTTCTTCAGAGTCCAAATGTAGAGTGCTATATTCTGCTACTGCTCACAAAGAGCAAGCACAGGAGATGTATTATTCAATTGGACTTTCAGGTAGGAAAGTGAGAGGTGACAGCAATATGTGTTTTAGAGTTGCGATTCTCAATGTGTGCTGAAGATGCCCAGCAGGAGTTTCCCTGCACGCCCTTCGGCTGTGGGATTAGAGTCCAAGCGCTCGTCCTCCCCTGTCACAACTGCTCCCGAAGCAAGAGAGCGCACCAGAAACGTTGGCTTCAAATGCACTTTTAGGAGATAAAGTGAGGAGTGACAGCAATGTTTGTGTCACAGTTTCAAAGCTCACTGTGTGCTAAACATGATTAGCAGGAGCTTTTTTGCAAGGCTCTACTGCTGTTTTAGCCCAGGCTAAACATTCCTGCTCTACTCTCTCTGTTGCTGCTCAGCAGAGAGTGGGCACAGAGATGTTGGAATCAATTGGTCTTCCAGGCAAAAAGGGAGGAGTGACAGCAATGTGTGTTGCAGAGTTGCAAAGCTCGCTGTGTGCTGAAGATGCCCTGCAGGAGTTTCCATGCTGGCCCTTCGTCTGTGGGATTAGAGTCCAAGCGCTCCTCCTCCCCAGTCACAACTCCTCTCGAAACGAGAGAGAGCACCAGAAACTTTGGATTCAAATGCACTTTTAGGAGATAAAGTGAGGAGTGACTGCAATGTTTGTGTCACAGTTTCAAAGCTCACTGTGTGCTAAACATGATTAGCAGGAGCTTTTTTGCAAGGCTCTTCTGCTGTTTTAGCCCAGGCTAAACATTCCTGCTCTACTCTCTCTGTTGCTGCTCAGCAGAGAGGGGGCACAGAGATGGTGGAAACAATTGGTCTTTCAGGCAAAAAGGGAGGAGTGACAGCAATGTGTGTTGCAGAGTCGCAAAGCTCACTGTGCGCTGAAGATGATCAGTGGGAACTTTCTGGACTGTCTCTTCTGCTGTTTCTGCAGAGTCCAAACGTAGAGTGCTATATTCTGCTACTGCTTACAAAGAGCAAGCACAGGAGCTGTATTATTCAATTGGACTTTCAGGTAGGAAAGTGAGAGGTGACAGCAATATGTGTTTCAGAGTTGCGAATCTCAATGTGTGCTGAAGATGCCCAGCAGGAGTTTCCATGCTGGCCCTTCGGCTGTGAAATTAGAATCCATGCGCTCGTCCTCCCCTGTCACAACTGCTCTCGAAGCGAGAGAGCGCGCCAGAAACTTTGGCTTCAAATGGACTTTTAGGAGATAAAGTGAGGAGTGACAGCAATGTTTGTGTCACAGTTTCAAAGCTCACTGTGTGCTAAACATGATTAGCAGGAGCTTTTTTGCAAGGCTCTTCTGCTGTTTTAGGCCAGGCTAAACATTCCTGCTCTACTCTCTCTGTTGCTGCTCAGCAGAGAGTGGGCACAGAGATGTTGGAATCAATTGGTCTTCCAGGCAAAAAGGGAGGAGTGACAGTAATGTGTGTTGCAGAGTTGCAAAGCTCGCTGTGTGCTGAAGATGCCCTGCAGGAGTTTCCATGCTGGCCCTTCGTCTGTGGGATTAGAGTCCAAGCGCTCCTCCTCCCCTGTCTCAACTCCTCTCGAAACGAGACAGAGCACCAGAAACTTTGGATTCAAATGCACTTTTAGGAGATAAAGTGAGGAGTGACAGCAATGTTTGTGTCACAGTTTCAAAGCTCACTGTGTGCTAAACATGATTAGCAGGAGCTTTTTTGCAAGGCTCTTCTGCTGTTTTAGCCCAGGCTAAACATTCCTGCTCTACTCTCTCTGTTGCTGCTCAGCAGAGAGGGGGCACAGAGATGGTGGAATCAATTGGTCTTTCAGGCAAAAAGGGAGGAGTGACAGCAATGTGTGTTGCAGAGTTGCAAAGCTCGCTGTGCGCTGAAGATGATCAGTGGGAACTTTCTGGACTGTCTCTTCTGCTGTTTCTGCAGAGTCCAAACGTAGAGTGCTATATTCTGCTACTGCTCACAAAGAGCAAGCACAGGAGCTGTATTATTCAATTGGACTTTCAGATAGGAAAGTGAGAGGTGACAGCTATATGTGTTTCAGAGTTGCAAAGCTCGCTGTGTGCTGAAGATGCCCTGCAGGAGTTTCCATGCTGGCCCTTCGGCTGTGAAATTAGAATCTATGCGCTGCTCCTCCCCTGTCACAACTCCTCTCGAAACGTGAGAGCGCACCAGAAACTTTGGATTCAAATGCACTTTTAGGAGATAAAGTGAGGAGTGACAGCAATGTTTGTGTCACAGTTTAAAGCTCACTGTGTGCAAAACATGATCAAGCAGGAGATTTTTTGCAAGGCTCTTCTGCTGTTTTAGCCCAGGCTAAACATTCCTGCTCTACTCTCTCTGTTGCTGCTCAGCAGAGAGTGGGCACAGAGATGTTGGAATCAATAGGTCTTCCAGGCAGGAAAAGGAGGAGTGACAGCAATGTGTTTTGCAGAGTTGCAAAGCTCACTGTGTGCTGAAGATGCCCTGCAGGAGTTTCCCTGCTGGCCCTTCATCTGTTGGATTAGAGTCCAAGCGCTGCTCCTCCCCTGTCACAACTCCTCTCCAAACGAGTGTGCGTACCAGAAACTTTGGATTCAAATGCACTTTTAGGAGATAAAGTGAGGAGTGACAGCAATGTTTGTGTCACAGTTTAAAGCTCACTGTGTGCAAAACATGATCAAGCAGGAGATTTTTTGCAAGGCTCTTCTGCTGTTTTAGCCCAGGCTAAACATTCCTGCTCAACTCTCTGTTGCTGCTCAGCAGAGAGCGGGCACAGAGATGTTGGAATCAATTGGTCTTTCAGGCAGGAAAAGAAGTGACAGCAATGTGTGTTGCAGAGTTGCAAAGCTCGCTGTTCGCTGAAGATGATCAGTGGGAACTTTCTGGACTGTCTCTTCTGCTGTTTCTTCAGAGTCCAAATGTAAGTGCTATATTCTGCTACTGCTCACAAAGAGCAAGCACAGGAGATGTAGGATTCAATTGGACCTTCAGGTAGGAAAGTGAGAGGTGACAGCTATTTGTGTTTCAGAGTTGCGAAGCTCACTGGGTGCTGAAGATGCCCTGCAGGAGTTTCCATGCTGGCAATTCGTCTGTGAAATTAGAGTCCAAAAGCTCGTCCTCCCCTGCGACATCTGCTCTCGAAACGAGAGAGCGCACCATAAACTTTGCATTCAAATTCACTTTTAGGAGATAAAGTGAGGAGTGACAGCAATGTTTGTGTCACAGTTTGAAGCTCACTGAGTGCAAAACATGATCAAGCAGGAGATTTTTTGCAAGGCTCTTCTGCTGTTTTAGCCCAGGCTAAACATTCCTGCTCTGCTCTCTCTGTTGTTGCTCAGCAGAGAGCGGGCACAGAGATGGTGGATTCAGTTGGTCTTTCAGGCAGGAAAGGGAGGAGCGACAGCAATGTGTGTTGCAGAGTTGCAAAGCTCACTGTGTGCTGAAGATGATCAGTGGGAACTTTCTGGACTGTCTCTTCTGCTGTTTCAGCAGAGTCCAAACGTAAGTGCTATATTCTGCTACTGCTCACAAAGAGCAAGCACAGGAGATGTATTATTCAATTGGACTTTCAGGTAGGAAAGTGAGAGGTGACAGCAATATGTGTTTCAGAGTTGTGAATCTCAATGTGTGCTGAAGATGCCCAGCAGTAGTTTCCATGCTGGCCCTTCGGCTGTGGGATTAGAATCCAAGCGCTCGTCCTCCCCTGTCACAACTGCTCTCGAAGCGAGAGAGCGCACCAGAAACGTTGGCTTGAAATGCACTTTTAGGAGATAAAGTGAGGAGTGACAGCAATGTGTGTTTCAGAGTTGCAAAGCTCACTGTGCGCTGAAGATGATCTGCAAGGACTTTCCCTCCCTGCCCTTCGGAACTGGGAGCGGATTCCAAGCGCTCGTGCTCACCTGCCTCTGGTGCACTGGAAACGAGAGTGGAGACCAGAAACGCTGGATTCAAATGCACTTTTAGGAGCTACAATGAGGAGTGACAACAGTGTGTGTGTCACAGTTGTAAAGCTCAGTGTGTTGAAGAAGCACAAGAGCAGCCTTCAGGCCTGTCTCTTCCACTGCCTTACAGATTGCAGACATCCCTGCTCACTCTGCTGCTCAGCAGAGTGCTGGCAACGGAGTTCTTGGATTGAAATGGTCTTTTAGGAGAAAGAGTGAAGAGTGACAGCAATGTTTGTGTCACAGTTTAAAGCTCACTGTGTGCTAAACATGATCAGGAGGAGCTTTTTTGCAAGGCTCTTCTGCTGTTTTAGCCCAGTCTAAACATTCCTTCTCTCTGTTGCTGCTCAGCAGAGAGTGGGCACAGAGATGTTGGAATCAATTGGTCTTCCAGGCAGGAAAAGGAGTTACAGCAATGTGTGTTGCAGAATTGCAAAGCTCACTGTGTGCTGAAGATGCCCTGCAGGAGTTTCCCTGCTGGCCCTTCGTCTGTGGGATTAGAGTCCAAGCGCTGCTCCTCCCCTGTCACAACTCCTCTCGAAACGTGAGAGCGCACCAGAAACTTTGGATTCAAATGCACTTTTATTAGATAAAGTGAGGAGTGACAGCAATGTTTGTGTCACAGTTTAAAGCTCACTGTGTGCAAAACATGATCAAGCAGGAGATTTTTTGCAAGGCTCTTCTGCTGTTTTAGCCCAGGCTAAACATTCCTGCTCTACTCTCTCTGTTGCTGCTCAGCAGAGAGCGGGCACAGAGGTGTTGGAATCAATTGGTCTTTCAGGCAGGAAAAGAAGAGACAGCAATGTGTGTTGCAGAGTTGCAAAGCTCACTGTGTGCTGAAGATGATCAGTGGGAACTTTCTGGACTGTCTCTTCTGCTGTTTCAGCAGAGTCCAAACGTAAGTGCTATATTCTGCTACTGCTCACAAAGAGCAAGCACAGGAGATGTATTATTCAATTGGACTTTCAGGTAGGAAAGTGAGAGGTGACAGCAATATGTGTTTCAGAGTTGTGAATCTCAATGTGTGCTGAAGATGCCCAGCAGTAGTTTCCATGCTGGCCCTTCGGCTGTGAAATTAGAATCCAAGCGCTCGTCCTCCCCTGTCACAACTGCTCTCGAAGCGAGAGAGCGCACCAGAAACGTTGGCTTGAAATGCACTTTTAGGAGATAAAGTGAGGAGTGACAGCAATGTTTGTGTCACAGTTTAAAGCTCACTGTGTGAAAAACATGATCAAGCAGGAGATTTTTTTCAAGGCTCTTCTGCTGTTTTAGGCAGGTCTAAAAATTCCTGCTCTACTCTCTCTGTTGCTGCTCAGCAGAGAGCGGGCACAGAGATGGTGGATTCAGCTGGTCTTTCAGGCAAAAAGGGAGGAGTGACTGCAATGTGTGTTGCAGAGTTGCAAAGCTCGCTGTGCGCTGAAGATGATCAGTGGGAACTTTCTGGACTGTCTCTTCTGCTCTTTTAGCATTGGCTAAAGGTTCCTGCTCTACTCTCTCTGCTTCTGCCCAGCAGAGAAAGGGCACAGAGATTTTGGATTCAATTGGACTTTGAGGTAGGAAAGTGCGGAGCGAGAGCAATATATGTGTCACAGTTGCAAAGCTGACTGCGTGCTGAAGATGCCCTGCCGGAGCTTTCACTCCGGGCTCTTCGGCTGTGGGAGCAGAGGCCAAGAGATCGTGTTCACCTGTCACTGCTGCTGTTCAAACGAGAGAGGGCGGGAGAGACCATGGATTCAAACGGATTATTAGGAGATGAAGTGAGGAGTGACAGCAATGTGTGTTTCAGAGTTGCAAAGCTCACTGTGCGCTGAAGATGATCTGCAAGGACTTTCCCTCCCTGCCCTTCGGAACTGGGAGCGGATTCCAAGCGCTCGTGCTCACCTTCCTCTGCTGCTCTTGAAACGAGAGTGGAGACCAGAAACGCTGGATTCAAATGCACTTTTAGGAGCTACAATGAGGAGTGACAACAGTGTGTGTGTCACAGTTGTAAAGCTCAGTGTGTTGAAGAAGCACAAGAGCAGCCTTCAGGCCTGTCTCTTCCACTGCCTTACAGATTGCAGACATTCCTGCTCACTCTGCTGCTCAGCAGAGTGCTGGCAACGGAGTTCTTGGATTGAAATGGTCTTTTAGGAGAAAGAGTGAAGAGTGACAGCAATGTTTGTGTCACAGTTTAAAGCTCACTGTGTGCTAAACATGATCAGGAGGAGCTTTTTTGCAAGGCTCTTCTGCTGTTTTAGCCCAGTCTAAACATTCCTTCTCTCTGTTGCTGCTCAGCAGAGAGTGGGCACAGAGATGTTGGAATCAATTGGTCTTCCAGGCAGGAAAAGGAGTTACAGCAATGTGTGTTGCAGAATTGCAAAGCTCACTGTGTGCTGAAGATGCCCTGCAGGAGTTTCCCTGCTGGCCCTTCGTCTGTGGGATTAGAGTCCAAGCGCTGCTCCTCCCCTGTCACAACTCCTCTCGAAACGTGAGAGCGCACCAGAAACTTTGGATTCAAATGCACTTTTAGGAGATAAAGTGAGGAGTGACATCAATGTTTGTGTCACAGTTTAAAGCTCACTGTGTGCAAAACATGATCAAGCAGGAGATTTTTTGCAAGGCTCTTCTGCTGTTTTAGCCCAGGCTAAACATTCCTGCTCTACTCTCTCTGTTGCTGCTCAGCAGAGAGTGGGCACAAAGATGTTGGAATCAATAGGTCTTCCAGGCAGGAAAAGGAGGAGTGACAGCAATGTGTTTTGCAGAGTTGCAAAGCTCACTGTGTGCTGAAGATGCCCAGCAGTAGTTTCCATGCTGGCCCTTCGGCTGTGAAATTAGAATCCAAGCGCTCGTCCTCCCCTGTCACAACTGCTCTCGAAGCGAGAGAGCGCACCAGAAACGTTGGCTTGAAATGCACTTTTAGGAGATAAAGTGAGGAGTGACAGCAATGTTTGTGTCACAGTTTAAAGCTCACTGTGTGAAAAACATGATCAAGCAGGAGATTTTTTTCAAGGCTCTTCTGCTGTTTTAGGCAGGTCTAAAAATTCCTGCTCTACTCTCTCTGTTGCTGCTCAGCAGAGAGCGGGCACAGAGATGGTGGATTCAGCTGGTCTTTCAGGCAAAAAGGGAGGAGTGACTGCAATGTGTGTTGCAGAGTTGCAAAGCTCGCTGTGCGCTGAAGATGATCAGTGGGAACTTTCTGGACTGTCTCTTCTGCTCTTTTAGCATTGGCTAAAGGTTCCTGCTCTACTCTCTCTGCTTCTGCCCAGCAGAGAAAGGGCACAGAGATTTTGGATTCAATTGGACTTTGAGGTAGGAAAGTGCGGAGCGAGAGCAATGTATGTGTCACAGTTGCAAAGCTGACTGCGTGCTGAAGATGCCCTGCCGGAGCTTTCACTCCGGGCTCTTCGGCTGTGGGAGCAGAGGCCAAGAGATCGTGTTCACCTGTCACTGCTGCTGTTCAAACGAGAGAGGGCGGGAGAGACCATGGATTCAAACGGATTATTAGGAGATGAAGTGAGGAGTGACAGCAATGTGTGTTTCAGAGTTGCAAAGCTCACTGTGCGCTGAAGATGATCTGCAAGGACTTTCCCTCCCTGCCCTTCGGAACTGGGAGCGGATTCCAAGCGCTCGTGCTCACCTTCCTCTGCTGCTCTTGAAACGAGAGTGGAGACCAGAAACGTTGGATTCAAATGCACTTTTAGGAGCTACAATGAGGAGTGACAACAGTGTGTGTGTCACAGTTGTAAAGCTCAGTGTGTTGAAGAAGCACAAGAGCAGCCTTCAGGCCTGTCTCTTCCACTGCCTTACAGATTGCAGACATTCCTGCTCACTCTGCTGCTCAGCAGAGTGCTGGCAACGGAGTTCTTGGATTGAAATGGTCTTTTAGGAGAAAGAGTGAAGAGTGACAGCAATGTTTGTGTCACAGTTTAAAGCTCACTGTGTGCTAAACATGATCAGGAGGAGCTTTTTTGCAAGGCTCTTCTGCTGTTTTAGCCCAGTCTAAACATTCCTTCTCTCTGTTGCTGCTCAGCAGAGAGTGGGCACAGAGATGTTGGAATCAATTGGTCTTCCAGGCAGGAAAAGGAGTTACAGCAATGTGTGTTGCAGAATTGCAAAGCTCACTGTGTGCTGAAGATGCCCTGCAGGAGTTTCCCTGCTGGCCCTTCGTCTGTGGGATTAGAGTCCAAGCGCTGCTCCTCCCCTGTCACAACTCCTCTCGAAACGTGAGAGCGCACCAGAAACTTTGGATTCAAATGCACTTTTAGGAGATAAAGTGAGGAGTGACATCAATGTTTGTGTCACAGTTTAAAGCTCACTGTGTGCAAAACATGATCAAGCAGGAGATTTTTTGCAAGGCTCTTCTGCTGTTTTAGCCCAGGCTAAACATTCCTGCTCTACTCTCTCTGTTGCTGCTCAGCAGAGAGTGGGCACAAAGATGTTGGAATCAATAGGTCTTCCAGGCAGGAAAAGGAGGAGTGACAGCAATGTGTTTTGCAGAGTTGCAAAGCTCACTGTGTGCTGAAGATGCCCAGCAGTAGTTTCCATGCTGGCCCTTCGGCTGTGAAATTAGAATCCAAGCGCTCGTCCTCCCCTGTCACAACTGCTCTCGAAGCGAGAGAGCGCACCAGAAACGTTGGCTTGAAATGCACTTTTAGGAGATAAAGTGAGGAGTGACAGCAATGTTTGTGTCACAGTTTAAAGCTCACTGTGTGAAAAACATGATCAAGCAGGAGATTTTTTTCAAGGCTCTTCTGCTGTTTTAGGCAGGTCTAAAAATTCCTGCTCTACTCTCTCTGTTGCTGCTCAGCAGAGAGCGGGCACAGAGATGGTGGATTCAGCTGGTCTTTCAGGCAAAAAGGGAGGAGTGACTGCAATGTGTGTTGCAGAGTTGCAAAGCTCGCTGTGCGCTGAAGATGATCAGTGGGAACTTTCTGGACTGTCTCTTCTGCTCTTTTAGCATTGGCTAAAGGTTCCTGCTCTACTCTCTCTGCTTCTGCCCAGCAGAGAAAGGGCACAGAGATTTTGGATTCAATTGGACTTTGAGGTAGGAAAGTGCGGAGCGAGAGCAATGTATGTGTCACAGTTGCAAAGCTGACTGCGTGCTGAAGATGCCCTGCCGGAGCTTTCACTCCGGGCTCTTCGGCTGTGGGAGCAGAGGCCAAGAGATCGTGTTCACCTGTCACTGCTGCTGTTCAAACGAGAGAGGGCGGGAGAGACCATGGATTCAAACGGATTATTAGGAGATGAAGTGAGGAGTGACAGCAATGTGTGTTTCAGAGTTGCAAAGCTCACTGTGCGCTGAAGATGATCTGCAAGGACTTTCCCTCCCTGCCCTTCGGAACTGGGAGCGGATTCCAAGCGCTCGTGCTCACCTTCCTCTGCTGCTCTTGAAACGAGAGTGGAGACCAGAAACGTTGGATTCAAATGCACTTTTAGGAGCTACAATGAGGAGTGACAACAGTGTGTGTGTCACAGTTGTAAAGCTCAGTGTGTTGAAGAAGCACAAGAGCAGCCTTCAGGCCTGTCTCTTCCACTGCCTTACAGATTGCAGACATTCCTGCTCACTCTGCTGCTCAGCAGAGTGCTGGCAACGGAGTTCTTGGATTGAAATGGTCTTTTAGGAGAAAGAGTGAAGAGTGACAGCAATGTTTGTGTCACAGTTTAAAGCTCACTGTGTGCTAAACATGATCAGGAGGAGCTTTTTTGCAAGGCTCTTCTGCTGTTTTAGCCCAGTCTAAACATTCCTTCTCTCTGTTGCTGCTCAGCAGAGAGTGGGCACAGAGATGTTGGAATCAATTGGTCTTGCAGGCAGGAAAAGGAGTTACAGCAATGTGTGTTGCAGAATTGCAAAGCTCACTGTGTGCTGAAGATGCCCTGCAGGAGTTTCCCTGCTGGCCCTTCGTCTGTGGGATTAGAGTCCAAGCGCTGCTCCTCCCCTGTCACAACTCCTCTCGAAACGTGAGAGCGCACCAGAAACTTTGGATTCAAATGCACTTTTATTAGATAAAGTGAGGAGTGACAGCAATGTTTGTGTCACAGTTTAAAGCTCACTGTGCGCAAAACATGATCAAGCAGGAGATTTTTTGCAAGGCTCTTCTGCTGTTTTAGCCCAGGCTAAACATTCCTGCTCTACTCTCTCTGTTGCTGCTCAGCAGAGAGCGGGCACAGAGGTGTTGGAATCAATTGGTCTTTCAGGCAGGAAAAGAAGAGACAGCAATGTGTGTTGCAGAGTTGCAAAGCTCACTGTGTGCTGAAGATGATCAGTGGGAACTTTCTGGACTGTCTCTTCTGCTGTTTCAGCAGAGTCCAAACATAAGTGCTATATTCTGCTACTGCTCACAAAGAGCAAGCACAGGAGATGTATTATTCAATTGGACTTTCAGGTAGGAAAGTGAGAGGTGACAGCAATATGTGTTTCAGAGTTGTGAATCTCAATGTGTGCTGAAGATGCCCAGCAGTAGTTTCCATGCTGGCCCTTCGGCTGTGAAATTAGAATCCAAGCGCTCGTCCTTCCTTGTCACAACTGCTCTCGAAGCGAGAGAGCGCACCAGAAACATTGGCTTGAAATGCACTTTTAGGAGATAAAGTGAGGAGTGACAGCAATGTGTGTTTCAGAGTTGCAAAGCTCACTGTGCGCTGAAGATGATCTGCAAGGACTTTCCCTCCCTGCCCTTCGGAACTGGGAGCGGATTCCAAGCGCTCGTGCTCACCTTCCTCTGCTGCTCTTGAAACGAGAGTGGAGACCAGAAACGCTGGATTCAAATGCACTTTTAGGAGCTACAATGAGGAGTGACAACAGTGTGTGTGTCAAAGTTGTAAAGCTAAGTGTGTTGAAGAAGCACAAGAGCAGCCTTCAGGCCTGTCTCTTCCACTGCCTTACAGATTGCAGACATCCCTGCTCACTCTGCTGCTCAGCAGAGTGCTGGCAACGGAGTTCTGGGATTGAAATGGTCTTTTAGGAGAAAGAGTGAAGAGTGACAGCAATGTTTGTGTCACAGTTTAAAGCTCACTGTGTGCTAAACATGATCAGGAGGAGCTTTTTTGCAAGGCTCTTCTGCTGTTTTAGCCCAGTCTAAACATTCCTGCTCTACTCTCTCTGTTGCTGCTCAGCAGAGAGTGGGCACAGAGATGTTGGAATCAATTGGTCTTTCAGGCAAGAAAAGGAGGAGTGACAGCAATGTGTGTTTCAGAATTGTAAAGCTCACTGTGCGCTGAAGATGCCCTGCAGGAGTTTCCCTGCTGGCCCTTCGTCTGTGGGATTAGAGTCCAAGCGCTGCTCCTCCCCTGTCACAACTCCTCTCGAAACGAGAGAGCGCACCAGAAACTTTGGATTCAAATGCACTTTTAGGAGAAAAAGTGAGGAGTGACAGCAATGTTTGTGTCACAGTTTAAAGCTCACTGTGTGCAAAACATGATCAAGCAGGAGATTTTTTGCAAGGCTCTTCTGCTGTTTTAGGCAGGTCTAAAAATTCCTGCTCTACTCTCTCTGTTGCTGCTCAGCAGAGAGCGGGCACAGAGATGGTGGATTCAGCTGGTCTTTCAGGCAAAAAGGGAGGAGTGACAGCAATGTGTGTTGCAGAGTTGCAAAGCTCGCTGTGCGCTGAAGATGATCAGTGGGAACTTTCTGGACTGTCTCTTCTGCTCTTTTAGCATTGGCTAAAGGTTCCTGCTCTACTCTCTCTGCTTCTGCCCAGCAGAGAAAGGGCACAGAGATTTTGGATTCAATTGGACTTTGAGGTAGGAAAGTGCGGAGCGAGAGCAATATATGTGTCACAGTTGCAAAGCTGACTGCGTGCTGAAGATGCCCTGCCGGAGCTTTCACTCCGGGCTCTTCGGCTGTGGGAGCAGAGGCCAACAGATCGTGTTCACCTGTCACTGCTGCTGTTCAAACGAGAGAGGGCGGGAGAGACCATGGATTCAAACGGATTATTAGGAGATGAAGTGAGGAGTGACAGCAATGTGTGTTTCAGAGTTGCAAAGCTCACTGTGCGCTGAAGATGATCTGCAAGGACTTTCCCTCCCTGCCCTTCGGAACTGGGAGCGGATTCCAAGCGCTCGTGCTCACCTTCCTCTGCTGCTCTTGAAACGAGAGTGGAGACCAGAAACGCTGGATTCAAATGCACTTTTAGGAGCTACAATGAGGAGTGACAACAGTGTGTGTGTCACAGTTGTAAAGCTCAGTGTGTTGAAGAAGCACAAGAGCAGCCTTCAGGCCTGTCTCTTCCACTGCCTTACAGATTGCAGACATTCCTGCTCACTCTGCTGCTCAGCAGAGTGCTGGCAACGGAGTTCTTGGATTGAAATGGTCTTTTAGGAGAAAGAGTGAAGAGTGACAGCAATGTTTGTGTCACAGTTTAAAGCTCACTGTGTGCTAAACATGATCAGGAGGAGCTTTTTTGCAAGGCTCTTCTGCTGTTTTAGCCCAATCTAAACATTCCTTCTCTCTGTTGCTGCTCAGCAGAGAGTGGGCACAGAGATGTTGGAATCAATTGGTCTTCCAGGCAGGAAAAGGAGTTACAGCAATGTGTGTTGCAGAATTGCAAAGCTCACTGTGTGCTGAAGATGCCCTGCAGGAGTTTCCCTGCTGGCCCTTCGTCTGTGGGATTAGAGTCCAAGCGCTGCTCCTCCCCTGTCACAACTCCTCTCGAAACGTGAGAGCGCACCAGAAACTTTGGATTCAAATGCACTTTTAGGAGATAAAGTGAGGAGTGACAGCAATGTTTGTGTCACAGTTTAAAGCTCACTGTGTGCAAAACATGATCAAGCAGAAGATTTTTTGCAAGGCTCTTCTGCTGTTTTAGCCCAGGCTAAACATTCCTGCTCTACTCTCTCTGTTGCTGCTCAGCAGAGAGCGGGCACAGAGGTGTTGGAATCAATTGGTCTTTCAGGCAGGAAAAGAAGAGACAGCAATGTGTGTTGCAGAGTTGCAAAGCTCACTGTGTGCTGAAGATGATCAGTGGGAACTTTCTGGACTGTCTCTTCTGCTGTTTCAGCAGAGTCCAAACGTAAGTGCTATATTCTGCTACTGCTCACAAAGAGCAAGCACAGGAGATGTATTATTCAATTGGACTTTCAGGTAGGAAAGTGAGAGGTGACAGCAATATGTGTTTCAGAGTTGTGAATCTCAATGTGTGCTGAAGATGCCCAGCAGTAGTTTCCATGCTGGCCCTTCGGCTGTGAAATTAGAATCCAAGCGCTCGTCCTCCCCTGTCACAACTGCTCTCGAAGCGAGAGAGCGCACCAGAAACGTTGGCTTGAAATGCACTTTTAGGAGATAAAGTGAGGAGTGACAGCAATGTTTGTGTCACAGTTTAAAGCTTACTGTGTGCAAAACATGATCAAGCAGGAGATTTTTTTCAAGGCTCTTCTGCTGTTTTAGGCAGGTCTAAAAATTCCTGCTCTACTCTCTCTGTTGCTGCTCAGCAGAGAGCGGGCACAGAGATGGTGGATTCAGCTGGTCTTTCAGGCAAAAAGGGAGGAGTGACAGCAATGTGTGTTGCAGAGTTGCAAAGCTCGCTGTGCGCTGAAGATGATCAGTGGGAACTTTCTGGACTGTCTCTTCTGCTCTTTTAGCATTGGCTAAAGGTTCCTGCTCTACTCTCTCTGCTTCTGCCCAGCAGAGAAAGGGCACAGAGATTTTGGATTCAATTGGACTTTGAGGTAGGAAAGTGCGGAGCGAGAGCAATATATGTGTCACAGTTGCAAAGCTGACTGCGTGCTGAAGATGCCCTGCCGGAGCTTTCACTCCGGGCTCTTCGGCTGTGGGAGCAGAGGCCAAGAGATCGTGTTCACCTGTCACTGCTGCTGTTCAAACGAGAGAGGGCGGGAGAGACCATGGATTCAAACGGATTATTAGGAGATGAAGTGAGGAGTGACAGCAATGTGTGTTTCAGAGTTGCAAAGCTCACTGTGCGCTGAAGATGATCTGCAAGGACTTTCCCTCCCTGCCCTTCGGAACTGGGAGCGGATTCCAAGCGCTCGTGCTCACCTTCCTCTGCTGCTCTTGAAACGAGAGTGGAGACCAGAAACGCTGGATTCAAATGCACTTTTAGGAGCTACAATGAGGAGTGACAACAGTGTGTGTGTCACAGTTGTAAAGCTCAGTGTGTTGAAGAAGCACAAGAGCAGCCTTCAGGCCTGTCTCTTCCACTGCCTTACAGATTGCAGACATCCCTGCTCACTCTGCTGCTCAGCAGAGTGCTGGCAACGGAGTTCTTGGATTGAAATGGTCTTTTAGGAGAAAGAGTGAAGAGTGACAGCAATGTTTGTGTCACAGTTTAAAGCTCACTGTGTGCTAAACATGATCAGGAGGAGCTTTTTTGCAAGGCTCTTCTGCTGTTTTAGCCCAGGCTAAACATTCCTGCTCTACTCTCTCTGTTGCTGCTCAGCAGAGAGCGGGCACAGAGGTGTTGGAATCAATTGGTCTTTCAGGCAGGAAAAGAAGAGACAGCAATGTGTGTTGCAGAGTTGCAAAGCTCACTGTGTGCTGAAGATGATCAGTGGGAACTTTCTGGACTGTCTCTTCTGCTGTTTCAGCAGAGTCCAAACGTAAGTGCTATATTCTGCTACTGCTCACAAAGAGCAAGCACAGGAGATGTATTATTCAATTGGACTTTCAGGTAGGAAAGTGAGAGGTGACAGCAATATGTGTTTCAGAGTTGTGAATCTCAATGTGTGCTGAAGATGCCCAGCAGTAGTTTCCATGCTGGCCCTTCGGCTGTGAAATTAGAATCCAAGCGCTCGTCCTCCCCTGTCACAACTGCTCTCGAAGCGAGAGAGCGCACCAGAAACGTTGGCTTGAAATGCACTTTTAGGAGATAAAGTGAGGAGTGACAGCAATGTGTGTTTCAGAGTTGCAAAGCTCACTGTGCGCTGAAGATGATCTGCAAGGACTTTCCCTCCCTGCCCTTCGGAACTGGGAGCGGATTCCAAGCGCTCGTGCTCACCTGCCTCTGCTGCACTGGAAACGAGAGTGGAGACCAGAAACGCTGGATTCAAATGCACTTTTAGGAGCTACAATGAGGAGTGACAACAGTGTGTGTGTCAAAGTTGTAAAGCTCAGTGTGTTGAAGAAGCACAAGAGCAGCCTTCAGGCCTGTCTCTTCCACTGCCTTACAGATTGCAGACATCCCTGCTCACTCTGCTGCTCAGCAGAGTGCTGGCAACGGAGTTCTGGGATTGAAATGGTCTTTTAGGAGAAAGAGTGAAGAGTGACACCAATGTTTGTGTCACAGTTTAAAGCTCACTGTGTGCTAAACATGATCAGGAGGAGCTTTTTTGCAAGGCTCTTCTGCTGTTTTAGCCCAATCTAAACATTCCTTCTCTCTGTTGCTGCTCAGCAGAGAGTGGGCACAGAGATGTTGGAATCAATTGGTCTTCCAGGCAGGAAAAGGAGTTACAGCAATGTGTGTTGCAGAATTGCAAAGCTCACTGTGTGCTGAAGATGCCCTGCAGGAGTTTCCCTGCTGGCCCTTCGTCTGTGGGATTAGAGTCCAAGCGCTGCTCCTCCCCTGTCACAACTCCTCTCCAAACGTGAGAGCGCACCAGAAACTTTGGATTCAAATGCACTTTTAGGAGATAAAGTGAGGAGTGACAGCAATGTTTGTGTCACAGTTTAAAGCTCACTGTGTGCAAAACATGATCAAGCAGGAGATTTTTTGCAAGGCTCTTCTGCTGTTTTAGCCCAGGCTAAACATTCCTGCTCTACTCTCTCTGTTGCTGCTCAGCAGAGAGCGGGCACAGAGGTGTTGGAATCAATTGGTCTTTCAGGCAGGAAAAGAAGAGGCAGCAATGTGTGTTGCAGAGTTGCAAAGCTCACTGTGTGCTGAAGATGATCAGTGGGAACTTTCTGGACTGTCTCTTCTGCTGTTTCAGCAGAGTCCAAACGTAAGTGCTATATTCTGCTACTGCTCACAAAGAGCAAGCACAGGAGATGTATTATTCAATTGGACTTTCAGGTAGGAAAGTGAGAGGTGACAGCAATATGTGTTTCAGAGTTGTGAATCTCAATGTGTGCTGAAGATGCCCAGCAGTAGTTTCCATGCTGGCCCTTCGGCTGTGAAATTAGAATCCAAGCGCTCGTCCTCCCCTGTCACAACTGCTCTCGAAGCGAGAGAGCGCACCAGAAACGTTGGCTTGAAATGCACTTTTAGGAGATAAAGTGAGGAGTGACAGCAATGTGTGTTTCAGAGTTGCAAAGCTCACTGTGCGCTGAAGATGATCTGCAAGGACTTTCCCTCCCTGCCCTTCGGAACTGGGAGCGGATTCCAAGCGCTCGTGCTCACCTGCCTCTGCTGCACTGGAAACGAGAGTGGAGACCAGAAACGCTGGATTCAAATGCACTTTTAGGAGCTACAATGAGGAGTGACAACAGTGTGTGTGTCAAAGTTGTAAAGCTCAGTGTGTTGAAGAAGCACAAGAGCAGCCTTCAGGCCTGTCTCTTCCACTGCCTTACAGATTGCAGACATCCCTGCTCACTCTGCTGCTCAGCAGAGTGCTGGCAACGGAGTTCTGGGATTGAAATGGTCTTTTAGGAGAAAGAGTGAAGAGTGACACCAATGTTTGTGTCACAGTTTAAAGCTCACTGTGTGCTAAACATGATCAGGAGGAGCTTTTTTGCAAGGCTCTTCTGCTGTTTTAGCCCAATCTAAACATTCCTTCTCTCTGTTGCTGCTCAGCAGAGAGTGGGCACAGAGATGTTGGAATCAATTGGTCTTCCAGGCAGGAAAAGGAGTTACAGCAATGTGTGTTGCAGAATTGCAAAGCTCACTGTGTGCTGAAGATGCCCTGCAGGAGTTTCCCTGCTGGCCCTTCGTCTGTGGGATTAGAGTCCAAGCGCTGCTCCTCCCCTGTCACAACTCCTCTCGAAACGTGAGAGCGCACCAGAAACTTTGGATTCAAATGCACTTTTATTAGATAAAGTGAGGAGTGACAGCAATGTTTGTGTCACAGTTTAAAGCTCACTGTGTGCAAAACATGATCAAGCAGGAGATTTTTTGCAAGGCTCTTCTGCTGTTTTAGCCCAGGCTAAACATTCCTGCTCTACTCTCTCTGTTGCTGCTCAGCAGAGAGCGGGCACAGAGGTGTTGGAATCAATTGGTCTTTCAGGCAGGAAAAGAAGAGGCAGCAATGTGTGTTGCAGAGTTGCAAAGCTCACTGTGTGCTGAAGATGATCAGTGGGAACTTTCTGGACTGTCTCTTCTGCTGTTTCAGCAGAGTCCAAACGTAAGTGCTATATTCTGCTACTGCTCACAAAGAGCAAGCACAGGAGATGTATTATTCAATTGGACTTTCAGGTAGGAAAGTGAGAGGTGACAGCAATATGTGTTTCAGAGTTGTGAATCTCAATGTGTGCTGAAGATGCCCAGCAGTAGTTTCCATGCTGGCCCTTCGGCTGTGAAATTAGAATCCAAGCGCTCGTCCTCCCCTGTCACAACTGCTCTCGAAGCGAGAGAGCGCACCAGAAACGTTGGCTTGAAATGCACTTTTAGGAGATAAAGTGAGGAGTGACAGCAATGTGTGTTTCAGAGTTGCAAAGCTCACTGTGCGCTGAAGATGATCTGCAAGGACTTTCCCTCCCTGCCCTTCGGAACTGGGAGCGGATTCCAAGCGCTCGTGCTCACCTGCCTCTGCTGCACTGGAAACGAGAGTGGAGACCAGAAACGCTGGATTCAAATGCACTTTTAGGAGCTACAATGAGGAGTGACAACAGTGTGTGTGTCAAAGTTGTAAAGCTCAGTGTGTTGAAGAAGCACAAGAGCAGCCTTCAGGCCTGTCTCTTCCACTGCCTTACAGATTGCAGACATCCCTGCTCACTCTGCTGCTCAGCAGAGTGCTGGCAACGGAGTTCTGGGATTGAAATGGTCTTTTAGGAGAAAGAGTGAAGAGTGACACCAATGTTTGTGTCACAGTTTAAAGCTCACTGTGTGCTAAACATGATCAGGAGGAGCTTTTCTGCAAGGCTCTTCTGCTGTTTTAGCCCAGTCTAAACATTCCTGCTCTACTCTCTCTGTTGCTGCTCAGCAGAGAGTGGGCACAGAGATGTTGGAATCAATTGGTCTTTCAGGCAAGAAAAGGAGGAGTGACAGCAATGTGTGTTTCAGAATTGTAAAGCTCACTGTGCGCTGAAGATGCCCTGCAGGAGTTTCCCTGCTGGCCCTTCCTCTGTGGGATTAGAGTCCAAGAGCTGCTCCTCCCCTGTCACAACTCCTCTCGAAACGAGAGAGCGCACCAGAAACTTTGGATTCAAATGCACTTTTAGGAGATAAAGTGAGGAGTGACAGCAATGTTTGTGTCACAGTTTAAAGCTCACTGTGTGCAAAACATGATCAAGCAGGAGATTTTTTTCAAGGCTCTTCTGCTGTTTTAGGCAGGTCTAAAAATTCCTGCTCTACTCTCTCTGTTGCTGCTCAGCAGAGAGCGGGCACAGAGATGGTGGATTCAGCTGGTCTTTCAGGCAAAAAGGGAGGAGTGACAGCAATGTGTGTTGCAGAGTTGCAAAGCTCGCTGTGCGCTGAAGATGATCAGTGGGAACTTTCTGGACTGTCTCTTCTGCTCTTTTAGCATTGGCTAAAGGTTCCTGCTCTACTCTCTCTGCTTCTGCCCAGCAGAGAAAGGGCACAGAGATTTTGGATTCAATTGGACTTTGAGGTAGGAAAGTGCGGAGCGAGAGCAATATATGTGTCACAGTTGCAAAGCTGACTGCGTGCTGAAGATGCCCTGCCGGAGCTTTCACTCCGGGCTCTTCGGCTGTGGGAGCAGAGGCCAAGAGATCGTGTTCACCTGTCACTGCTGCTGTTCAAACGAGAGAGGGCGGGAGAGACCATGGATTCAAACGGATTATTAGGAGATGAAGTGAGGAGTGACAGCAATGTGTGTTTCAGAGTTGCAAAGCTCACTGTGCGCTGAAGATGATCTGCAAGGACTTTCCCTCCCTGCCCTTCGGAACTGGGAGCGGATTCCAAGCGCTCGTGCTCACCTTCCTCTGCTGCTCTTGAAACGAGAGTGGAGACCAGAAACGCTGGATTCAAATGCACTTTTAGGAGCTACAATGAGGAGTGACAACAGTGTGTGTGTCACAGTTGTAAAGCTCAGTGTGTTGAAGAAGCACAAGTGCAGCCTTCAGGCCTGTCTCTTCCACTGCCTTACAGATTGCAGACATTCCTGCTCACTCTGCTGCTCAGCAGAGTGCTGGCAACGGAGTTCTTGGATTGAAATGGTCTTTTAGGAGAAAGAGTGAAGAGTGACAGCAATGTTTGTGTCACAGTTTAAAGCTCACTGTGTGCTAAACATGATCAGGAGGAGCTTTTTTGCAAGGCTCTTCTGCTGTTTTAGCCCAATCTAAACATTCCTTCTCTCTGTTGCTGCTCAGCAGAGAGTGGGCACAGAGATGTTGGAATCAATTGGTCTTCCAGGCAGGAAAAGGAGTTACAGCAATGTGTGTTGCAGAATTGCAAAGCTCACTGTGTGCTGAAGATGCCCTGCAGGAGTTTCCCTGCTGGCCCTTCGTCTGTGGGATTAGAGTCCAAGCGCTGCTCCTCCCCTGTCACAACTCCTCTCGAAACGTGAGAGCGCACCAGAAACTTTGGATTCAAATGCACTTTTAGGAGATAAAGTGAGGAGTGACAGCAATGTTTGTGTCACAGTTTAAAGCTCACTGTGTGCAAAACATGATCAAGCAGGAGATTTTTTGCAAGGCTCTTCTGCTGTTTTAGCCCAGGCTAAACATTCCTGCTCTACTCTCTCTGTTGCTGCTCAGCAGAGAGCGGGCACAGAGATGGTGGATTCAGCTGGTCTTTCAGGCAGGAAAAGAAGAGACAGCAATGTGTGTTGCAGAGTTGCAAAGCTCACTGTGTGCTAAAGATGATCAGTGGGAACTTTCTGGACTGTCTCTTCTGCTGTTTCAGCAGAGTCCAAACGTAAGTGCTATATTCTGCTACTGCTCACAAAGAGCAAGCACAGGAGATGTATTATTCAATTGGACTTTCAGGTAGGAAAGTGAGAGGTGACAGCAATATGTGTTTCAGAGTTGTGAATCTCAATGTGTGCTGAAGATGCCCAGCAGTAGTTTCCATGCTGGCCCTTCGGCTGTGAAATTAGAATCCAAGCGCTCGTCCTCCCCTGTCACAACTGCTCTCGAAGCGAGAGAGCGCACCAGAAACGTTGGCTTGAAATGCACTTTTAGGAGATAAAGTGAGGAGTGACAGCAATGTGTGTTTCAGAGTTGCAAAGCTCACTGTGCGCTGAAGATGATCTGCAAGGACTTTCCCTCCCTGCCCTTCGGAACTGGGAGCGGATTCCAAGCGCTCGTGCTCACCTGCCTCTGCTGCACTGGAAACGAGAGTGGAGACCAGAAACGCTGGATTCAAATGCACTTTTAGGAGCTACAATGAGGAGTGACAACAGTGTGTGTGTCAAAGTTGTAAAGCTCAGTGTGTTGAAGAAGCACAAGAGCAGCCTTCAGGCCTGTCTCTTCCACTGCCTTACAGATTGCAGACATCCCTGCTCACTCTGCTGCTCAGCAGAGTGCTGGCAACGGAGTTCTGGGATTGAAATGGTCTTTTAGGAGAAAGAGTGAAGACTGACACCAATGTTTGTGTCACAGTTTAAAGCTCACTGTGTGCTAAACATGATCAGGAGGAGCTTTTCTGCAAGGCTCTTCTGCTGTTTAAGCCCAGTCTAAACATTCCTGCTCTACTCTCTCTGTTGCTGCTCAGCAGAGAGTGGGCACAGAGATGTTGGAATCAATTGGTCTTTCAGGCAAGAAAAGGAGGAGTGACAGCAATATGTGTTTCAGAATTGTAAAGCTCACTGTGCGCTGAAGATGCCCTGCAGGAGTTTCCCTGCTGGCCCTTCCTCTGTGGG
Source organism: Lathamus discolor (assembly GCF_037157495.1). Lineage (NCBI taxonomy): Eukaryota > Metazoa > Chordata > Aves > Psittaciformes > Psittacidae > Lathamus > Lathamus discolor. The sequence goes on along the minus strand of NC_088908.1, from coordinate 5,577,693 downwards.
ATTAGAGTCCAAGAGCTGCTCCTCCCCTGTCACAACTCCTCTCGAAACGAGAGAGCGCACCAGAAACTTTGGATTCAAATGCACTTTTAGGAGATAAAGTGAGGAGTGACAGCAATGTTTGTGTCACAGTTTAAAGCTCACTGTGTGCAAAACATGATCAAGCAGGAGATTTTTTTCAAGGCTCTTCTGCTGTTTTAGGCAGGTCTAAAAATTCCTGCTCTACTCTCTCTGTTGCTGCTCAGCAGAGAGCGGGCACAGAGATGGTGGATTCAGCTGGTCTTTCAGGCAAAAAGGGAGGAGTGACAGCAATGTGTGTTGCAGAGTTGCAAAGCTCGCTGTGCGCTGAAGATGATCAGTGGGAACTTTCTGGACTGTCTCTTCTGCTCTTTTAGCATTGGCTAAAGGTTCCTGCTCTACTCTCTCTGCTTCTGCCCAGCAGAGAAAGGGCACAGAGATTTTGGATTCAATTGGACTTTGAGGTAGGAAAGTGCGGAGCGAGAGCAATATATGTGTCACAGTTGCAAAGCTGACTGCGTGCTGAAGATGCCCTGCCGGAGCTTTCACTCCGGGCTCTTCGGCTGTGGGAGCAGAGGCCAAGAGATCGTGTTCACCTGTCACTGCTGCTGTTCAAACGAGAGAGGGCGGGAGAGACCATGGATTCAAACGGATTATTAGGAGATGAAGTGAGGAGTGACAGCAATGTGTGTTTCAGAGTTGCAAAGCTCACTGTGCGCTGAAGATGATCTGCAAGGACTTTCCCTCCCTGCCCTTCGGAACTGGGAGCGGATTCCAAGCGCTCGTGCTCACCTTCCTCTGCTGCTCTTGAAACGAGAGTGGAGACCAGAAACGCTGGATTCAAATGCACTTTTAGGAGCTACAATGAGGAGTGACAACAGTGTGTGTGTCACAGTTGTAAAGCTCAGTGTGTTGAAGAAGCACAAGAGCAGCCTTCAGGCCTGTCTCTTCCACTGCCTTACAGATTGCAGACATTCCTGCTCACTCTGCTGCTCAGCAGAGTGCTGGCAACGGAGTTCTTGGATTGAAATGGTCTTTTAGGAGAAAGAGTGAAGAGTGACAGCAATGTTTGTGTCACAGTTTAAAGCTCACTGTGTGCTAAACATGATCAGGAGGAGCTTTTTTGCAAGGCTCTTCTGCTGTTTTAGCCCAATCTAAACATTCCTTCTCTCTGTTGCTGCTCAGCAGAGAGTGGGCACAGAGATGTTGGAATCAATTGGTCTTCCAGTCAGGAAAAGGAGTGACAGCAATGTGTGTTGCAGAATTGCAAAGCTCACTGTGTGCTGAAGATGCCCTGCAGGAGTTTCCCTGCTGGCCCTTCGTCTGTGGGATTAGAGTCCAAGCGCTGCTCCTCCCCTGTCACAACTCCTCTCGAAACGTGAGAGCGCACCAGAAACTTTGGATTCAAATGCACTTTTAGGAGATAAAGTGAGGAGTGACAGCAATGTTTGTGTCACAGTTTAAAGCTCACTGTGTGCAAAACATGATCAAGCAGGAGATTTTTTGCAAGGCTCTTCTGCTGTTTTAGCCCAGGCTAAACATTCCTGCTCTACTCTCTCTGTTGCTGCTCAGCAGAGAGCTGGCACAGAGATGGTGGATTCAGCTGGTCTTTCAGGCAGGAAAAGAAGAGACAGCAATGTGTGTTGCAGAGTTGCAAAGCTCACTGTGTGCTAAAGATGATCAGTGGGAACTTTCTGGACTGTCTCTTCTGCTCTTTTAGCATTGGCTAAAGGTTCCTGCTCTACTCTCTCTGCTTCTGCCCAGCAGAGAAAGGGCACAGAGATTTTGGATTCAATTGGACTTTGAGGTAGGAAAGTGCGGAGCGAGAGCAATATATGTGTCACAGTTGCAAAGCTGACTGCGTGCTGAAGATGCCCTGCCGGAGCTTTCACTCCGGGCTCTTCGGCTGTGGGAGCAGAGGCCAAGAGATCGTGTTCACCTGTCACTGCTGCTGTTCAAACGAGAGAGGGCGGGAGAGACCATGGATTCAAACGGATTATTAGGAGATGAAGTGAGGAGTGACAGCAATGTGTGTTTCAGAGTTGCAAAGCTCACTGTGCGCTGAAGATGATCTGCAAGGACTTTCCCTCCCTGCCCTTCGGAACTGGGAGCGGATTCCAAGCGCTCGTGCTCACCTTCCTCTGCTGCTCTTGAAACGAGAGTGGAGACCAGAAACGCTGGATTCAAATGCACTTTTAGGAGCTACAATGAGGAGTGACAACAGTGTGTGTGTCACAGTTGTAAAGCTCAGTGTGTTGAAGAAGCACAAGAGCAGCCTTCAGGCCTGTCTCTTCCACTGCCTTACAGATTGCAGACATTCCTGCTCACTCTGCTGCTCAGCAGAGTGCTGGCAACGGAGTTCTTGGATTGAAATGGTCTTTTAGGAGAAAGAGTGAAGAGTGACAGCAATGTTTGTGTCACAGTTTAAAGCTCACTGTGTGCTAAACATGATCAGGAGGAGCTTTTTTGCAAGGCTCTTCTGCTGTTTTAGCCCAGTCTAAACATTCCTTCTCTCTGTTGCTGCTCAGCAGAGAGTGGGCACAGAGATGTTGGAATCAATTGGTCTTCCAGGCAGGAAAAGGAGTTACAGCAATGTGTGTTGCAGAATTGCAAAGCTCACTGTGTGCTGAAGATGCCCTGCAGGAGTTTCCCTGCTGGCCCTTCGTCTGTGGGATTAGAGTCCAAGCGCTGCTCCTCCCCTGTCACAACTCCTCTTGAAACGTGAGAGCGCACAAGAAACTTTGGATTCAAATGCACTTTTAGGAGATAAAGTGAGGAGTGACAGCAATGTTTGTGTCACAGTTTAAAGCTCACTGTGTGCAAAACATGATCAAGCAGGAGATTTTTTGCAAGGCTCTTCTGCTGTTTTAGCCCAGGCTAAACATTCCTGCTCTACTCTCTCTGTTGCTGCTCAGCAGAGAGTGGGCACAGAGATGTTGGAATCAATAGGTCTTCCAGGCAGGAAAAGGAGGAGTGACAGCAATGTGTTTTGCAGAGTTGCAAAGCTCACTGTGTGCTGAAGATGCCCTGCAGGAGTTTCCCTGCTGGCCCTTCATCTGTTGGATTAGAGTCCGAGCGCTGCTCCTCCCCTGTCACAACTCCTCTCCAAACGAGAGTGCGTACCAGAAACTTTGGATTCAAATGCACTTTTAGGAGATAAAGTGAGGAGTGACATCAATGTTTGTGTCACAGTTTAAAGCTCACTGTGTGCAAAACATGATCAAGCAGGAGATTTTTTGCAAGGCTCTTCTGCTGTTTTAGCCCAGGCTAAACATTCCTGCTCAACTCTCTGTTGCTGCTCAGCAGAGAGCGGGCACAGAGATGTTGGAATCAATTGGTCTTTCAGGCAGGAAAAGAAGTGACAGCAATGTGTGTTGCAGAGTTGCAAAGCTCGCTGTTCGCTGAAGATGATCAGTGGGAACTTTCTGGACTGTCTCTTCTGCTGTTTCTTCAGAGTCCAAACGTAAGTGCTATATTCTGCTACTGCTCACAAAGAGCAAGCACAGGAGATGTATTATTCAATTGGACTTTCAGGTAGGAAAGTGAGAGGTGACAGCAATATGTGTTTCAGAGTTGTGAATCTCAATGTGTGCTGAAGATGCCCAGCAGTAGTTTCCATGCTGGCCCTTCGGCTGTGAAATTAGAATCCAAGCGCTCGTCCTCCCCTGTCACAACTGCTCTCGAAGCGAGAGAGCGCACCAGAAACGTTGGCTTGAAATGCACTTTTAGGAGATAAAGTGAGGAGTGACAGCAATGTGTGTTTCAGAGTTGCAAAGCTCACTGTGCGCTGAAGATGATCTGCAAGGACTTTCCCTCCCTGCCCTTCGGAACTGGGAGCGGATTCCAAGCGCTCGTGCTCACCTGCCTCTGCTGCACTGGAAACGAGAGTGGAGACCAGAAACGCTGGATTCAAATGCACTTTTAGGAGCTACAATGAGGAGTGACAACAGTGTGTGTGTCAAAGTTGTAAAGCTCAGTGTGTTGAAGAAGCACAAGAGCAGCCTTCAGCCGGTCTCTTCCACTGCCTTACAGATTGCAGACATCCCTGCTCACTCTGCTGCTCAGCAGAGTGCTGGCAACGGAGTTCTTGGATTGAAATGGTCTTTTAGGAGAAAGAGTGAAGAGTGACAGCAATGTTTGCGTCACAGTTTAAAGCACACTGTGTGCTAAACATGATCAGGAGGAGCTTTTTTGCTAGGCTCTTCTGCTGTTTTAGCCCAGTCTAAACATTCCTGCTCTACTCTCTCTGTTGCTGCTCAGCAGAGAGTGGGCACAGAGATGTTGGAATCAATTGGTCTTCCAGGCAGGAAAAGGAGTTACAGCAATGTGTGTTGCAGAATTGCAAAGCTCACTGTGTGCTGAAGATGCCCTGCAGGAGTTTCCCTGCTGGCCCTTCGTCTGTGGGATTAGAGTCCAAGCGCTGCTCCTCCCCTGTCACAACTCCTCTCGAAACGTGAGAGCGCACCAGAAACTTTGGATTCAAATGCACTTTTAGGAGATAAAGTGAGGAGTGACAGCAATGTTTGTGTCACAGTTTAAAGCTCACTGTGTGCAAAACATGATCAAGCAGGAGATTTTTTGCAAGGCTCTTCTGCTGTTTTAGCCCAGGCTAAACATTCCTGCTCTACTCTCTCTGTTGCTGCTCAGCAGAGAGCGGGCACAGAGGTGTTGGAATCAATTGGTCTTTCAGGCAGGAAAAGAAGAGGCAGCAATGTGTGTTGCAGAGTTGCAAAGCTCACTGTGTGCTGAAGATGATCAGTGGGAACTTTCTGGACTGTCTCTTCTGCTGTTTCAGCAGAGTCCAAACGTAAGTGCTATATTCTGCTACTGCTCACAAAGAGCAAGCACAGGAGATGTATTATTCAATTGGACTTTCAGGTAGGAAAGTGAGAGGTGACAGCAATATGTGTTTCAGAGTTGTGAATCTCAATGTGTGCTGAAGATGCCCAGCAGTAGTTTCCATGCTGGCCCTTCGGCTGTGAAATTAGAATCCAAGCGCTCGTCCTCCCCTGTCACAACTGCTCTCGAAGCGAGAGAGCGCACCAGAAACGTTGGCTTGAAATGCACTTTTAGGAGATAAAGTGAGGAGTGACAGCAATGTGTGTTTCAGAGTTGCAAAGCTCACTGTGCGCTGAAGATGATCTGCAAGGACTTTCCCTCCCTGCCCTTCGGAACTGGGAGCGGATTCCAAGCGCTCGTGCTCACCTGCCTCTGCTGCACTGGAAACGAGAGTGGAGACCAGAAACGCTGGATTCAAATGCACTTTTAGGAGCTACAATGAGGAGTGACAACAGTGTGTGTGTCACAGTTGTAAAGCTCAGTGTGTTGAAGAAGCACAAGAGCAGCCTTCAGGCCTGTCTCTTCCACTGCCTTACAGATTGCAGACATCCCTGCTCACTCTGCTGATCAGCAGAGTGCTGACAACGGAGTTCTTGGATTGAAATGGTCTTTTAGGAGAAAGAGTGAAGAGTGACAGCAATGTTTGTGTCACCGTTTAAAGCTCACTGTGTGCTAAACATGATCAGGAGGAGCTTTTTTGCAAGGCTCATCTGCTGTTTTAGCCCAGTCTGAACATTCCTGCTCTACTCTCTCTGTTGCTGCTCAGCAGAGAGTGGGCACAGAGATGTTGGAATCAATTGGTCTTTCAGTCAAGAAAAGGAGGAGTGACAGCAATGTGTGTTGCAGAATTGCAAAGCTCACTGTGTGCTGAAGATGCCCTGCAGGAGTTTCCCTGCTGGCCCTTCGTCTGTGGGATTAGAGTCCAAGCGCTGCTCCTCCCCTGTCACAACTGCTCTCGAAGCGAGAGAGCGCACCAGAAACGTTGGCTTGAAATGCACTTTTAGGAGATAAAGTGAGGAGTGACAGCAATGTTTGTGTCACAGTTTAAAGCTCACTGTGTGCAAAACATGATCAAGCAGGAGATTTTTTTCAAGGCTCTTCTGCTGTTTTAGGCAGGTCTAAAAATTCCTGCTCTACTCTCTCTGTTGCTGCTCAGCAGAGAGCGGGCACAGAGATGGTGGATTCAGCTGGTCTTTCAGGCAAAAAGGGAGGAGTGACAGCAATGTGTGTTGCAGAGTTGCAAAGCTCGCTGTGCGCTGAAGATGATCAGTGGGAACTTTCTGGACTGTCTCTTCTGCTCTTTTAGCATTGGCTAAAGGTTCCTGCTCTACTCTCTCTGCTTCTGCCCAGCAGAGAAAGGGCACAGAGATTTTGGATTCAATTGGACTTTGAGGTAGGAAAGTGCGGAGCGAGAGCAATATATGTGTCACAGTTGCAAAGCTGACTGCGTGCTGAAGATGCCCTGCCGGAGCTTTCACTCCGGGCTCTTCGGCTGTGGGAGCAGAGGCCAAGAGATCGTGTTCACCTGTCACTGCTGCTGTTCAAACGAGAGAGGGCGGGAGAGACCATGGATTCAAACGGATTATTAGGAGATGAAGTGAGGAGTGACAGCAATGTGTGTTTCAGAGTTGCAAAGCTCACTGTGCGCTGAAGATGATCTGCAAGGACTTTCCCTCCCTGCCCTTCGGAACTGGGAGCGGATTCCAAGCGCTCGTGCTCACCTTCCTCTGCTGCTCTTGAAATGAGAGTGGAGACCAGAAACGCTGGATTCAAATGCACTTTTAGGAGCTACAATGAGGAGTGACAACAGTGTGTGTGTCACAGTTGTAAAGCTCAGTGTGTTGAAGAAGCACAAGAGCAGCCTTCAGGCCTGTCTCTTCCACTGCCTTACAGATTGCAGACATTCCTGCTCACTCTGCTGCTCAGCAGAGTGCTGGCAACGGAGTTCTTGGATTGAAATGGTCTTTTAGGAGAAAGAGTGAAGAGTGACAGCAATGTTTGTGTCACAGTTTAAAGCTCACTGTGTGCTAAACATGATCAGGAGGAGCTTTTTGCAAGGCTCTTCTGCTGTTTTAGCCCAGTCTAAACATTCCTTCTCTCTGTTGCTGCTCAGCAGAGAGTGGGCACAGAGATGTTGGAATCAATTGGTCTTCCAGGCAGGAAAAGGAGTTACAGCAATGTGTGTTGCAGAATTGCAAAGCTCACTGTGTGCTGAAGATGCCCTGCAGGAGTTTCCCTGCTGGCCCTTCGTCTGTGGGATTAGAGTCCAAGCGCTGCTCCTCCCCTGTCACAACTCCTCTCGAAACGTGAGAGCGCACCAGAAACTTTGGATTCAAATGCACTTTTAGGAGATAAAGTGAGGAGTGACATCAATGTTTGTGTCACAGTTTAAAGCTCACTGTGTGCAAAACATGATCAAGCAGGAGATTTTTTGCAAGGCTCTTCTGCTGTTTTAGCCCAGGCTAAACATTCCTGCTCTACTCTCTCTGTTGCTGCTCAGCAGAGAGCGGGCACAGAGGTGTTGGAATCAATTGGTCTTTCAGGCAGGAAAAGAAGAGACAGCAATGTGTGTTGCAGAGTTGCAAAGCTCACTGTGTGCTGAAGATGATCAGTGGGAACTTTCTGGACTGTCTCTTCTGCTGTTTCAGCAGAGTCCAAACGTAAGTGCTATATTCTGCTACTGCTCACAAAGAGCAAGCACAGGAGATGTATTATTCAATTGGACTTTCAGGTAGGAAAGTGAGAGGTGACAGCAATATGTGTTTCAGAGTTGTGAATCTCAATGTGCGCTGAAGATGCCCAGCAGTAGTTTCCATGCTGGCCCTTCGGCTGTGAAATTAGAATCCAAGCGCTCGTCCTCCCCTGTCACAACTGCTCTCGAAGCGAGAGAGCGCACCAGAAACGTTGGCTTGAAATGCACTTTTAGGAGATAAAGTGAGGAGTGACAGCAATGTGTGTTTCAGAGTTGCAAAGCTCACTGTGCGCTGAAGATGATCTGCAAGGACTTTCCCTCCCTGCCCTTCGGAACTGGGAGCGGATTCCAAGCGCTCGTGCTCACCTTCCTCTGCTGCTCTTGAAACGAGAGTGGAGACCAGAAACGCTGGATTCAAATGCACTTTTAGGAGCTACAATGAGGAGTGACAACAGTGTGTGTGTCACAGTTGTAAAGCTCAGTGTGTTGAAGAAGCACAAGAGCAGCCTTCAGGCCTGTCTCTTCCACTGCCTTACAGATTGCAGACATTCCTGCTCACTCTGCTGCTCAGCAGAGTGCTGGCAACGGAGTTCTTGGATTGAAATGGTCTTTTAGGAGAAAGAGTGAAGAGTGACAGCAATGTTTGTGTCACAGTTTAAAGCTCACTGTGTGCAAAACATGATCAAGCAGGAGATTTTTTGCAAGGCTCTTCTGCTGTTTTAGCCCAGGCTAAACATTCCTGCTCTACTCTCTCTGTTGCTGCTCAGCAGAGAGTGGGCACAGAGATGTTGGAATCAATAGGTCTTCCAGGCAGGAAAAGGAGGAGTGACAGCAATGTGTGTTGCAGAATTGCAAAGCTCACTGTGTGCTGAAGATGCCCTGCTGGAGTTTCCCTGCTGGCCCTTCGTCTGTAGGATTAGAGTCCAAGCGCTGCTCCTCCCCTGTCACAACTCCTCTCGAAACGTGAGAGCGCACCAGAAACTTTGGATTCAAATGCACTTTTAGGAGATAAAGTGAGGAGTGACAGCAATGTTTGTGTCACAGTTTAAAGCTCACTGTGTGCAAAACATGATCAAGCAGGAGATTTTTTGCAAGGCTCTTCTGCTGTTTTAGCCCAGGCTAAACATTACTGCTCTACTCTCTCTGTTGCTGCTCAGCAGAGAGCGGGCACAGAGGTGTTGGAATCAATTGGTCTTTCAGGCAGGAAAAGAAGAGACAGCAATGTGTGTTGCAGAGTTGCAAAGCTCACTGTGTGCTGAAGATGATCAGTGGGAACTTTCTGGACTGTCTCTTCTGCTATTTCAGCAGAGTCCAAACGTAAGTGCTATATTCTGCTACTGCTCACAAAGAGCAAGCACAGGAGATGTATTATTCAATTGGACTTTCAGGTAGGAAAGTGAGAGGTGACAGCAATATGTGTTTCAGAGTTGTGAATCTCAAAGTGTGCTGAAGATGCCCAGCAGTAGTTTCCATGCTGGCCCTTCGGCTGTGAAATTAGAATCCAAGCGCTCGTCCTCCCCTGTCACAACTGCTCTCGAAGCGAGAGAGCGCACCAGAAACGTTGGCTTGAAATGCACTTTTAGGAGATAAAGTGAGGAGTGACAGCAATGTGTGTTTCAGAGTTGCAAAGCTCACTGTGCGCTGAAGATGATCTGCAAGGACTTTCCCTCCCTGCCCTTCGGAACTGGGAGCGGATTCCAAGCGCTCGTGCTCACCTGCCTCTGCTGCACTGGAAACGAGAGTGGAGACCAGAAACGCTGGATTCAAATGCACTTTTAGGAGCTACAATGAGGAGTGACAACAGTGTGTGTGTCACAGTTGTAAAGCTCAGTGTGTTGAAGAAGCACAAGAGCAGCCTTCAGGCCTGTCTCTTCCACTGCCTTACAGATTGCAGACATCCCTGCTCACTCTGCTGATCAGCAGAGTGCTGACAACGGAGTTCTTGGATTGAAATGGTCTTTTAGGAGAAAGAGTGAAGAGTGACAGCAATGTTTGTGTCACCGTTTAAAGCTCACTGTGTGCTAAACATGATCAGGAGGAGCTTTTTTGCAAGGCTCATCTGCTGTTTTAGCCCAGTCTGAACATTCCTGCTCTACTCTCTCTGTTGCTGCTCAGCAGAGAGTGGGCACAGAGATGTTGGAATCAATTGGTCTTTCAGTCAAGAAAAGGAGGAGTGACAGCAATGTGTGTTGCAGAATTGCAAAGCTCACTGTGTGCTGAAGATGCCCTGCAGGAGTTTCCCTGCTGGCCCTTCGTCTGTGGGATTAGAGTCCAAGCGCTGCTCCTCCCCTGTCACAACTGCTCTCGAAGCGAGAGAGCGCACCAGAAACGTTGGCTTGAAATGCACTTTTAGGAGATAAAGTGAGGAGTGACAGCAATGTTTGTGTCACAGTTTAAAGCTCACTGTGTGCAAAACATGATCAAGCAGGAGATTTTTTTCAAGGCTCTTCTGCTGTTTTAGGCAGGTCTAAAAATTCCTGCTCTACTCTCTCTGTTGCTGCTCAGCAGAGAGCGGGCACAGAGATGGTGGATTCAGCTGATCTTTCAGGCAAAAAGGGAGGAGTGACAGCAATGTGTGTTGCAGAGTTGCAAAGCTCGCTGTGCGCTGAAGATGATCAGTGGGAACTTTCTGGACTGTCTCTTCTGCTCTTTTAGCATTGGCTAAAGGTTCCTGCTCTACTCTCTCTGCTTCTGCCCAGCAGAGAAAGGGCACAGAGATTTTGGATTCAATTGGACTTTGAGGTAGGAAAGTGCGGAGCGAGAGCAATATATGTGTCACAGTTGCAAAGCTGACTGCGTGCTGAAGATGCCCTGCCGGAGCTTTCACTCCGGGCTCTTCGGCTGTGGGAGCAGAGGCCAAGAGATCGTGTTCACCTGTCACTGCTGCTGTTCAAACGAGAGAGGGCGGGAGAGACCATGGATTCAAACGGATTATTAGGAGATGAAGTGAGGAGTGACAGCAATGTGTGTTTCAGAGTTGCAAAGCTCACTGTGCGCTGAAGATGATCTGCAAGGACTTTCCCTCCCTGCCCTTCGGAACTGGGAGCGGATTCCAAGCGCTCGTGCTCACCTTCCTCTGCTGCTCTTGAAACGAGAGTGGAGACCAGAAACGCTGGATTCAAATGCACTTTTAGGAGCTACAATGAGGAGTGACAACAGTGTTTGTGTCACAGTTGTAAAGCTCAGTGTGTTGAAGAAGCACAAGAGCAGCCTTCAGGCCTGTCTCTTCCACTGCCTTACAGATTGCAGACATTCCTGCTCACTCTGCTGCTCAGCAGAGTGCTGGCAACGGAGTTCTTGGATTGAAATGGTCTTTTAGGAGAAAGAGTGAAGAGTGACAGCAATGTTTGTGTCACAGTTTAAAGCTCACTGTGTGCTAAACATGATCAGGAGGAGCTTTTTTGCAAGGCTCTTCTGCTGTTTTAGCCCAATCTAAACATTCCTTCTCTCTGTTGCTGCTCAGCAGAGAGTGGGCACAGAGATGTTGGAATCAATTGGTCTTCCAGGCAGGAAAAGGAGTTACAGCAATGTGTGTTGCAGAATTGCAAAGCTCACTGTGTGCTGAAGATGCCCTGCAGGAGTTTCCCTGCTGGCCCTTCGTCTGTGGGATTAGAGTCCAAGCGCTGCTCCTCCCCTGTCACAACTCCTCTCGAAACGTGAGAGCGCACCAGAAACTTTGGATTCAAATGCACTTTTAGGAGATAAAGTGAGGAGTGACATCAATGTTTGTGTCACAGTTTAAAGGTCACTGTGTGCAAAACATGATCAAGCAGGAGATTTTTTGCAAGGCTCTTCTGCTGTTTTAGCCCAGGCTAAACATTCCTGCTCTACTCTCTCTGTTGCTGCTCAGCAGAGAGCGGGCACAGAGGTGTTGGAATCAATTGGTCTTTCAGGCAGGAAAAGAAGAGACAGCAATGTGTGTTGCAGAGTTGCAAAGCTCACTGTGTGCTGAAGATGATCAGTGGGAACTTTCTGGACTGTCTCTTCTGCTGTTTCAGCAGAGTCCAAACGTAAGTGCTATATTCTGCTACTGCTCACAAAGAGCAAGCACAGGAGATGTATTATTCAATTGGACTTTCAGGTAGGAAAGTGAGAGGTGACAGCAATATGTGTTTCAGAGTTGTGAATCTCAATGTGTGCTGAAGATGCCCAGCAGTAGTTTCCATGCTGGCCCTTCGGCTGTGAAATTAAAATCCAAGCGCTCGTCCTCCCCTGTCACAACTGCTCTCGAAGCGAGAGAGCGCACCAGAAACGTTGGCTTGAAATGCACTTTTAGGAGATAAAGTGAGGAGTGACAGCAATGTTTGTGTCACAGTTTAAAGCTCACTGTGTGCAAAACATGATCAAGCAGGAGATTTTTTTCAAGGCTCTTCTGCTGTTTTAGGCAGGTCTAAAAATTCCTGCTCTACTCTCTCTGTTGCTGCTCAGCAGAGAGCGGGCACAGAGATGGTGGATTCAGCTGGTCTTTCAGGCAAAAAGGGAGGAGTGACAGCAATGTGTGTTGCAGAGTTGCAAAGCTCGCTGTGCGCTGAAGATGATCAGTGGGAACTTTCTGGACTGTCTCTTCTGCTCTTTTAGCATTGGCTAAAAGTTCCTGCTCTACTCTCTCTGCTTCTGCCCAGCAGAGAAAGGGCACAGAGATTTTGGATTCAATTGGACTTTGAGGTAGGAAAGTGCGGAGCGAGAGCAATATATGTGTCACAGTTGCAAAGCTGACTGCGTGCTGAAGATGCCCTGCCGGAGCTTTCACTCCGGGCTCTTCGGCTGTGGGAGCAGAGGCCAAGAGATCGTGTTCACCTGTCACTGCTGCTGTTCAAACGAGAGAGGGCGGGAGAGACCATGGATTCAAACGGATTATTAGGAGATGAAGTGAGGAGTGACAGCAATGTGTGTTTCAGAGTTGCAAAGCTCACTGTGCGCTGAAGATGATCTGCAAGGACTTTCCCTCCCTGCCCTTCGGAACTGGGAGCGGATTCCAAGCGCTCGTGCTCACCTTCCTCTGCTGCTCTTGAAACGAGAGTGGAGACCAGAAACGCTGGATTCAAATGCACTTTTAGGAGCTACAATGAGGAGTGACAACAGTGTGTGTGTCACAGTTGTAAAGCTCAGTGTGTTGAAGAAGCACAAGAGCAGCCTCCAGGCCTGTCTCTTCCACTGCCTTACAGATTGCAGACATTCCTGCTCACTCTGCTGCTCAGCAGAGTGCTGGCAACGGAGTTCTTGGATTGAAATGGTCTTTTAGGAGAAAGAGTGAAGAGTGACAGCAATGTTTGTGTCACAGTTTAAAGCTCACTGTGTGCTAAACATGATCAGGAGGAGCTTTTTTGCAAGGCTCTTCTGCTGTTTTAGCCCAGTCTAAACATTCCTTCTCTCTGTTGCTGCTCAGCAGAGAGTGGGCACAGAGATGTTGGAATCAATTGGTCTTCCAGGCAGGAAAAGGAGTTACAGCAATGTGTGTTGCAGAATTGCAAAGCTCACTGTGTGCTGAAGATGCCCTGCAGGAGTTTCCCTGCTGGCCCTTCGTCTGTGGGATTAGAGTCCAAGCGCTGCTCCTCCCCTGTCACAACTCCTCTCCAAACGTGAGAGCGCACCAGAAACTTTGGATTCAAATGCACTTTTAGGAGATAAAGTGAGGAGTGACATCAATGTTTGTGTCACAGTTTAAAGCTCACTGTGTGCAAAACATGATCAAGCAGGAGATTTTTTGCAAGGCTCTTCTGCTGTTTTAGCCCAGGCTAAACATTCCTGCTCTACTCTCTCTGTTGCTGCTCAGCAGAGAGTGGGCACAGAGATGTTGGAATCAATAGGTCTTCCAGGCAGGAAAAGGAGGAGTGACAGCAATGTGTTTTGCAGAGTTGCAAAGCTCACTGTGTGCTGAAGATGCCCTGCAGGAGTTTCCCTGCTGGCCCTTCATCTGTTGGATTAGAGTCCAAGCGCTGCTCCTCCCCTGTCACAACTCCTCTCCAAACGAGAGTGCGTACCAGAAACTTTGGATTCAAATGCACTTTTAGGAGATAAAGTGAGGAGTGACAGCAATGTTTGTGTCACAGTTTAAAGCTCACTGTGTGCAAAACATGATCAAGCAGGAGATTTTTTGCAAGGCACTTCTGCTGTTTTAGCCCAGGCTAAACATTCCTGCTCAACTCTCTGTTGCTGCTCAGCAGAGAGCGGGCACAGAGATGTTGGAATCAATTGGTCTTTCAGGCAGGAAAAGAAGTGACAGCAATGTGTGTTGCAGAGTTGCAAAGCTCGCTGTTCGCTGAAGATGATCAGTGGGAACTTTCTGGACTGTCTCTTCTGCTGTTTCTTCAGAGTCCAAACGTAAGTGCTATATTCTGCTACTGCTCACAAAGAGCAAGCACAGGAGATGTAGGATTCAAATGGACTTTCAGGTAGGAAAGTGAGAGGTGACAGCTATTTGTGTTTCAGAGTTGCGAAGCTCACTGGGTGCTGAAGATGCCCTGCAGGAGTTTCCATGCTGGCAATTCGTCTGTGAAATTAGAGCCCAAAAGCTCGTCCTCCCCTGCGACATCTGCTCTCGAAACGAGAGAGCGCACCATAAACTTTGCATTCAAATTCACTTTTAGGAGATAAAGTGAGGAGTGACAGCAATGTTTGTGTCACAGTTTGAAGCTCACTGAGTGCAAAACATGATCAAGCAGGAGATTTTTTGCAAGGCTCTTCTGCTGTTTTAGCCCAGGCTAAACATTCCTGCTCTACTCTCTCTGTTGCTGCTCAGCAGAGAGCGGGCACAGAGGTGTTGGAATCAATTGGTCTTTCAGGCAGGAAAAGAAGAGACAGCAATGTGTGTTGCAGAGTTGCAAAGCTCACTGTGTGCTGAAGATGATCAGTGGGAACTTTCTGGACTGTCTCTTCTGCTGTTTCAGCAGAGTCCAAACGTAAGTGCTATATTCTGCTACTGCTCACAAGGAGCAAGCACAGGAGATGTATTATTCAATTGGACTTTCAGGTAGGAAAGTGAGAGGTGACAGCAATATGTGTTTCAGAGTTGTGAATCTCAATGTGTGCTGAAGATGCCCAGCAGTAGTTTCCATGCTGGCCCTTCGGCTGTGAAATTAGAATCCAAGCGCTCGTCCTCCCCTGTCACAACTGCTCTCGAAGCGAGAGAGCGCACCAGAAACGTTGGCTTGAAATGCACTTTTAGGAGATAAAGTGAGGAGTGACAGCAATGTTTGTGTCACAGTTTAAAGCTCACTGTGTGCAAAACATGATCAAGCAGGAGATTTTTTTCAAGGCTCTTCTGCTGTTTTAGGCAGGTCTAAAAATTCCTGCTCTACTCTCTCTGTTGCTGCTCAGCAGAGAGCGGGCACAGAGATGGTGGATTCAGCTGGTCTTTCAGGCAAAAAGGGAGGAGTGACAGCAATGTGTGTTGCAGAGTTGCAAAGCTCGCTGTGCGCTGAAGATGATCAGTGGGAACTTTCTGGACTGTCTCTTCTGCTCTTTTAGCATTGGCTAAAGGTTCCTGCTCTACTCTCTCTGCTTCTGCCCAGCAGAGAAAGGGCACAGAGATTTTGGATTCAATTGGACTTTGAGGTAGGAAAGTGCGGAGCGAGAGCAATATATGTGTCACAGTTGCAAAGCTGACTGCGTGCTGAAGATGCCCTGCCGGAGCTTTCACTCCGGGCTCTTCGGCTGTGGGAGCAGAGGCCAAGAGATCGTGTTCACCTGTCACTGCTGCTGTTCAAACGAGAGAGGGCGGGAGAGACCATGGATTCAAACGGATTATTAGGAGATGAAGTGAGGAGTGACAGCAATGTGTGTTTCAGAGTTGCAAAGCTCACTGTGCGCTGAAGATGATCTGCAAGGACTTTCCCTCCCTGCCCTTCGGAACTGGGAGCGGATTCCAAGCGCTCGTGCTCACCTGCCTCTGCTGCTCTTGAAACGAGAGTGGAGACCAGAAACGCTGGATTCAAATGCACTTTTAGGAGCTACAATGAGGAGTGACAACAGTGTGTGTGTCAGAGTTGTAAAGCTCAGTGTGTTGAAGAAGCACAAGAGCAGCCTTCAGGCCTGTCTCTTCCACTGCCTTACAGATTGCAGACATTCCTGCTCACTCTGCTGCTCAGCAGAGTGCTGGCAACGGAGTTCTTGGATTGAAATGGTCTTTTAGGAGAAAGAGTGAAGAGTGACAGCAATGTTTGTGTCACAGTTTAAAGCTCACTGTGTGCTAAACATGATCAGGAGGAGCTTTTTTGCAAGGCTCTTCTGCTGTTTTAGCCCAGTCTAAACATTCCTTCTCTCTGTTGCTGCTCAGCAGAGAGTGGGCACAGAGATGTTGGAATCAATTGGTCTTCCAGGCAGGAAAAGGAGTTACAGCAATGTGTGTTGCAGAATTGCAAAGCTCACTGTGTGCTGAAGATGCCCTGCAGGAGTTTCCCTGCTGGCCCTTCGTCTGTGGGATTAGAGTCCAAGCGCTGCTCCTCCCCTGTCACAACTCCTCTCCAAACGTGAGAGCGCACCAGAAACTTTGGATTCAAATGCACTTTTAGGAGATAAAGTGAGGAGTGACAGCAATGTTTGTGTCACAGTTTAAAGCTCACTGTGTGCAAAACATGATCAAGCAGGAGATTTTTTGCAAGGCTCTTCTGCTGTTTTAGCCCAGGCTAAACATTCCTGCTCTACTCTCTCTGTTGCTGCTCAGCAGAGAGTGGGCACAGAGATGTTGGAATCAATAGGTCTTCCAGGCAGGAAAAGGAGGAGTGACAGCAATGTGTTTTGCAGAGTTGCAAAGCTCACTGTGTGCTGAAGATGCCCTGCAGGAGTTTCCCTGCTGGCCCTTCATCTGTTGGATTAGAGTCCAAGCGCTGCTCCTCCCCTGTCACAACTCCTCTCCAAACGAGAGTGCGTACCAGAAACTTTGGATTCAAATGCACTTTTAGGAGATAAAGTGAGGAGTGACAGCAATGTTTGTGTCACAGTTTAAAGCTCACTGTGTGCAAAACATGATCAAGCAGGAGATTTTTTGCAAGGCACTTCTGCTGTTTTAGCCCAGGCTAAACATTCCTGCTCAACTCTCTGTTGCTGCTCAGCAGAGAGCGGGCACAGAGATGTTGGAATCAATTGGTCTTTCAGGCAGGAAAAGAAGTGACAGCAATGTGTGTTGCAGAGTTGCAAAGCTCGCTGTTCGCTGAAGATGATCAGTGGGAACTTTCTGGACTGTCTCTTCTGCTGTTTCTTCAGAGTCCAAACGTAAGTGCTATATTCTGCTACTGCTCACAAAGAGCAAGCACAGGAGATGTAGGATTCAATTGGACTTTCAGGTAGGAAAGTGAGAGGTGACAGCTATTTGTGTTTCAGAGTTGCGAAGCTCACTGGGTGCTGAAGATGCCCTGCAGGAGTTTCCATGCTGGCAATTCGTCTGTGAAATTAGAGCCCAAAAGCTCGTCCTCCCCTGCGACATCTGCTCTCGAAACGAGAGAGCGCACCATAAACTTTGCATTCAAATTCACTTTTAGGAGATAAAGTGAGGAGTGACAGCAATGTTTGTGTCACAGTTTGAAGCTCACTGAGTGCAAAACATGATCAAGCAGGAGATTTTTTGCAAGGCTCTTCTGCTGTTTTAGCCCAGGCTAAACATTCCTGCTCTACTCTCTCTGTTGCTGCTCAGCAGAGAGCGGGCACAGAGGTGTTGGAATCAATTGGTCTTTCAGGCAGGAAAAGAAGAGACAGCAATGTGTGTTGCAGAGTTGCAAAGCTCACTGTGTGCTGAAGATGATCAGTGGGAACTTTCTGGACTGTCTCTTCTCCTGTTTCAGCAGAGTCCAAACGTAAGTGCTATATTCTGCTACTGCTCACAAAGAGCAAGCACAGGAGATGTATTATTCAATTGGACTTTCAGGTAGGAAAGTGAGAGGTGACAGCAATATGTGTTTCAGAGTTGTGAATCTCAATGTGTGCTGAAGATGCCCAGCAGTAGTTTCCATGCTGGCCCTTCGGCTGTGAAATTAGAATCCAAGCGCTCGTCCTCCCCTGTCACAACTGCTCTCGAAGCGAGAGAGCGCACCAAAAACGTTGGACTCATATGCACTTTTAGGAGATAAAGTGAGGAGTGACAGCAATGTTTGTGTCACAGTTTAAAGCTCACTGTGTGCAAAACATGATCAAGCAGGAGATTTTTTTCAAGGCTCTTCTGCTGTTTTAGGCAGGTCTAAAAATTCCTGCTCTACTCTCTCTGATGCTGCTCAGCAGAGAGCGGGCACAGAGATGGTGGATTCAGCTGGTCTTTCAGGCAAAAAGGGAGGAGTGGCAGCAATGTGTGTTGCAGAGTTGCAAAGCTCGCTGTGCGCTGAAGATGATCAGTGGGAACTTTCTGGACTGTCTCTTCTGCTCTTTTAGCATTGGCTAAAGGTTCCTGCTCTACTCTCTCTGCTTCTGCCCAGCAGAGAAAGGGCACAGAGATTTTGGATTCAATTGGACTTTGAGGTAGGAAAGTGCGGAGCGAGAGCAATATATGTGTCACAGTTGCAAAGCTGACTGCGTGCTGAAGATGCCCTGCCGGAGCTTTCACTCCGGGCTCTTCGGCTGTGGGAGCAGAGGCCAAGAGATCGTGTTCACCTGTCACTGCTGCTGTTCAAACGAGAGAGGGCGGGAGAGACCATGGATTCAAACGGATTATTAGGAGATGAAGTGAGGAGTGACAGCAATGTGTGTTTCAGAGTTGCAAAGCTCACTGTGCGCTGAAGATGATCTGCAAGGACTTTCCCTCCCTGCCCTTCGGAACTGGGAGCGGATTCCAAGCGCTCGTGCTCACCTGCCTCTGCTGCTCTTGAAACGAGAGTGGAGACCAGAAACGCTGGATTCAAATGCACTTTTAGGAGCTACAATGAGGAGTGACAACAGTGTGTGTGTCACAGTTGTAAAGCTCAGTGTGTTGAAGAAGCACAAGAGCAGCCTTCAGGCCTGTCTCTTCCACTGCCTTACAGATTGCAGACATTCCTGCTCACTCTGCTGCTCAGCAGAGTGCTGGCAACGGAGTTCTTGGATTGAAATGGTCTTTTAGGAGAAAGAGTGAAGAGTGACAGCAATGTTTGTGTCACAGTTTAAAGCTCACTGTGTGCTAAACATGATCAGGAGGAGCTTTTTTGCAAGGCTCTTCTGCTGTTTTAGCCCAGTCTAAACATTCCTTCTCTCTGTTGCTGCTCAGCAGAGAGTGGGCACAGAGATGTTGGAATCAATTGGTCTTCCAGGCAGGAAAAGGAGTTACAGCAATGTGTGTTGCAGAATTGCAAAGCTCACTGTGTGCTGAAGATGCCCTGCAGGAGTTTCCCTGCTGGCCCTTCGTCTGTGGGATTAGAGTCCAAGCGCTGCTCCTCCCCTGTCACAACTCCTCTCGAAACGTGAGAGCGCACCAGAAACTTTGGATTCAAATGCACTTTTAGGAGATAAAGTGAGGAGTGACATCAATGTTTGTGTCACAGTTTAAAGCTCACTGTGTGCAAAACATGATCAAGCAGGAGATTTTTTGCAAGGCTCTTCTGCTGTTTTAGCCCAGGCTAAACATTCCTGCTCTACTCTCTCTGTTGCTGCTCAGCAGAGAGTGGGCACAGAGATGTTGGAATCAATAGGTCTTCCAGGCAGGAAAAGGAGGAGTGACAGCAATGTGTTTTGCAGAGTTGCAAAGCTCACTGTGTGCTGAAGATGCCCTGCAGGAGTTTCCCTGCTGGCCCTTCATCTGTTGGATTAGAGTCCAAGCGCTGCTCCTCCCCTGTCACAACTCCTCTCCAAACGAGAGTGCGTACCAGAAACTTTGGATTCAAATGCACTTTTAGGAGATAAAGTGAGGAGTGACAGCAATGTTTGTGTCACAGTTTAAAGCTCACTGGGTGCAAAACATGATCAAGCAGGAGATTTTTTGCAAGGCTCTTCTGCTGTTTTAGCCCAGGCTAAACATTCCTGCTCAACTCTCTGTTCCTGCTCAGCAGAGAGCGGGCGCAGAGATGTTGGAATCAATTGGTCTTTCAGGCAGGAAAAGAAGTGACAGCAATGTGTGTTGCAGAGTTGCAAAGCTCGCTGTTCTCTGAAGATGATCAGTGGGAACTTTCTGGACTGTCTCTTCTGCTGTTTCTTCAGAGTCCAAACGTAAGTGCTATATTCTGCTACTGCTCACAAAGAGCAAGCACAGGAGATGTAGGATTCAATTGGACTTTCAGGTAGGAAAGTGAGAGGTGACAGCTATTTGTGTTTCAGAGTTGCGAAGCTCACTGGGTGCTGAAGATGCCCTGCAGGAGTTTCCATGCTGGCAATTCGTCTGTGAAATTAGAGTCCAAAAGCTCGTCCTCCCCTGCGACATCTGCTCTCGAAACGAGAGAGCGCACCATAAACTTTGCATTCAAATTCACTTTTAGGAGATAAAGTGAGGAGTGACAGCAATGTTTGTGTCACAGTTTGAAGCTCACTGAGTGCAAAACATGATCAAGCAGGAGATTTTTTGCAAGGCTCTTCTGCTGTTTTAGCCCAGTCTAAACATTCCTGCTCTGCTCTCTCTGTTGTTGCTCAGCAGAGAGCGGGCACAGAGGTGTTGGAATCAATTGGTCTTTCAGGCAGGAAAGGGAGGAGCGACAGCAATGTGTGTTGCAGAGTTGCAAAGCTCACTGTGTGCTGAAGATGATCAGTGGGAACTTTCTGGACTGTCTCTTCTGCTGTTTCAGCAGAGTCCAAACGTAAGTGCTATATTCTGCTACTGCTCACAAAGAGCAAGCACAGGAGATGTATTATTCAATTGGACTTTCAGGTAGGAAAGTGAGAGGTGACAGCAATATGTGTTTCAGAGTTGTGAATCTCAATGTGTGCTGAAGATGCCCAGCAGTAGTTTCCATGCTGGCCCTTCGGCTGTGAAATTAGAATCCAAGCGCTCGTCCTCCCCTGTCACAACTGCTCTCGAAGCGAGAGAGCGCACCAGAAACGTTGGCTTGAAATGCACTTTTAGGAGATGAAGTGAGGAGTGACAGCAATGTGTGTTTCAGAGTTGCAAAGCTCACTGTGCGCTGAAGATGATCTGCAAGGACTTTCCCTCCCTGCCCTTCGGAACTGGGAGCGGATTCCAAGCGCTCGTGCTCACCTGCCTCTGCTGCACTGGAAACGAGAGTGGAGACCAGAAACGCTGGATTCAAATGCACTTTTAGGAGCTACAATGAGGAGTGACAACAGTGTGTGTGTCACAGTTGTAAAGCTCAGTGTGTTGAAGAAGCACAAGAGCAGCCTTCAGGCCTGTCTCTTCCACTGCCTTACAGATTGCAGACATTCCTGCTCACTCTGCTGCTCAGCAGAGTGCTGGCAACGGAGTTCTTGGATTGAAATGGTCTTTTAGGAGAAAGAGTGAAGAGTGACAGCAATGTTTGTGTCACAGTTTAAAGCTCACTGTGTGCTAAACATGATCAGGAGGAGCTTTTTGCAAGGCTCTTCTGCTGTTTTAGCCCAGTCTAAACATTCCTTCTCTCTGTTGCTGCTCAGCAGAGAGTGGGCACAGAGATGTTGGAATCAATTGGTCTTCCAGGCAGGAAAAGGAGTTACAGCAATGTGTGTTGCAGAATTGCAAAGCTCACTGTGCGCTGAAGATGCCCTGCAGGAGTTTCCCTGCTGGCCCTTCGTCTGTGGGATTAGAGTCCAAGCGCTGCTCCTCCCCTGTCACAACTCCTCTCGAAACGTGAGAGCGCACCAGAAACTTTGGATTCAAATGCACTTTTAGGAGATAAAGTGAGGAGTGACATCAATGTTTGTGTCACAGTTTAAAGCTCACTGTGTGCAAAACATGATCAAGCAGGAGATTTTTTGCAAGGCTCTTCTGCTGTTTTAGCCCAGGCTAAACATTCCTGCTCTACTCTCTCTGTTGCTGCTCAGCAGAGAGCGGGCACAGAGGTGTTGGAATCAATTGGTCTTTCAGACAGGAAAAGAAGAGACAGCAATGTGTGTTGCAGAGTTGCAAAGCTCACTGTGTGCTGAAGATGATCTGTGGGAACTTTCTGGACTGTCTCTTCTGCTGTTTCAGCAGAGTCCAAACATAAGTGCTATATTCTGCTACTGCTCACAAAGAGCAAGCACAGGAGATGTATTATTCAATTGGACTTTCAGGTAGGAAAGTGAGAGGTGACAGCAATATGTGTTTCAGAGTTGTGAATCTCAATGTGTGCTGAAGATGCCCAGCAGTAGTTTCCATGCTGGCCCTTCGGCTGTGAAATTAGAATCCAAGCGCTCGTCCTCCCCTGTCACAACTGCTCTCGAAGCGAGAGAGCGCACCAGAAACGTTGGCTTGAAATGCACTTTTAGGAGATAAAGTGAGGAGTGACAGCAATGTGTGTTTCAGAGTTGCAAAGCTCACTGTGCGCTGAAGATGATCTGCAAGGACTTTCCCTCCCTGCCCTTCGGAACTGGGAGCGGATTCCAAGCGCTCGTGCTCACCTGCCTCTGCTGCACTGGAAACGAGAGTGGAGACCAGAAACGCTGGATTCAAATGCACTTTTAGGAGCTACAATGAGGAGTGACAACAGTGTGTGTGTCAAAGTTGTAAAGCTCAGTGTGTTGAAGAAGCACAAGAGCAGCCTTCAGCCTGTCTCTTCCACTGCCTTACAGATTGCAGACATCCCTGCTCACTCTGCTGCTCAGCAGAGTGCTGGCAACGGAGTTCTTGGATTGAAATGGTCTTTTAGGAGAAAGAGTGAAGAGTGACAGCAATGTTTGTGTCACAGTTTAAAGCACACTGTGTGCTAAACATGATCAGGAGGAGCTTTTTTGCTAGGCTCTTCTGCTGTTTTAGCCCAGTCTAAACATTCCTGCTCTACTCTCTCTGTTGCTGCTCAGCAGAGAGTGGGCACAGAGATGTTGGAATCAATTGGTCTTCCAGGCAGGAGAAGGAGGAGTGACAGCAATGTGTGTTGCAGAATTGTAAAGCTCACTGTGTGCTGAAGATGCCCTGCAGGAGTTTCCCTGCTGGCCCTTCGTCTGTGGGATTAGAGTCCAAGCGCTGCTCCTCCCCTGTCACAACTCCTCTCGAAACGTGAGAGCGCACCAGAAACTTTGGATTCAAATGCACTTTTAGGAGATAAAGTGAGGAGTGACATCAATGTTTGTGTCACAGCTTAAAGCTCACTGTGTGCAAAACATGATCAAGCAGGAGATTTTTTGCAAGGCTCTTCTGCTGTTTTAGCCCAGGCTAAACATTCCTGCTCTACTCTCTCTGTTGCTGCTCAGCAGAGAGCGGGCACAGAGGTGTTGGAATCAATTGGTCTTTCAGGCAGGAAAAGAAGAGACAGCAATGTGTGTTGCAGAGTTGCAAAGCTCACTGTGTGCTGAAGATGATCAGTGGGAACTTTCTGGACTGTCTCTTCTGCTGTTTCAGCAGAGTCCAAACGTAAGTGCTATATTCTGCTACTGCTCACAAAGAGCAAGCACAGGAGATGTATTATTCAATTGGACTTTCAGGTAGGAAAGTGAGAGGTGACAGCAATATGTGTTTCAGAGTTGTGAATCTCAATGTGTGCTGAAGATGCCCAGCAGTAGTTTCCATGCTGGCCCTTCGGCTGTGAAATTAGAATCCAAGCGCTCGTCCTCCCCTGTCACAACTGCTCTCGAAGCGAGAGAGCGCACCAGAAACGTTGGCTTGAAATGCACTTTTAGGAGATAAAGTGAGGAGTGACAGCAATGTGTGTTTCAGAGTTGCAAAGCTCACTGTGCGCTGAAGATGATCTGCAAGGACTTTCCCTCCCTGCCCTTCGGAACTGGGAGCGGATTCCAAGCGCTCGTGCTCACCTTCCTCTGCTGCTCTTGAAACGAGAGTGGAGACCAGAAACGCTGGATTCAAATGCACTTTTAGGAGCTACAATGAGGAGTGACAACAGTGTGTGTGTCACAGTTGTAAAGCTCAGTGTGTTGAAGAAGCACAAGAGCAGCCTTCAGGCCTGTCTCTTCCACTGCCTTACAGATTGCAGACATTCCTGCTCACTCTGCTGCTCAGCAGAGTGCTGGCAACGGAGTTCTTGGATTGAAATGGTCTTTTAGGAGAAAGAGTGAAGAGTGACAGCAATGTTTGTGTCACAGTTTAAAGCTCACTGTGTGCTAAACATGATCAGGAGGAGCTTTTTTGCAAGGCTCTTCTGCTGTTTTAGCCCAGTCTAAACATTCCTTCTCTCTGTTGCTGCTCAGCAGAGAGTGGGCACAGAGATGTTGGAATCAATTGGTCTTCCAGGCAGGAAAAGGAGTTACAGCAATGTGTGTTGCAGAATTGCAAAGCTCACTGTGTGCTAAAGATGCCCTGCTGGAGTTTCCCTGCTGGCCCTTCGTCTGTGGGATTAGAGTCCAAGCGCTGCTCCTCCCCTGTCACAACTCCTCTCGAAACGAGAGAGAGCACCAGAAACTTTGGATTCAAATGCACTTTTAGGAGATAAAGTGAGGAGTGACATCAATGTTTGTGTCACAGTTTAAAGCTCACTGTGTGCAAAACATGATCAAGCAGGAGATTTTTTGCAAGGCTCTTCTGCTGTTTTAGCCCAGGCTAAACATTACTGCTCTACTCTCTCTGTTGCTGCTCAGCAGAGAGCGGGCACAGAGGTGTTGGAATCAATTGGTCTTTCAGGCAGGAAAAGAAGAGACAGCAATGTGTGTTGCAGAGTTGCAAAGCTCACTGTGTGCTGAAGATGATCAGTGGGAACTTTCTGGACTGTCTCTTCTGCTGTTTCAGCAGAGTCCAAACGTAAGTGCTATATTCTGCTACTGCTCACAAAGAGCAAGCACAGGAGATGTATTATTCAATTGGACTTTCAGGTAGGAAAGTGAGAGGTGACAGCAATATGTGTTTCAGAGTTGTGAATCTCAATGTGTGCTGAAGATGCCCAGCAGTAGTTTCCATGCTGGCCCTTCGGCTGTGAAATTAGAATCCAAGCGCTCGTCCTCCCCTGTCACAACTGCTCTCGAAGCGAGAGAGCGCACCAGAAACGTTGGCTTGAAATGCACTTTTAGGAGATAAAGTGAGGAGTGACAGCAATGTGTGTTTCAGAGTTGCAAAGCTCACTGTGCGCTGAAGATGATCTGCAAGGACTTTCCCTCCCTGCCCTTCGGAACTGGGAGCGGATTCCAAGCGCTCGTGCTCACCTGCCTCTGCTGCACTGGAAACGAGAGTGGAGACCAGAAACGCTGGATTCAAATGCACTTTTAGGAGCTACAATGAGGAGTGACAACAGTGTGTGTGTCAAAGTTGTAAAGCTCAGTGTGTTGAAGAAGCACAAGAGCAGCCTTCAGCCTGTCTCTTCCACTGCCTTACAGATTGCAGACATCCCTGCTCACTCTGCTGCTCAGCAGAGTGCTGGCAACGGAGTTCTTGGATTGAAATGGTCTTTTAGGAGAAAGAGTGAAGAGTGACAGCAATGTTTGTGTCACAGTTTAAAGCACACTGTGTGCTAAACATGATCAGGAGGAGCTTTTTTGCTAGGCTCTTCTGCTGTTTTAGCCCAGTCTAAACATTCCTGCTCTACTCTCTCTGTTGCTGCTCAGCAGAGAGTGGGCACAGAGATGTTGGAATCAATTGGTCTTCCAGGCAGGAGAAGGAGGAGTGACAGCAATGTGTGTTGCAGAATTGTAAAGCTCACTGTGTGCTGAAGATGCCCTGCAGGAGTTTCCCTGCTGGCCCTTCGTCTGTGGGATTAGAGTCCAAGCGCTGCTCCTCCCCTGTCACAACTCCTCTCGAAACGTGAGAGCGCACCAGAAACTTTGGATTCAAATGCACTTTTAGGAGATAAAGTGAGGAGTGACATCAATGTTTGTGTCACAGCTTAAAGCTCACTGTGTGCAAAACATGATCAAGCAGGAGATTTTTTGCAAGGCTCTTCTGCTGTTTTAGCCCAGGCTAAACATTCCTGCTCTACTCTCTCTGTTGCTGCTCAGCAGAGAGCGGGCACAGAGGTGTTGGAATCAATTGGTCTTTCAGGCAGGAAAAGAAGAGACAGCAATGTGTGTTGCAGAGTTGCAAAGCTCACTGTGTGCTGAAGATGATCAGTGGGAACTTTCTGGACTGTCTCTTCTGCTGTTTCAGCAGAGTCCAAACGTAAGTGCTATATTCTGCTACTGCTCACAAAGAGCAAGCACAGGAGATGTATTATTCAATTGGACTTTCAGGTAGGAAAGTGAGAGGTGACAGCAATATGTGTTTCAGAGTTGTGAATCTCAATGTGTGCTGAAGATGCCCAGCAGTAGTTTCCATGCTGGCCCTTCGGCTGTGAAATTAGAATCCAAGCGCTCGTCCTCCCCTGTCACAACTGCTCTCGAAGCGAGAGAGCGCACCAGAAACGTTGGCTTGAAATGCACTTTTAGGAGATAAAGTGAGGAGTGACAGCAATGTGTGTTTCAGAGTTGCAAAGCTCACTGTGCGCTGAAGATGATCTGCAAGGACTTTCCCTCCCTGCCCTTCGGAACTGGGAGCGGATTCCAAGCGCTCGTGCTCACCTTCCTCTGCTGCTCTTGAAACGAGAGTGGAGACCAGAAACGCTGGATTCAAATGCACTTTTAGGAGCTACAATGAGGAGTGACAACAGTGTGTGTGTCACAGTTGTAAAGCTCAGTGTGTTGAAGAAGCACAAGAGCAGCCTTCAGGCCTGTCTCTTCCACTGCCTTACAGATTGCAGACATTCCTGCTCACTCTGCTGCTCAGCAGAGTGCTGGCAACGGAGTTCTTGGATTGAAATGGTCTTTTAGGAGAAAGAGTGAAGAGTGACAGCAATGTTTGTGTCACAGTTTAAAGCTCACTGTGTGCTAAACATGATCAGGAGGAGCTTTTTTGCAAGGCTCTTCTGCTGTTTTAGCCCAGTCTAAACATTCCTTCTCTCTGTTGCTGCTCAGCAGAGAGTGGGCACAGAGATGTTGGAATCAATTGGTCTTCCAGGCAGGAAAAGGAGTTACAGCAATGTGTGTTGCAGAATTGCAAAGCTCACTGTGTGCTAAAGATGCCCTGCTGGAGTTTCCCTGCTGGCCCTTCGTCTGTGGGATTAGAG
This sequence comes from Lathamus discolor, assembly GCF_037157495.1. Taxonomy (NCBI): domain Eukaryota; kingdom Metazoa; phylum Chordata; class Aves; order Psittaciformes; family Psittacidae; genus Lathamus; species Lathamus discolor. Next base: position 5,551,155 of record NC_088908.1, on the reverse strand, counting down.
TCCAAGCGCTGCTCCTCCCCTGTCACAACTCCTCTCGAAACGAGAGAGAGCACCAGAAACTTTGGATTCAAATGCACTTTTAGGAGATAAAGTGAGGAGTGACATCAATGTTTGTGTCACAGTTTAAAGCTCACTGTGTGCAAAACATGATCAAGCAGGAGATTTTTTGCAAGGCTCTTCTGCTGTTTTAGCCCAGGCTAAACATTACTGCTCTACTCTCTCTGTTGCTGCTCAGCAGAGAGCGGGCACAGAGGTGTTGGAATCAATTGGTCTTTCAGGCAGGAAAAGAAGAGACAGCAATGTGTGTTGCAGAGTTGCAAAGCTCACTGTGTGCTGAAGATGATCAGTGGGAACTTTCTGGACTGTCTCTTCTGCTGTTTCAGCAGAGTCCAAACGTAAGTGCTATATTCTGCTACTGCTCACAAAGAGCAAGCACAGGAGATGTATTATTCAATTGGACTTTCAGGTAGGAAAGTGAGAGGTGACAGCAATATGTGTTTCAGAGTTGTGAATCTCAATGTGTGCTGAAGATGCCCAGCAGTAGTTTCCATGCTGGCCCTTCGGCTGTGAAATTAGAATCCAAGCGCTCGTCCTCCCCTGTCACAACTGCTCTCGAAGCGAGAGAGCGCACCAGAAACGTTGGCTTGAAATGCACTTTTAGGAGATAAAGTGAGGAGTGACAGCAATGTTTGTGTCACAGTTTAAAGCTCACTGTGTGCAAAACATGATCAAGCAGGAGATTTTTTTCAAGGCTCTTCTGCTGTTTTAGGCAGGTCTAAAAATTCCTGCTCTACTCTCTCTGTTGCTGCTCAGCAGAGAGCGGGCACAGAGATGGTGGATTCAGCTGGTCTTTCAGGCAAAAAGGGAGGAGTGACAGCAATGTGTGTTGCAGAGTTGCAAAGCTCGCTGTGCGCTGAAGATGATCAGTGGGAACTTTCTGGACTGTCTCTTCTGCTCTTTTAGCATTGGCTAAAGGTTCCTGCTCTACTCTCTCTGCTTCTGCCCAGCAGAGAAAGGGCACAGAGATTTTGGATTCAATTGGACTTTGAGGTAGGAAAGTGCGGAGCGAGAGCAATATATGTGTCACAGTTGCAAAGCTGACTGCGTGCTGAAGATGCCCTGCCGGAGCTTTCACTCCGGGCTCTTCGGCTGTGGGAGCAGAGGCCAAGAGATCGTGTTCACCTGTCACTGCTGCTGTTCAAACGAGAGAGGGCGGGAGAGACCATGGATTCAAACGGATTATTAGGAGATGAAGTGAGGAGTGACAGCAATGTGTGTTTCAGAGTTGCAAAGCTCACTGTGCGCTGAAGATGATCTGCAAGGACTTTCCCTCCCTGCCCTTCGGAACTGGGAGCGGATTCCAAGCGCTCGTGCTCACCTTCCTCTGCTGCTCTTGAAACGAGAGTGGAGACCAGAAACGCTGGATTCAAATGCACTTTTAGGAGCTACAATGAGGAGTGACAACAGTGTGTGTGTCACAGTTGTAAAGCTCAGTTTGTTGAAGAAGCACAAGAGCAGCCTTCAGGCCTGTCTCTTCCACTGCCTTACAGATTGCAGACATTCCTGCTCACTCTGCTGCTCAGCAGAGTGCTGGCAACGGAGTTCTTGGATTGAAATGGTCTTTTAGGAGAAAGAGTGAAGAGTGACACCAATGTTTGTGTCACAGTTTAAAGCTCACTGTGTGCTAAACATGATCAGGAGGAGCTTTTTTGCAAGGCTCTTCTGCTGTTTTAGCCCAGTCTAAACATTCCTTCTCTCTGTTGCTGCTCAGCAGAGAGTGGGCACAGAGATGTTGGAATCAATTGGTCTTCCAGGCAGGAAAAGGAGTTACAGCAATGTGTGTTGCAGAATTGCAAAGCTCACTGTGTGCTGAAGATGCCCTGCAGGAGTTTCCCTGCTGGCCCTTCATCTGTGGGATTAGAGTCCAAGCGCTGCTCCTCCCCTGTCACAACTCCTCTCCAAACGTGAGAGCGCACCAGAAACTTTGGATTCAAATGCACTTTTAGGAGATAAAGTGAGGAGTGACAGCAATGTTTGTGTCACAGTTTAAAGCTCACTGTGTGCAAAACATGATCAAGCAGGAGATTTTTTGCAAGGCTCTTCTGCTGTTTTAGCCCAGGCTAAACATTCCTGCTCTACTCTCTCTGTTGCTGCTCAGCAGAGAGCGGGCACAGAGGTGTTGGAATCAATTGGTCTTTCAGGCAGGAAAAGAAGAGACAGCAATGTGTGTTGCAGAGTTGCAAAGCTCACTGTGTGCTGAAGATGATCAGTGGGAACTTTCTGGACTGTCTCTTCTGCTGTTTCAGCAGAGTCCAAACGTAAGTGCTATATTCTGCTACTGCTCACAAAGAGCAAGCACAGGAGATGTATTATTCAATTGGACTTTCAGGTAGGAAAGTGAGAGGTGACAGCAATATGTGTTTCAGAGTTGTGAATCTCAATGTGTGCTGAAGATGCCCAGCAGTAGTTTCCATGCTGGCCCTTCGGCTGTGAAATTAGAATCCAAGCGCTCGTCCTCCCCTGTCACAACTGCTCTCGAAGCGAGAGAGCGCACCAGAAACGTTGGCTTGAAATGCACTTTTAGGAGATAAAGTGAGGAGTGACAGCAATGTGTGTTTCAGAGTTGCAAAGCTCACTGTGCGCTGAAGATGATCTGCAAGGACTTTCCCTCCCTGCCCTTCGGAACTGGGAGCGGATTCCAAGCGCTCGTGCTCACCTTCCTCTGCTGCTCTTGAAACGAGAGTGGAGACCAGAAACGCTGGATTCAAATGCACTTTTAGGAGCTACAATGAGGAGTGACAACAGTGTGTGTGTCACAGTTGTAAAGCTCAGTGTGTTGAAGAAGCACAAGAGCAGCCTTCAGGCCTGTCTCTTCCACTGCCTTACAGATTGCAGACATTCCTGCTCACTCTGCTGCTCAGCAGAGTGCTGGCAACGGAGTTCTTGGATTGAAATGGTCTTTTAGGAGAAAGAGTGAAGAGTGACAGCAATGTTTGTGTCACAGTTTAAAGCTCACTGTGTGCTAAACATGATCAGGAGGAGCTTTTTTGCAAGGCTCTTCTGCTGTTTTAGCCCAGTCTAAACATTCCTTCTCTCTGTTGCTGCTCAGCAGAGAGTGGGCACAGAGATGTTGGAATCAATTGGTCTTCCAGGCAGGAAAAGGAGTTACAGCAATGTGTGTTGCAGAATTGCAAAGCTCACTGTGTGCTGAAGATGCCCTGCTGGAGTTTCCCTGCTGGCCCTTCGTCTGTGGGATTAGAGTCCAAGCGCTGCTCCTCCCCTGTCACAACTCCTCTCGAAACGTGAGAGCGCACCAGAAACTTTGGATTCAAATGCACTTTTAGGAGATAAAGTGAGGAGTGACAGCAATGTTTGTGTCACAGTTTAAAGCTCACTGTGTGCAAAACATGATCAAGCAGGAGATTTTTTGCAAGGCTCTTCTGCTGTTTTAGCCCAGGCTAAACATTCCTGCTCTACTCTCTCTGTTGCTGCTCAGCAGAGAGCGGGCACAGAGGTGTTGGAATCAATTGGTCTTTCAGGCAGGAAAAGAAGAGACAGCAATGTGTGTTGCAGAGTTGCAAAGCTCACTGTGTGCTGAAGATGATCAGTGGGAACTTTCTGGACTGTCTCTTCTGCTGTTTCAGCAGAGTCCAAACGTAAGTGCTATATTCTGCTACTGCTCACAAAGAGCAAGCACAGGAGATGTATTATTCAATTGGACTTTCAGGTAGGAAAGTGAGAGGTGACAGCAATATGTGTTTCAGAGTTGTGAATCTCAATGTGTGCTGAAGATGCCCAGCTGTAGTTTCCATGCTGGCCCTTCGGCTGTGAAATTAGAATCCAAGCGCTCGTCCTCCCCTGTCACAACTGCTCTCGAAGCGAGAGAGCGCACCAGAAACGTTGGCTTGAAATGCACTTTTAGGAGATCAAGTGAGGAGTGACAGCAATGTTTGTGTCACAGTTTAAAGCTCACTGTGTGCAAAACATGATCAAGCAGGAGATTTTTTTCAAGGCTCTTCTGCTGTTTTAGGCAGGTCTAAAAATTCCTGCTCTACTCTCTCTGTTGCTGCTCAGCAGAGAGCGGGCACAGAGATGGTCGATTCAGCTGGTCTTTCAGGCAAAAAGGGAGGAGTGACAGCAATGTGTGTTGCAGAGTAGCAAAGCTCGCTGTGCGCTGAAGATGATCAGTGGGAACTTTCTGGACTGTCTCTTCTGCTCTTTTAGCATTGGCTAAAGGTTCCTGCTCTACTCTCTCTGCTTCTGCCCAGCAGAGAAAGGGCACAGAGATTTTGGATTCAAATGGACTTTGAGGTAGGAAAGTGCGGAGCGAGAGCAATATATGTGTCACAGTTGCAAAGCTGACTGCGTGCTGAAGATGCCCTGCCGGAGCTATCACTCCGGCCTCTTCGGCTGTGGGAGCAGAGGCCAAGAGATCGTGTTCACCTGTCACTGCTGCTGTTCAAACGAGAGAGGGCGGGAGAGACCATGGATTCAAACGGATTATTAGGAGATGAAGTGAGGAGTGACAGCAATGTGTGTTTCAGAGTTGCAAAACTCACTGTGCGCTGAAGATGATCTGCAAGGACTTTCCCTCCCTGCCCTTCGGAACTGGGAGCGGATTCCAAGCGCTCGTGCTCACCTTCCTCTGCTGCTCTTGAAACGAGAGTGGAGACCAGAAACGCTGGATTCAAATGCACTTTTAGGAGCTACAATGAGGAGTGACAACAGTGTGTGTGTCACAGTTGTAAAGCTCAGTGTGTTGAAGAAGCACAAGAGCAGCCTTCAGGCCTGTCTCTTCCACTGCCTTACAGATTGCAGACATTCCTGCTCACTCTGCTGCTCAGCAGAGTGCTGGCAACGGAGTTCTTGGATTGAAATGGTCTTTTAGGAGAAAGAGTGAAGAGTGACAGCAATGTTTGTGTCACAGTTTAAAGCTCACTGTGTGCTAAACATGATCAGGAGGAGCTTTTTGCAAGGCTCTTCTGCTGTTTTAGCCCAGTCTAAACATTCCTTCTCTCTGTTGCTGCTCAGCAGAGAGTGGGCACAGAGATGTCGGAATCAATTGGTCTTCCAGGCAGGAAAAGGAGTTACAGCAATGTGTGTTGCAGAATTGCAAAGCTCACTGTGTGCTGAAGATGCCCTGCAGGAGTTTCCCTGCTGGCCCTTCGTCTGTGGGATTAGAGTCCAAGCGCTGCTCCTCCCCTGTCACAACTCCTCTCCAAACGTGAGAGCGCACCAGAAACTTTGGATTCAAATGCACTTTTAGGAGATAAAGTGAGGAGTGACATCAATGTTTGTGTCACAGTTTAAAGCTCACTGTGTGCAAAACATGATCAAGCAGGAGATTTTTTGCAAGGCTCTTCTGCTGTTTTAGCCCAGGCTAAACATTCCTGCTCTACTCTCTCTGTTGCTGCTCAGCAGAGAGTGGGCACAGAGATGTTGGAATCAATAGGTCTTCCAGGCAGGAAAAGGAGGAGTGACAGCAATGTGTTTTGCAGAGTTGCAAAGCTCACTGTGTGCTGAAGATGCCCTGCAGGAGTTTCCCTGCTGGCCCTTCATCTGTTGGATTAGAGTCCAAGCGCTGCTCCTCCCCTGTCACAACTCCTCTCCAAACGAGAGTGCGTACCAGAAACTTTGGATTCAAATGCACTTTTAGGAGATAAAGTGAGGAGTGACAGCAATGTTTGTGTCACAGTTTAAAGCTCACTGTGTGCAAAACATGATCAAGCAGGAGATTTTTTGCAAGGCTCTTCTGCTGTTTTAGCCCAGGCTAAACATTCCTGCTCAACTCTCTGTTGCTGCTCAGCAGAGAGCGGGCACAGAGATGTTGGAATCAATTGGTCTTTCAGGCAGGAAAAGAAGTGACAGCAATGTGTGTTGCAGAGTTGCAAAGCTCGCTGTTCGCTGAAGATGATCAGTGGGAACTTTCTGGACTGTCTCTTCTGCTGTTTCTTCAGAGTCCAAACGTAAGTGCTATATTCTGCTACTGCTCACAAAGAGCAAGCACAGGAGATGTAGGATTCAATTGGACTTTCAGGAAGGAAAGTGAGAGGTGACAGCTATTTGTGTTTCAGAGTTGCGAAGCTCACTGGGTGCTGAAGATGCCCTGCAGGAGTTTCCATGCTGGCAATTCGTCTGTGAAATTAGAGTCCAAAAGCTCGTCCTCCCCTGCGACATCTGCTCTCGAAACGAGAGAGCGCACCATAAACTTTGCATTCAAATTCACTTTTAGGAGATAAAGTGAGGAGTGACAGCAATGTTTGTGTCACAGTTTGAAGCTCACTGAGTGCAAAACATGATCAAGCAGGAGATTTTTTGCAAGGCTCTTCTGCTGTTTTAGCCCAGGCTAAACATTCCTGCTCTGCTCTCTCTGTTGTTGCTCAGCAGAGAGCGGGCACAGAGATGGTGGATTCAGTTAGTCCTTCAGGCAGGAAAGGGAGGAGCGACAGCAATGTGTGTTGCAGAGTTGCAAAGCTCACTGTGTGCTGAAGATGATCAGTGGGAACTTTCTGGACTGTCTCTTCTGCTGTTTCAGCAGAGTCCAAACGTAAGTGCTATATTCTGCTACTGCTCACAAAGAGCAAGCACAGGAGATGTATTATTCAATTGGACTTTCAGGTAGGAAAGTGAGAGGTGACAGCAATATGTGTTTCAGAGTTGTGAATCTCAATGTGTGCTGAAGATGCCCAGCAGTAGTTTCCATGCTGGCCCTTCGGCTGTGAAATTAGAATCCAAGCGCTCGTCCTCCCCTGTCACAACTGCTCTCGAAGCGAGAGAGCGCACCAGAAACGTTGGCTTGAAATGCACTTTTAGGAGATAAAGTGAGGAGTGACAGCAGTGTGTGTTTCAGAGTTGCAAAGCTCACTGTGCGCTGAAGATGATCTGCAAGGACTTTCCCTCCCTGCCCTTCGGAACTGGGAGCGGATTCCAAGCGCTCGAGCTCACCTGCCTCTGGTGCACTGGAAACGAGAGTGGAGACCAGAAACGCTGGATTCAAATGCACTTTTAGGAGCTACAATGAGGAGTGACAACAGTGTGTGTGTCAAAGTTGTAAAGCTCAGTGTGTTGAAGAATCACAGAATCCCAAGGGTTGGAAGGGACCTAAAAAGATCATCTAGTCCAACCCCCCTGCAAGAGCAGGGTAACCTACAGTACATCACACAGGAACCTGTCCAGGCGGGCCTTGAATATCTCCAGTGTAGGAGACTCCACAACCCCCCTGGGCAGCCTGTTCCAGTGCTCTGTCACTCTTACAGTAAAGAAGTTCTTCCTGATGTTAACGTGGAACTTCCTATGTTCCAGTTTACACCCATTGCCCCTTGCCCTATCACTAGATATCACTGAAAAAAGCCTAGCTCCATCATCCTGACACCTACCCTTCACATATTTGTAAACATTGATGAGGTCACCCCTCAGTCTCCTCTTCTCCAAGCTAAAGAGACCCAGCTCCCTCAGCCTCTCCTCATAAGGGAGATGTTCCACTCCCTTAATCATCTTTGTGGCTCTGCGCTGGACTCCTTCAAGCAATTCCCTGTCCTTCTTGAACAGAGGGGCCCAGAACTGGACGCAATATTCCAGATGCGGCCTCACCAAGGCTGAGTAGAGGGGGAGGAGAACCTCTCTTGACCTACTAACCACTCCCTTTCTAATGCACCCTAAGATGCCATTTGCCTTCTTGGCCACAAGAGCACATTGCTGGCTCATGGTCATCCTCCTATCCACCAGGACCCCCAGGTCCCTTTCCCCTTCACTACTTTCCAGCAGGTCAACCCCCAACCTGTACTGGTACATGGGGTTGTTCTTCCCCAGATGCAAGACTCTACACTTGCCCTTGTTAAATTTCATCAAGTTTCTCCCCGCCCAACTCTCCAGCCTGTCCAGGTCTCGCTGAATGGCAGCACAGTCCAGCCTTCAGGCCTGTCTCTTCCACTGCCTTACAGATTGCAGACATCCCTGCTCACTCTGCTGCTCAGCAGAGTGCTGGCAACGGAGTTCTGGGATTGAAATGGTCTTTTAGGAGAAAGAGTGAAGAGTGACAGCAATGTTTGTGTCACAGTTTAAAGCTCACTGTGTGCTAAACATGATCAGGAGGAGCTTTTTTGCAAGGCTCTTCTGCTGTTTTAGCCCAGTCTAAACATTCCTGCTCTACTCTCTCTGTTGCTGCTCAGCAGAGAGTGGGCACAGAGATGTTGGAATCAATTGGTCTTTCAGGCAAGAAAAGGAGGAGTGACAGCAATGTGTGTTTCAGAATTGTAAAGCTCACTGTGTGCTGAAGATGCCCTGCAGGAGTTTCCCTGCTGGCCCTTCGTCTGTGGGATTAGAGTCCAAGCGCTGCTCCTCCCCTGTCACAACTCCTATCGAAACGAGAGAGTGCACCAGTAACTTTGGATTCAAATGCACTTTTAGGAGATAAAGTGAGGAGTGACATCAATGTTTGTGTCACAGATTAAAGCTCACTGTGTGCAAAACATGATCAAGCAGGAGATTTTTTTCAAGGCTCTTCTGCTGTTTTAGCCCAGGCTAAACATTCCTGCTCTACTCTCTCTGTTGCTGCTCAGCAGAGAGCGGGCACAGAGATGGTGGATTCAGCTGGTCTTTCAGGCAGGAAAATAAGAGACAGCAATGTGTGTTGCAGAGTTGCAAAGCTCACTGTGTGCTGAAGATGATCAGTGGGAACTTTCTGGACTGTCTCTTCTGCTGTTTCAGCAGAGTCCAAACGTAAGTGCTATATTCTGCTACTGCTCAGAAAGAGCAAGCACAGGAGATGTATTATTCAATTGGACTTTCAGGTAGGAAAGTGAGAGGTGACAGCAATATGTGTTTCAGAGTTGCGAATCTCAATGTGTGCTGAAGATGCCCAGCAGTAGTTTCCATGCTGGCCCTTCGGCTGTGAAATTAGAATCCAAGCGCTCGTCCTCCCCTGTCACAACTGCTCTCGAAGCGAGAGAGCGCACCAGAAACGTTGGCTTGAAATGCACTTTTAGGAGATAAAGTGAGGAGTGACAGCAATGTGTGTTTCAGAGTTGCAAAGCTCACTGTGCGCTGAAGATGATCTGCAAGGACTTTCCCTCCCTGCCCTTCGGAACTGGGAGCGGATTCCAAGCGCTCGTGCTCACCTGCCTCTGCTGCACTGGAAACGAGAGTGGAGACCAGAAACGCTGGATTCAAATGCACTTTTAGGAGCTACAATGAGGAGTGACAACAGTGTGTGTGTCACAGTTGTAAAGCTCAGTGTGTTGAAGAAGCACAAGAGCAGCCTTCAGGCCTGTTTCTTCCACTGCCTTACAGATTGCAGACATCCCTGCTCACTCTGCTGCTCAGCAGAGTGCTGGCAACGGAGTTCTTGGATTGAAATGGTCTTTTAGGAGAAAGAGTGAAGAGTGACAGCAATGTTTGTGTCACAGTTTAAAGCTCACTGTGTGCTAAACATGATCAGGAGGAGCTTTTTTGCAAGGCTCTTCTGCTGTTTTAGCCCAGTCTAAACATTCCTGCTCTACTCTCTCTGTTGCTGCTCAGCAGAGAGTGGGCACAGAGATGTTGGAATCAATTGGTCTTTCAGGCAAGAAAAGGAGGAGTGACAGCAATCTGTGTTGCAGAATTGTAAAGCTCACTGTGTGCTGAAGATGCCCTGCAGGAGTTTCCCTGCTGGCCCTTCGTCTGTGGGATTAGAGTCCAAGCGCTGCTCCTCCCCTGTCACAACTCCTCTCGAAACGTGAGAGCGCACCAGAAACTTTGGATTCAAATGCACTTTTAGGAGATAAAGTGAGGAGTGATATCAATGTTTGTGTCACAGTTTAAAGCTCACTGTGTGCAAAACATGATCAAGCAGGAGATTTTTTGCAAGGCTCTTCTGCTGTTTTAGCCCAGGCTAAACATTCCTGCTCTACTCTCTCTGTTGCTGCTCAGCAGAGAGTGGGCACAAAGATGTTGGAATCAATAGGTCTTCCAGGCAGGAAAAGGAGGAGTGACAGCAATGTGTTTTGCAGAGTTGCAAAGCTCACTGTGTGCTGAAGATGCCCTGCAGGAGTTTCCCTGCTGGCCCTTCATCTGTGGGATTAGAGTCCAAGCGCTGCTCCTCCCCTGTCACAACTCCTCTCCAAAAGAGAGTGCGTACCAGAAACTTTGGATTCAAATGCACTTTTAGGAGAAAAAGTGAGGAGTGACAGCAATGTTTGTGTCACAGTTTAAAGCTCACTGTGTGCAAAACATGATCAAGCAGGAGATTTTTTGCAAGGCTCTTCTGCTGTTTTAGGCAGGTCTAAAAATTCCTGCTCTACTCTCTCTGTTGCTGCTCAGCAGAGAGCGGGCACAGAGATGGTGGATTCAGCTGGTCTTTCAGGCAAAAAGGGAGGAGTGACAGCAATGTGTGTTGCAGAGTTGCAAAGCTCGCTGTGCGCTGAAGATGATCAGTGGGAACTTTCTGGACTGTCTCTTCTGCTCTTTTAGCATTGGCTAAAGGTTCCTGCTCTACTCTCTCTGCTTCTGCCCAGCAGAGAAAGGGCACAGAGATTTTGGATTCAATTGGACTTTGAGGTAGGAAAGTGCGGAGCGAGAGCAATATATGTGTCACAGTTGCAAAGCTGACTGCGTGCTGAAGATGCCCTGCCGGAGCTTTCACTCCGGGCTCTTCGGCTGTGGGAGCAGAGGCCAAGAGATCGTGTTCACCTGTCACTGCTGCAGTTCAAACGAGAGAGGGCGGGAGAGACCATGGATTCAAACGGATTATTAGGAGATGAAGTGAGGAGTGACAGCAATGTGTGTTTCAGAGTTGCAAAGCTCACTGTGCGCTGAAGATGATCTGCAAGGACTTTCCCTCCCTGCCCTTCGGAACTGGGAGCGGATTCCAAGCGCTCGTGCTCACCTTCCTCTGCTGCTCTTGAAACGAGAGTGGAGACCAGAAACGCTGGATTCAAATGCACTTTTAGGAGCTACAATGAGGAGTGACAACAGTGTGTGTGTCACAGTTGTAAAGCTCAGTGTGTTGAAGAAGCACAAGAGCAGCCTTCAGGCCTGTTTCTTCCACTGCCTTACAGATTGCAGACATTCCTGCTCACTCTGCTGCTCAGCAGAGTGCTGGCAACGGAGTTCTTGGATTGAAATGGTCTTTTAGGAGAAAGAGTGAAGAGTGACAGCAATGTTTGTGTCACAGTTTAAAGCTCACTGTGTGCTAAACATGATCAGGAGGAGCTTTTTTGCAAGGCTCTTCTGCTGTTTTAGCCCAATCTAAACATTCCTTCTCTCTGTTGCTGCTCAGCAGAGAGTGGGCACAGAGATGTTGGAATCAATTGGTCTTCCAGGCAGGAAAAGGAGTTACAGCAATGTGTGTTGCAGAATTGCAAAGCTCACTGTGTGCTGAAGATGCCCTGCAGGAGTTTCCCTGCTGGCCCTTCGTCTGTGGGATTAGAGTCCAAGCGCTGCTCCTCCCCTGTCACAACTCCTCTCCAAACGAGAGAGCGCACCAGAAACTTTGGATTCAAATGCACTTTTAGGAGATAAAGTGAGGAGTGACATCAATGTTTGTGTCACAGTTTAAAGCTCACTGTGTGCAAAACATGATCAAGCAGGAGATTTTTTTCAAGGCTCTTCTGCTGCTTTAGGCAGGTCTAAACATTCCTGCTCTACTCTCTCTGTTGCTGCTCAGCAGAGAGCGGGCACAGAGGTGTTGGAATCAATTGGTCTTTCAGGCAGGAAAAGAAGAGACAGCAATGTGTGTTGCAGAGTTGCAAAGCTCACTGTGTGCTGAAGATGATCAGTGGGAACTTTCTGGACTGTCTCTTCTCCTGTTTCAGCAGAGTCCAAACGTAAGTGCTATATTCTGCTACTGCTCACAAAGAGCAAGCACAGGAGATGTATTATTCAATTGGACTTTCAGGTAGGAAAGTGAGAGGTGACAGCAATATGTGTTTCAGAGTTGTGAATCTCAATGTGTGCTGAAGATGCCCAGCAGTAGTTTCCATGCTGGCCCTTCGTCTGTGAAATTAGAATCCAAGCGCTCGTCCTCCCCTGTCACAACTGCTCTCGAAGCGAGAGAGCGCACCAGAAACGTTGGCTTGAAATGCACTTTTAGGAGATAAAGTGAGGAGTGACAGCAATGTGTGTTTCAGAGTTGCAAAGCTCACTGTGCGCTGAAGATGATCTGCAAGGACTTTCCCTCCCTGCCCTTCGGAACTGGGAGCGGATTCCAAGCGCTCGTGCTCACCTGCCTCTGCTGCACTGGAAACGAGAGTGGAGACCAGAAACGCTGGATTCAAATGCACTTTTAGGAGCTACAATGAGGAGTGACAACAGTGTGTGTGTCAAAGTTGTAAAGCTCAGTGTGTTGAAGAAGCACAAGAGCAGCCTTCAGCCTGTCTCTTCCACTGCCTTACAGATTGCAGACATCCCTGCTCACTCTGCTGCTCAGCAGAGTGCTGGCAACGGAGTTCTTGGATTGAAATGGTCTTTTAGGAGAAAGAGTGAAGAGTGACAGCAATGTTTGTGTCACAGTTTAAAGCTCACTGTGTGCTAAACATGATCAGGAGGAGCTTTTTTGCAAGGCTCTTCTGCTGTTTTAGCCCAGTCTAAACATTCCTGCTCTACTCTCTCTGTTGCTGCTCAGCAGAGAGTGGGCACAGAGATGTTGGAATCAATAGGTCTTCCAGGCAGGAAAAGGAGGAGTTACAGCAATGTGTTTTGCAGAGTTGCAAAGCTCACTGTGTGCTGAAGATGCCCTGCAGGCGTTTCCCTGCTGGCCCTTCGTCTGTGGGATTAGAGTCCAAGCGCTGCTCCTCCCCTGTCACAACTCCTCTCGAAACGAGAGAGCGCACCAGAAACTTTGGATTCAAATGCACTTTTAGGAGATAAAGTGAGGAGTGACAGCAATGTTTGTGTCACAGTTTAAAGCTCACTGTGTGCAAAACATGATCAAGCAGGAGATTTTTTTCAAGGCTCTTCTGCTGTTTTAGGCAGGTCTAAAAATTCCTGCTCTACTCTCTCTGTTGCTGCTCAGCAGAGAGCGGGCACAGAGATGGTGGATTCAGCTGGTCTTTCAGGCAAAAAGGGAGGAGTGACAGCAATGTGCGTTGCAGTGTTGCAAAGCTCGCTGTGCGCTGAAGATGATCAGTGGGAACTTTCTGGACTGTCTCTTCTGCTCTTTTAGCATTGGCTAAAGGTTCCTGCTCTACTCTGCTTCTGCCCAGCAGAGAAAGGGCACAGAGATTTTGGATTCAATTGGACTTTGAGGTATGAAAGTGCGGAGCGAGAGCAATATATGTGTCACAGTTGCAAAGCTGACTGCGTGCTGAAGATGCCCTGCCGGAGCTTTCACTCCGGGCTCTTCGGCTGTGGGAGCAGAGGCCAAGAGATCGTGTTCACCTGTCACTGCTGCTGTTCAAACGAGAGAGGGCGGGAGAGACCATGGATTCAAACGGATTATTAGGAGATGAAGTGAGGAGTGACAGCAATGTGTGTTTCAGAGTTGCAAAGCTCACTGTGCGCTGAAGATGATCTGCAAGGACTTTCCCTCCCTGCCCTTCGGAACTGGGAGCGGATTCCAAGCGCTCGTGCTCACCTGCCTCTGCTGCTCTTGAAACGAGAGTGGAGACCAGAAACGCTGGATTCAAATGCACTTTTAGGAGCTACAATGAGGAGTGACAACAGTGTGTGTGTCACAGTTGTAAAGCTCAGTGTGTTGAAGAAGCACAAGAGCAGCCTTCAGGCCTGTCTCTTCCACTGCCTTACAGATTGCAGACATTCCTGCTCACTCTGCTGCTCAGCAGAGTGCTGGCAACGGAGTTCTTGGATTGAAATGGTCTTTTAGGAGAAAGAGTGAAGAGTGACAGCAATGTTTGTGTCACAGTTTAAAGCTCACTGTGTGCTAAACATGATCAGGAGGAGCTTTTTTGCAAGGCTCTTCTGCTGTTTTAGCCCAGTCTAAACATTCCTGCTCTCTGTTGCTGCTCAGCAGAGAGTGGGCAGAGAGATGTTGGAATCAATTGGTCTTCCAGGCAGGAAAAGGAGGAGTTACAGCAATGTGTGTTGCAGAATTGCAAAGCTCACTGTGTGCTGAAGATGCCCTGCAGGAGTTTCCCTGCTGGCCCTTCGTCTGTGGGATTAGAGTCCAAGCGCTGCTCCTCCCCTGTCACAACTCCTCTCGAAACGTGAGAGCGCACCAGAAACTTTGGATTCAAATGCACTTTTAGGAGATAAAGTGAGGAGTGACAGCAATGTTTGTGTCACAGTTTAAAGCTCACTGTGTGCAAAACATGATCAAGCAGGAGATTTTTTTCAAGGCTCTTCTGCTGTTTTAGGCAGGTCTAAAAATTCCTGCTCTACTCTCTCTGTTGCTGCTCAGCAGAGAGCGGGCACAGAGGTGTTGGAATCAATTGGTCTTTCAGGCAAAAAGGGAGGAGTGACAGCAATGTGTGTTGCAGAGTTGCAAAGCTCGCTGTGCGCTGAAGATGATCAGTGGGAACTTTCTGGACTGTCTCTTCTGCTCTTTTAGCATTGGCTAAAGGTTCCTGCTCTACTCTCTCTGCTTCTGCCCAGCAGAGAAAGGGCACAGAGATTTTGGATTCAATTGGACTTTGAGGTAGGAAAGTGCGGAGCGAGAGCAATATATGTGTCACAGTTGCAAAGCTGACTGCGTGCTGAAGATGCCCTGCCGGAGCTTTCACTCCGGGCTCTTCGGCTGTGGGAGCAGAGGCCAAGAGATCGTGTTCACCTGTCACTGCTGCTGTTCAAACGAGAGAGGGCGGGAGAGACCATGGATTCAAACGGATTATTAGGAGATGAAGTGAGGAGTGACAGCAATGTGTGTTTCAGAGTTGCAAAGCTCACTGTGCGCTGAAGATGATCTGCAAGGACTTTCCCTCCCTGCCCTTCGGAACTGGGAGCGGATTCCAAGCGCTCGTGCTCACCTGCCTCTGCTGCACTGGAAACGAGAGTGGAGACCAGAAACGCTGGATTCAAATGCACTTTTAGGAGCTACAATGAGGAGTGACAACAGTGTGTGTGTCAAAGTTGTAAAGCTCAGTGTGTTGAAGAAGCACAAGAGCAGCCTTCAGCCTGTCTCTTCCACTGCCTTACAGATTGCAGACATCCCTGCTCACTCTGCTGCTCAGCAGAGTGCTGGCAACGGAGTTCTTGGATTGAAATGGTCTTTTAGGAGAAAGAGTGAAGAGTGACAGCAATGTTTGTGTCACAGTTTAAAGCACACTGTGTGCTAAACATGATCAGGAGGAGCTTTTTTGCAAGGCTCTTCTGCTGTTTTAGCCCAGTCTAAACATTCCTGCTCTACTCTCTCTGTTGCTGCTCAGCAGAGAGTGGGCACAGAGATGTTGGAATCAATTGGTCTTCCAGGCAGGAGAAGGAGGAGTTACAGCAATGTGTGTTGCAGAATTGTAAAGCTCACTGTGTGCTGAAGATGCCCTGCAGGAGTTTCCCTGCTGGCCCTTCGTCTGTGGGATTAGAGTCCAAGCGCTGCTCCTCCCCTGTCACAACTCCTCTCGAAACGCGAGAGCGCACCAGAAACTTTGGATTCAAATGCACTTTTAGGAGATAAAGTGAGGAGTGACAGCAATGTTTGTGTCACAGTTTAAAGCTCACTGTGTGCAAAACATGATCAAGCAGGAGATTTTTTGCAAGGCTCTTCTGCTGTTTTAGCCCAGGCTAAACATTCCTGCTCTACTCTCTCTGTTGCTGCTCAGCAGAGAGCGGGCACAGAGGTGTTGGAATCAATTGGTCTTTCAGGCAGGAAAAGAAGAGACAGCAATGTGTGTTGCAGAGTTGCAAAGCTCACTGTGTGCTGAAGATGATCAGTGGGAACTTTCTGGACTGTCTCTTCTGCTGTTTCAGCAGAGTCCAAACGTAAGTGCTATATTCTGCTACTGCTCACAAAGAGCAAGCACAGGAGATGTATTATTCAATTGGACTTTCAGGTAGGAAAGTGAGAGGTGACAGCAATATGTGTTTCAGAGTTGTGAATCTCAATGTGTGCTGAAGATGCCCAGCAGTAGTTTCCATGCTGGCCCTTCGGCTGTGAAATTAGAATCCAAGCGCTCATCCTCCCCTGTCACAACTGCTCTCGAAGCGAGAGAGCGCACCAGAAACGTTGGCTTGAAATGCACTTTTAGGAGATAAAGTGAGGAGTGACAGCAATGTGTGTTTCAGAGTTGCAAAGCTCACTGTGCGCTGAAGATGATCTGCAAGGACTTTCCCTCCCTGCCCTTCGGAACTGGGAGCGGATTCCAAGCGCTCGTGCTCACCTGCCTCTGCTGCACTGGAAACGAGAGTGGAGACCAGAAACGCTGGATTCAAATGCACTTTTAGGAGCTACAATGAGGAGTGACAACAGTGTGTGTGTCAAAGTTGTAAAGCTCAGTGTGTTGAAGAAGCACAAGAGCAGCCTTCAGGCCTGTCTCTTCCACTGCCTTACAGATTGCAGACATCCCTGCTCACTCTGCTGCTCAGCAGAGTGCTGGCAACGGAGTTCTGGGATTGAAATGGTCTTTTAGGAGAAAGAGTGAAGAGTGACAGCAATGTTTGTGTCACAGTTTAAAGCTCACTGTGTGCTAAACATGATCAGGAGGAGCTTTTTTGCAAGGCTCTTCTGCTGTTTTAGCCCAGTCTAAACATTCCTGCTCTACTCTCTCTGTTGCTGCTCAGCAGAGAGTGGGCACAGAGATGTTGGAATCAATTGGTCTTTCAGGCAAGAAAAGGAGGAGTGACAGCAATGTGTGTTTCAGAATTGTAAAGCTCACTGTGTGCTGAAGATGCCCTGCAGGAGTTTCCCTGCTGGCCCTTCGTCTGTGGGATTAGAGTCCAAGCGCTGCTCCTCCCCTGTCACAACTCCTCTCGAAACGAGAGAGCGCACCAGAAACTTTGGATTCAAATGCACTTTTAGGAGATAAAGTGAGGAGTGACAGCAATGTTTGTGTCACAGTTTAAAGCTCACTGTGTGCAAAACATGATCAAGCAGGAGATTTTTTTCAAGGCTCTTCTGCTGCTTTAGGCAGGTCTAAAAATTCCTGCTCTACTCTCTCTGTTGCTGCTCAGCAGAGAGCGGGCACAGAGATGGTGGATTCAGCTGGTCTTTCAGGCAAAAAGGGAGGAGTGACAGCAATGTGTGTTGCAGAGTTGCAAAGCTCGCTGTGCGCTGAAGATGATCAGTGGGAACTTTCTGGACTGTCTCTTCTGCTCTTTTAGCATTGGCTAAAGGTTCCTGCTCTCCTCTGCTTCTGCCCAGCAGAGAAAGGGCACAGAGATTTTGGATTCAATTGGACTTTGAGGTAGGAAAGTGCGGAGCGAGAGCAATATATGTGTCACAGTTGCAAAGCTGACTGCGTGCTGAAGATGCCCTGCCGGATCTTTCACTCCGGGCTCTTCGGCTGTGGGAGCAGAGGCCAAGAGATCGTGTTCACCTGTCACTGCTGCTGTTCAAACGAGAGAGGGCGGGAGAGACCATGGATTCAAACGGATTATTAGGAGATGAAGTGAGGAGTGACAGCAATGTGTGTTTCAGAGTTGCAAAGCTCACTGTGCGCTGAAGATGATCTGCAAGGACTTTCCCTCCCTGCCCTTCGGAACTGGGAGCGGATTCCAAGCGCTCGTGCTCACCTGCCTCTGCTGCTCTTGAAACGAGAGTGGAGACCAGAAACGCTGGATTCAAATGCACTTTTAGGAGCTACAATGAGGAGTGACAACAGTATGTGTGTCACAGTTGTAAAGCTCAGTGTGTTGAAGAAGCACAAGAGCAGCCTTCAGGCCTGTCTCTTCCACTGCCTTACAGATTGCAGACATTCCTGCTCACTCTGCTGCTCAGCAGAGTGCTGGCAACGGAGTTCTTGGATTGAAATGGTCTTTTAGGAGAAAGAGTGAAGAGTGACAGCAATGTTTGTGTCACAGTTTAAAGCTCACTGTGTGCTAAACATGATCAGGAGGAGCTTTTTTGCAAGGCTCTTCTGCTGTTTTAGCCCAGTCTAAACATTCCTGCTCTACTCTCTCTGATGCTGCTCAGCAGAGAGTGGGCACAGAGATGTTGGAATCAATTGGTCTTCCAGGCAGGAGAAGGAGGAGTTACAGCAATGTGTTTTGCAGAGTTGCAAAGCTCACTGTGTGCTGAAGATGCCCTGCAGGCGTTTTCCTGCTGGCCCTTCGTCTGTGGGATTAGAGTCCAAGCGCTGCTCCTCCCCTGTCACAACTCCTCTCGAAACGAGAGAGCGCACCAGAAACTTTGGATTCAAATGCACTTTTAGGAGATAAAGTGAGGAGTGACAGCAATGTTTGTGTCACAGTTTAAAGCTCACTGTGTGCAAAACATGATCAAGCAGGAGATTTTTTTCAAGGCTCTTCTGCTGTTTTAGGCAGGTCTAAAAATTCCTGCTCTACTCTCTCTGTTGCTGCTCAGCAGAGAGCGGGCACAGAGATGGTGGATTCAGCTGGTCTTTCAGGCAAAAAGGGAGGAGTGACAGCAATGTGTGTTGCAGAGTTGCAAAGCTCGCTGTGCGCTGAAGATGATCAGTGGGAACTTTCTGGACTGTCTCTTCTGCTCTTTTAGCATTGGCTAAAGGTTCCTGCTCTACTCTGCTTCTGCCCAGCAGAGAAAGGGCACAGAGATTTTGGATTCAATTGGACTTTGAGGTAGGAAAGTGCGGAGCGAGAGCAATATATGTGTCACAGTTGCAAAGCTGACTGCGTGCTGAAGATGCCCTGCCGGAGCTTTCACTCCGGGCTCTTCGGCTGTGGGAGCAGAGGCCAAGAGATCGTGTTCACCTGTCACTGCTGCTGTTCAAACGAGAGAGGGCGGGAGAGACCATGGATTCAAACGGATTATTAGGAGATGAAGTGAGGAGTGACAGCAATGTGTGTTTCAGAGTTGCAAAGCTCACTGTGCGCTGAAGATGATCTGCAAGGACTTTCCCTCCCTGCCCTTCGGAACTGGGAGCGGATTCCAAGCGCTCGTGCTCACCTGCCTCTGCTGCACTGGAAACGAGAGTGGAGACCAGAAACGCTGGATTCAAATGCACTTTTAGGAGCTACAATGAGGAGTGACAACAGTGTGTGTGTCAAAGTTGTAAAGCTCAGTGTGTTGAAGAAGCACAAGAGCAGCCTTCAGCCTGTCTCTTCCACTGCCTTACAGATTGCAGACATTCCTGCTCACTCTGCTGCTCAGCAGAGTGCTGGCAACGGAGTTCTTGGATTGAAATGGTCTTTTAGGAGAAAGAGTGAAGAGTGACAGCAATGTTTGTGTCACAGTTTAAAGCTCACTGTGTGCTAAACATTATCAGGAGGAGCTTTTTTGCAAGGCTCTTCTGCTGTTTTAGCCCAGTCTAAACATTCCTGCTCTACTCTCTCTGATGCTGCTCAGCAGAGAGTGGGCACAGAGATGTTGGAATCAATTGGTCTTCCAGGCAGGAGAAGGAGGAGTTACAGCAATGTGTTTTGCAGAGTTGCAAAGCTCACTGTGTGCTGAAGATGCCCTGCAGGAGTTTCCCTGCTGGCCCTTCGTCTGTGGTATTAGAGTCCAAGCGCTGCTCCTCCCCTGTCACAACTCCTCTCGAAACGAGAGAGCGCACAAGAAACTTTGGATTCAAATGCACTTTTAGGAGATAAAGTGAGGAGTGACAGCAATGTTTGTGTCACAGTTTAAAGCTCACTGTGTGCAAAACATGATCAAGCAGGAGATTTTTTTCAAGGCTCTTCTGCTGTTTTAGGCAGGTCTAAAAATTCCTGCTCTACTATCTCTGTTGCTGCTCAGCAGAGAGCGGGCACAGAGATGGTGGATTCAGCTGGTCTTTCAGGCAAAAAGGGAGGAGTGACAGCAATGTGTGTTGCAGAGTTGCAAAGCTCGCTGTGCGCTGAAGATGATCAGTGGGAACTTTCTGGACTGTCTCTTCTGCTCTTTTAGCATTGGCTAAAGGTTCCTGCTCTACTCTGCTTCTGCCCAGCAGAGAAAGGGCACAGAGATTTTGGATTCAATTGGACTTTGAGGTAGGAAAGTGCGGAGCGAGAGCAATATATGTGTCACAGTTGCAAAGCTGACTGCGTGCTGAAGATGCCCTGCCGGAGCTTTCACTCCGGGCTCTTCGGCTGTGGGAGCAGAGGCCAAGAGATCGTGTTCACCTGTCACTGCTGCTGTTCAAACGAGAGAGGGCGGGAGAGACCATGGATTCAAACGGATTATTAGGAGATGAAGTGAGGAGTGACAGCAATGTGTGTTTCAGAGTTGCAAAGCTCACTGTGCGCTGAAGATGATCTGCAAGGACTTTCCCTCCCTGCCCTTCGGAACTGGGAGCGGATTCCAAGCGCTCGTGCTCACCTGCCTCTGCTGCACTGGAAACGAGAGTGGAGACCAGAAACGCTGGATTCAAATGCACTTTTAGGAGCTACAATGAGGAGTGACAACAGTGTGTGTGTCAAAGTTGTAAAGCTCAGTGTGTTGAAGAAGCACAAGAGCAGCCTTCAGCCTGTCTCTTCCACTGCCTTACAGATTGCAGACATTCCTGCTCACTCTGCTGCTCAGCAGAGTGCTGGCAACGGAGTTCTTGGATTGAAATGGTCTTTTAGGAGAAAGAGTGAAGAGTGACAGCAATGTTTGTGTCACAGTTTAAAGCTCACTGTGTGCTAAACATGATCAGGAGGAGCTTTTTTGCAAGGCTCTTCTGCTGTTTTAGCCCAGTCTAAACATTCCTGCTCTACTCTCTCTGATGCTGCTCAGCAGAGAGTGGGCACAGAGATGTTGGAATCAATTGGTCTTCCAGGCAGGAGAAGGAGGAGTTACAGCAATGTGTTTTGCAGAGTTGCAAAGCTCACTGTGTGCTGAAGATGCCCTGCAGGAGTTTCCCTGCTGGCCCTTCGTCTGTGGTATTAGAGTCCAAGCGCTGCTCCTCCCCTGTCACAACTCCTCTCGAAACGAGAGAGCGCACAAGAAACTTTGGATTCAAATGCACTTTTAGGAGATAAAGTGAGGAGTGACAGCAATGTTTGTGTCACAGTTTAAAGCTCACTGTGTGCAAAACATGATCAAGCAGGAGATTTTTTTCAAGGCTCTTCTGCTGTTTTAGGCAGGTCTAAAAATTCCTGCTCTACTCTCTCTGTTGCTGCTCAGCAGAGAGCGGGCACAGAGATGGTGGATTCAGCTGGTCTTTCAGGCAAAAAGGGAGGAGTGACAGCAATGTGTGTTGCAGAGTTGCAAAGCTCGCTGTGCGCTGAAGATGATCAGTGGGAACTTTCTGGACTGTCTCTTCTGCTCTTTTAGCATTGGCTAAAGGTTCCTGCTCTACTCTGCTTCTGCCCAGCAGAGAAAGGGCACAGAGATTTTGGATTCAATTGGACTTTGAGGTAGGAAAGTGCGGAGCGAGAGCAATATATGTGTCACAGTTGCAAAGCTGACTGCGTGCTGAAGATGCCCTGCCGGAGCTTTCACTCCGGGCTCTTCGGCTGTGGGAGCAGAGGCCAAGAGATCGTGTTCACCTGTCACTGCTGCTGTTCAAACGAGAGAGGGCGGGAGAGACCATGGATTCAAACGGATTATTAGGAGATGAAGTGAGGAGTGACAGCAATGTGTGTTTCAGAGTTGCAAAGCTCACTGTGCGCTGAAGATGATCTGCAAGGACTTTCCCTCCCTGCCCTTCGGAACTGGGAGCGGATTCCAAGCGCTCGTGCTCACCTTCCTCTGCTGCTCTTGAAACGAGAGTGGAGACCAGAAACGCTGGATTCAAATGCACTTTTAGGAGCTACAATGAGGAGTGACAACAGTATGTGTGTCACAGTTGTAAAGCTCAGTGTGTTGAAGAAGCACAAGAGCAGCCTTCAGGCCTGTCTCTTCCACTGCCTTACAGATTGCAGACATTCCTGCTCACTCTGCTGCTCAGCAGAGTGCTGGCAACGGAGTTCTTGGATTGAAATGGTCTTTTAGGAGAAAGAGTGAAGAGTGACAGCAATGTTTGTGTCACAGTTTAAAGCTCACTGTGTGCTAAACATGATCAGGAGGAGCTTTTTTGCAAGGCTCTTCTGCTGTTTTAGCCCAGTCTAAACATTCCTGCTCTACTCTCTCTGATGCTGCTCAGCAGAGAGTGGGCACAGAGATGTTGGAATCAATTGGTCTTCCAGGCAGGAGAAGGAGGAGTTACAGCAATGTGTTTTGCAGAGTTGCAAAGCTCACTGTGTGCTGAAGATGCCCTGCAGGCGTTTCCCTGCTGGCCCTTCGTCTGTGGGATTAGAGTCCAAGCGCTGCTCCTCCCCTGTCACAACTCCTCTCGAAACGAGAGAGCGCACCAGAAACTTTGGATTCAAATGCACTTTTAGGAGATAAAGTGAGGAGTGACAGCAATGTTTGTGTCACAGTTTAAAGCTCACTGTGTGCAAAACATGATCAAGCAGGAGATTTTTTTCAAGGCTCTTCTGCTGTTTTAGGCAGGTCTAAAAATTCCTGCTCTACTCTCTCTGTTGCTGCTCAGCAGAGAGCGGGCACAGAGATGGTGGATTCAGCTGGTCTTTCAGGCAAAAAGGGAGGAGTGACAGCAATGTGTGTTGCAGAGTTGCAAAGCTCGCTGTGCGCTGAAGATGATCAGTGGGAACTTTCTGGACTGTCTCTTCTGCTCTTTTAGCATTGGCTAAAGGTTCCTGCTCTACTCTGCTTCTGCCCAGCAGAGAAAGGGCACAGAGATTTTGGATTCAATTGGACTTTGAGGTAGGAAAGTGCGGAGCGAGAGCAATATATGTGTCACAGTTGCAAAGCTGACTGCGTGCTGAAGATGCCCTGCCGGAGCTTTCACTCCGGGCTCTTCGGCTGTGGGAGCAGAGGCCAAGAGATCGTGTTCACCTGTCACTGCTGCTGTTCAAACGAGAGAGGGCGGGAGAGACCATGGATTCAAACGGATTATTAGGAGATGAAGTGAGGAGTGACAGCAATGTGTGTTTCAGAGTTGCAAAGCTCACTGTGCGCTGAAGATGATCTGCAAGGACTTTCCCTCCCTGCCCTTCGGAACTGGGAGCGGATTCCAAGCGCTCGTGCTCACCTGCCTCTGCTGCACTGGAAACGAGAGTGGAGACCAGAAACGCTGGATTCAAATGCACTTTTAGGAGCTACAATGAGGAGTGACAACAGTGTGTGTGTCAAAGTTGTAAAGCTCAGTGTGTTGAAGAAGCACAAGAGCAGCCTTCAGCCTGTCTCTTCCACTGCCTTACAGATTGCAGACATTCCTGCTCACTCTGCTGCTCAGCAGAGTGCTGGCAACGGAGTTCTTGGATTGAAATGGTTTTTTAGGAGAAAGAGTGAAGAGTGACAGCAATGTTTGTGTCACAGTTTAAAGCTCACTGTGTGCTAAACATTATCAGGAGGAGCTTTTTTGCAAGGCTCTTCTGCTGTTTTAGCCCAGTCTAAACATTCCTGCTCTACTCTCTCTGATGCTGCTCAGCAGAGAGTGGGCACAGAGATGTTGGAATCAATTGGTCTTCCAGGCAGGAGAAGGAGGAGTTACAGCAATGTGTTTTGCAGAGTTGCAAAGCTCACTGTGTGCTGAAGATGCCCTGCAGGAGTTTCCCTGCTGGCCCTTCGTCTGTGGTATTAGAGTCCAAGCGCTGCTCCTCCCCTGTCACAACTCCTCTCGAAACGAGAGAGCGCACCAGAAACTTTGGATTCAAATGCACTTTTAGGAGATAAAGTGAGGAGTGACAGCAATGTTTGTGTCACAGTTTAAAGCTCACTGTGTGCAAAACATGATCAAGCAGGAGATTTTTTTCAAGGCTCTTCTGCTGTTTTAGGCAGGTCTAAAAATTCCTGCTCTACTATCTCTGTTGCTGCTCAGCAGAGAGCGGGCACAGAGATGGTGGATTCAGCTGGTCTTTCAGGCAAAAAGGGAGGAGTGACAGCAATGTGTGTTGCAGAGTTGCAAAGCTCGCTGTGCGCTGAAGATGATCAGTGGGAACTTTCTGGACTGTCTCTTCTGCTCTTTTAGCATTGGCTAAAGGTTCCTGCTCTACTCTGCTTCTGCCCAGCAGAGAAAGGGCACAGAGATTTTGGATTCAATTGGACTTTGAGGTAGGAAAGTGCGGAGCGAGAGCAATATATGTGTCACAGTTGCAAAGCTGACTGCGTGCTGAAGATGCCCTGCCGGAGCTTTCACTCCGGGCTCTTCGGCTGTGGGAGCAGAGGCCAAGAGATCGTGTTCACCTGTCACTGCTGCTGTTCAAACGAGAGAGGGCGGGAGAGACCATGGATTCAAACGGATTATTAGGAGATGAAGTGAGGAGTGACAGCAATGTGTGTTTCAGAGTTGCAAAGCTCACTGTGCGCTGAAGATGATCTGCAAGGACTTTCCCTCCCTGCCCTTCGGAACTGGGAGCGGATTCCAAGCGCTCGTGCTCACCTGCCTCTGCTGCACTGGAAACGAGAGTGGAGACCAGAAACGCTGGATTCAAATGCACTTTTAGGAGCTACAATGAGGAGTGACAACAGTGTGTGTGTCAAAGTTGTAAAGCTCAGTGTGTTGAAGAAGCACAAGAGCAGCCTTCAGCCTGTCTCTTCCACTGCCTTACAGATTGCAGACATTCCTGCTCACTCTGCTGCTCAGCAGAGTGCTGGCAACGGAGTTCTTGGATTGAAATGGTCTTTTAGGAGAAAGAGTGAAGAGTGACAGCAATGTTTGTGTCACAGTTTAAAGCTCACTGTGTGCTAAACATGATCAGGAGGAGCTTTTTTGCAAGGCTCTTCTGCTGTTTTAGCCCAGTCTAAACATTCCTGCTCTACTCTCTCTGATGCTGCTCAGCAGAGAGTGGGCACAGAGATGTTGGAATCAATTGGTCTTCCAGGCAGGAGAAGGAGGAGTTACAGCAATGTGTTTTGCAGAGTTGCAAAGCTCACTGTGTGCTGAAGATGCCCTGCAGGCGTTTCCCTGCTGGCCCTTCGTCTGTGGGATTAGAGTCCAAGCGCTGCTCCTCCCCTGTCACAACTGCTCTCGAAACGAGAGAGCGCACCAGAAACTTTGGATTCAAATGCACTTTTAGGAGATAAAGTGAGGAGTGACAGCAATGTTTGTGTCACAGTTTAAAGCTCACTGTGTGCAAAACATGATCAAGCAGGAGATTTTTTTCAAGGCTCTTCTGCTGTTTTAGGCAGGTCTAAAAATTCCTGCTCTACTCTCTCTGTTGCTGCTCAGCAGAGAGCGGGCACAGAGATGGTGGATTCAGCTGGTCTTTCAGGCAAAAAGGGAGGAGTGACAGCAATGTGTGTTGCAGAGTTGCAAAGCTCGCTGTGCGCTGAAGATGATCACTGGGAACTTTCTGGACTGTCTCTTCTGCTCTTTTAGCATTGGCTAAAGGTTCCTGCTCTACTCTGCTTCTGCCCAGCAGAGAAAGGGCACAGAGATTTTGGATTCAATTGGACTTTGAGGTAGGAAAGTGCGGAGCGAGAGCAATATATGTGTCACAGTTGCAAAGCTGACTGCGTGCTGAAGATGCCCTGCCGGAGCTTTCACTCCGGGCTCTTCGGCTGTGGGAGCAGAGGCCAAGAGATCGTGTTCACCTGTCACTGCTGCTGTTCAAACGAGAGAGGGCGGGAGAGACCATGGATTCAAACGGATTATTAGGAGATGAAGTGAGGAGTGACAGCAATGTGTGTTTCAGAGTTGCAAAGCTCACTGTGCGCTGAAGATGATCTGCAAGGACTTTCCCTCCCTGCCCTTCGGAACTGGGAGCGGATTCCAAGCGCTCGTGCTCACCTGCCTCTGCTGCACTGGAAACGAGAGTGGAGACCAGAAACGCTGGATTCAAATGCACTTTTAGGAGCTACAATGAGGAGTGACAACAGTGTGTGTGTCAAAGTTGTAAAGCTCAGTGTGTTGAAGAAGCACAAGAGCAGCCTTCAGCCTGTCTCTTCCACTGCCTTACAGATTGCAGACATTCCTGCTCACTCTGCTGCTCAGCAGAGTGCTGGCAACGGAGTT
This sequence comes from Lathamus discolor, assembly GCF_037157495.1. NCBI lineage: Eukaryota > Metazoa > Chordata > Aves > Psittaciformes > Psittacidae > Lathamus > Lathamus discolor. Next base: position 5,525,233 of record NC_088908.1, on the reverse strand, counting down.
CTTGGATTGAAATGGTCTTTTAGGAGAAAGAGTGAAGAGTGACAGCAATGTTTGTGTCACAGTTTAAAGCTCACTGTGTGCTAAACATGATCAGGAGGAGCTTTTTTGCAAGGCTCTTCTGCTGTTTTAGCCCAGTCTAAACATTCCTGCTCTACTCTCTCTGATGCTGCTCAGCAGAGAGTGGGCACAGAGATGTTGGAATCAATTGGTCTTCCAGGCAGGAGAAGGAGGAGTTACAGCAATGTGTTTTGCAGAGTTGCAAAGCTCACTGTGTGCTGAAGATGCCCTGCAGGAGTTTCCCTGCTGGCCCTTCGTCTGTGGGATTAGAGTCCAAGCGCTGCTCCTCCCCTGTCACAACTCCTCTCGAAACGAGAGAGCGCACAAGAAACTTTGGATTCAAATGCACTTTTAGGAGATAAAGTGAGGAGTGACAGCAATGTTTGTGTCACAGTTTAAAGCTCACTGTGTGCAAAACATGATCAAGCAGGAGATTTTTTTCAAGGCTCTTCTGCTGTTTTAGGCAGGTCTAAAAATTCCTGCTCTACTATCTCTGTTGCTGCTCAGCAGAGAGCGGGCACAGAGATGGTGGATTCAGCTGGTCTTTCAGGCAAAAAGGGAGGAGTGACAGCAATGTGTGTTGCAGAGTTGCAAAGCTCGCTGTGCGCTGAAGATGATCAGTGGGAACTTTCTGGACTGTCTCTTCTGCTCTTTTAGCATTGGCTAAAGGTTCCTGCTCTACTCTGCTTCTGCCCAGCAGAGAAAGGGCACAGAGATTTTGGATTCAATTGGACTTTGAGGTAGGAAAGTGCGGAGCGAGAGCAATATATGTGTCACAGTTGCAAAGCTGACTGCGTGCTGAAGATGCCCTGCCGGAGCTTTCACTCCGGGCTCTTCGGCTGTGGGAGCAGAGGCCAAGAGATCGTGTTCACCTGTCACTGCTGCTGTTCAAACGAGAGAGGGCGGGAGAGACCATGGATTCAAACGGATTATTAGGAGATGAAGTGAGGAGTGACAGCAATGTGTGTTTCAGAGTTGCAAAGCTCACTGTGCGCTGAAGATGATCTGCAAGGACTTTCCCTCCCTGCCCTTCGGAACTGGGAGCGGATTCCAAGCGCTCGTGCTCACCTGCCTCTGCTGCACTGGAAACGAGAGTGGAGACCAGAAACGCTGGATTCAAATGCACTTTTAGGAGCTACAATGAGGAGTGACAACAGTGTGTGTGTCAAAGTTGTAAAGCTCAGTGTGTTGAAGAAGCACAAGAGCAGCCTTCAGCCTGTCTCTTCCACTGCCTTACAGATTGCAGACATTCCTGCTCACTCTGCTGCTCAGCAGAGTGCTGGCAACGGAGTTCTTGGATTGAAATGGTCTTTTAGGAGAAAGAGTGAAGAGTGACAGCAATGTTTGTGTCACAGTTTAAAGCTCACTGTGTGCTAAACATGATCAGGAGGAGCTTTTTTGCAAGGCTCTTCTGCTGTTTTAGCCCAGTCTAAACATTCCTGCTCTACTCTCTCTGATGCTGCTCAGCAGAGAGTGGGCACAGAGATGTTGGAATCAATTGGTCTTCCAGGCAGGAGAAGGAGGAGTTACAGCAATGTGTTTTGCAGAGTTGCAAAGCTCACTGTGTGCTGAAGATGCCCTGCAGGAGTTTCCCTGCTGGCCCTTCGTCTGTGGTATTAGAGTCCAAGCGCTGCTCCTCCCCTGTCACAACTCCTCTCGAAACGAGAGAGCGCACCAGAAACGTTGGATTCAAATGCACTTTTAGGAGATAAAGTGAGGAGTGACAGCAATGTTTGTGTCACAGTTTAAAGCTCACTGTGTGCAAAACATGATCAAGCAGGAGATTTTTTTCAAGGCTCTTCTGCTGTTTTAGGCAGGTCTAAAAATTCCTGCTCTACTCTCTCTGTTGCTGCTCAGCAGAGAGCGGGCACAGAGATGGTGGATTCAGCTGGTCTTTCAGGCAAAAAGGGAGGAGTGACAGCAATGTGTGTTGCAGAGTTGCAAAGCTCGCTGTGCGCTGAAGATGATCAGTGGGAACTTTCTGGACTGTCTCTTCTGCTCTTTTAGCATTGGCTAAAGGTTCCTGCTCTACTCTGCTTCTGCCCAGCAGAGAAAGGGCACAGAGATTTTGGATTCAATTGGACTTTGAGGTAGGAAAGTGCGGAGCGAGAGCAATATATGTGTCACAGTTGCAAAGCTGACTGCGTGCTGAAGATGCCCTGCCGGAGCTTTCACTCCGGGCTCTTCGGCTGTGGGAGCAGAGGCCAAGAGATCGTGTTCACCTGTCACTGCTGCTGTTCAAACGAGAGAGGGCGGGAGAGACCATGGATTCAAACGGATTATTAGGAGATGAAGTGAGGAGTGACAGCAATGTGTGTTTCAGAGTTGCAAAGCTCACTGTGCGCTGAAGATGATCTGCAAGGACTTTCCCTCCCTGCCCTTCGGAACTGGGAGCGGATTCCAAGCGCTCGTGCTCACCTGCCTCTGCTGCACTGGAAACGAGAGTGGAGACCAGAAACGCTGGATTCAAATGCACTTTTAGGAGCTACAATGAGGAGTGACAACAGTGTGTGTGTCAAAGTTGTAAAGCTCAGTGTGTTGAAGAAGCACAAGAGCAGCCTTCAGCCTGTCTCTTCCACTGCCTTACAGATTGCAGACATTCCTGCTCACTCTGCTGCTCAGCAGAGTGCTGGCAACGGAGTTCTTGGATTGAAATGGTCTTTTAGGAGAAAGAGTGAAGAGTGACAGCAATGTTTGTGTCACAGTTTAAAGCTCACTGTGTGCTAAACATGATCAGGAGGAGCTTTTTTGCAAGGCTCTTCTGCTGTTTTAGCCCAGTCTAAACATTCCTGCTCTACTCTCTCTGATGCTGCTCAGCAGAGAGTGGGCACAGAGATGTTGGAATCAATTGGTCTTCCAGGCAGGAGAAGGAGGAGTTACAGCAATGTGTTTTGCAGAGTTGCAAAGCTCACTGTGTGCTGAAGATGCCCTGCAGGAGTTTCCCTGCTGGCCCTTCGTCTGTGGGATTAGAGTCCAAGCGCTGCTCCTCCCCTGTCACAACTCCTCTCGAAACGAGAGAGCGCACAAGAAACTTTGGATTCAAATGCACTTTTAGGAGATAAAGTGAGGAGTGACAGCAATGTTTGTGTCACAGTTTAAAGCTCACTGTGTGCAAAACATGATCAAGCAGGAGATTTTTTTCAAGGCTCTTCTGCTGTTTTAGGCAGGTCTAAAAATTCCTGCTCTACTATCTCTGTTGCTGCTCAGCAGAGAGCGGGCACAGAGATGGTGGATTCAGCTGGTCTTTCAGGCAAAAAGGGAGGAGTGACAGCAATGTGTGTTGCAGAGTTGCAAAGCTCGCTGTGCGCTGAAGATGATCAGTGGGAACTTTCTGGACTGTCTCTTCTGCTCTTTTAGCATTGGCTAAAGGTTCCTGCTCTACTCTGCTTCTGCCCAGCAGAGAAAGGGCACAGAGATTTTGGATTCAATTGGACTTTGAGGTAGGAAAGTGCGGAGCGAGAGCAATATATGTGTCACAGTTGCAAAGCTGACTGCGTGCTGAAGATGCCCTGCCGGAGCTTTCACTCCGGGCTCTTCGGCTGTGGGAGCAGAGGCCAAGAGATCGTGTTCACCTGTCACTGCTGCTGTTCAAACGAGAGAGGGCGGGAGAGACCATGGATTCAAACGGATTATTAGGAGATGAAGTGAGGAGTGACAGCAATGTGTGTTTCAGAGTTGCAAAGCTCACTGTGCGCTGAAGATGATCTGCAAGGACTTTCCCTCCCTGCCCTTCGGAACTGGGAGCGGATTCCAAGCGCTCGTGCTCACCTGCCTCTGCTGCACTGGAAACGAGAGTGGAGACCAGAAACGCTGGATTCAAATGCACTTTTAGGAGCTACAATGAGGAGTGACAACAGTGTGTGTGTCAAAGTTGTAAAGCTCAGTGTGTTGAAGAAGCACAAGAGCAGCCTTCAGCCTGTCTCTTCCACTGCCTTACAGATTGCAGACATTCCTGCTCACTCTGCTGCTCAGCAGAGTGCTGGCAACGGAGTTCTTGGATTGAAATGGTCTTTTAGGAGAAAGAGTGAAGAGTGACAGCAATGTTTGTGTCACAGTTTAAAGCTCACTGTGTGCTAAACATGATCAGGAGGAGCTTTTTTGCAAGGCTCTTCTGCTGTTTTAGCCCAGTCTAAACATTCCTGCTCTACTCTCTCTGATGCTGCTCAGCAGAGAGTGGGCACAGAGATGTTGGAATCAATTGGTCTTCCAGGCAGGAGAAGGAGGAGTTACAGCAATGTGTTTTGCAGAGTTGCAAAGCTCACTGTGTGCTGAAGATGCCCTGCAGGAGTTTCCCTGCTGGCCCTTCGTCTGTGGTATTAGAGTCCAAGCGCTGCTCCTCCCCTGTCACAACTCCTCTCGAAACGAGAGAGCGCACCAGAAACGTTGGATTCAAATGCACTTTTAGGAGATAAAGTGAGGAGTGACAGCAATGTTTGTGTCACAGTTTAAAGCTCACTGTGTGCAAAACATGATCAAGCAGGAGATTTTTTTCAAGGCTCTTCTGCTGTTTTAGGCAGGTCTAAAAATTCCTGCTCTACTATCTCTGTTGCTGCTCAGCAGAGAGCGGGCACAGAGATGGTGGATTCAGCTGGTCTTTCAGGCAAAAAGGGAGGAGTGACAGCAATGTGTGTTGCAGAGTTGCAAAGCTCGCTGTGCGCTGAAGATGATCAGTGGGAACTTTCTGGACTGTCTCTTCTGCTCTTTTAGCATTGGCTAAAGGTTCCTGCTCTACTCTGCTTCTGCCCAGCAGAGAAAGGGCACAGAGATTTTGGATTCAATTGGACTTTGAGGTAGGAAAGTGCGGAGCGAGAGCAATATATGTGTCACAGTTGCAAAGCTGACTGCGTGCTGAAGATGCCCTGCCGGAGCTTTCACTCCGGGCTCTTCGGCTGTGGGAGCAGAGGCCAAGAGATCGTGTTCACCTGTCACTGCTGCTGTTCAAACGAGAGAGGGCGGGAGAGACCATGGATTCAAACGGATTATTAGGAGATGAAGTGAGGAGTGACAGCAATGTGTGTTTCAGAGTTGCAAAGCTCACTGTGCGCTGAAGATGATCTGCAAGGACTTTCCCTCCCTGCCCTTCGGAACTGGGAGCGGATTCCAAGCGCTCGTGCTCACCTGCCTCTGCTGCACTGGAAACGAGAGTGGAGACCAGAAACGCTGGATTCAAATGCACTTTTAGGAGCTACAATGAGGAGTGACAACAGTGTGTGTGTCAAAGTTGTAAAGCTCAGTGTGTTGAAGAAGCACAAGAGCAGCCTTCAGCCTGTCTCTTCCACTGCCTTACAGATTGCAGACATTCCTGCTCACTCTGCTGCTCAGCAGAGTGCTGGCAACGGAGTTCTTGGATTGAAATGGTCTTTTAGGAGAAAGAGTGAAGAGTGACAGCAATGTTTGTGTCACAGTTTAAAGCTCACTGTGTGCTAAACATGATCAGGAGGAGCTTTTTTGCAAGGCTCTTCTGCTGTTTTAGCCCAGTCTAAACATTCCTGCTCTACTCTCTCTGATGCTGCTCAGCAGAGAGTGGGCACAGAGATGTTGGAATCAATTGGTCTTCCAGGCAGGAGAAGGAGGAGTTACAGCAATGTGTTTTGCAGAGTTGCAAAGCTCACTGTGTGCTGAAGATGCCCTGCAGGAGTTTCCCTGCTGGCCCTTCGTCTGTGGGATTAGAGTCCAAGCGCTGCTCCTCCCCTGTCACAACTCCTCTCGAAACGAGAGAGCGCACAAGAAACTTTGGATTCAAATGCACTTTTAGGAGATAAAGTGAGGAGTGACAGCAATGTTTGTGTCACAGTTTAAAGCTCACTGTGTGCAAAACATGATCAAGCAGGAGATTTTTTTCAAGGCTCTTCTGCTGTTTTAGGCAGGTCTAAAAATTCCTGCTCTACTCTCTCTGTTGCTGCTCAGCAGAGAGCGGGCACAGAGATGGTGGATTCAGCTGGTCTTTCAGGCAAAAAGGGAGGAGTGACAGCAATGTGTGTTGCAGAGTTGCAAAGCTCGCTGTGCGCTGAAGATGATCAGTGGGAACTTTCTGGACTGTCTCTTCTGCTCTTTTAGCATTGGCTAAAGGTTCCTGCTCTACTCTGCTTCTGCCCAGCAGAGAAAGGGCACAGAGATTTTGGATTCAATTGGACTTTGAGGTAGGAAAGTGCGGAGCGAGAGCAATATATGTGTCACAGTTGCAAAGCTGACTGCGTGCTGAAGATGCCCTGCCGGAGCTTTCACTCCGGGCTCTTCGGCTGTGGGAGCAGAGGCCAAGAGATCGTGTTCACCTGTCACTGCTGCTGTTCAAACGAGAGAGGGCGGGAGAGACCATGGATTCAAACGGATTATTAGGAGATGAAGTGAGGAGTGACAGCAATGTGTGTTTCAGAGTTGCAAAGCTCACTGTGCGCTGAAGATGATCTGCAAGGACTTTCCCTCCCTGCCCTTCGGAACTGGGAGCGGATTCCAAGCGCTCGTGCTCACCTGCCTCTGCTGCACTGGAAACGAGAGTGGAGACCAGAAACGCTGGATTCAAATGCACTTTTAGGAGCTACAATGAGGAGTGACAACAGTGTGTGTGTCAAAGTTGTAAAGCTCAGTGTGTTGAAGAAGCACAAGAGCAGCCTTCAGCCTGTCTCTTCCACTGCCTTACAGATTGCAGACATTCCTGCTCACTCTGCTGCTCAGCAGAGTGCTGGCAACGGAGTTCTTGGATTGAAATGGTCTTTTAGGAGAAAGAGTGAAGAGTGACAGCAATGTTTGTGTCACAGTTTAAAGCTCACTGTGTGCTAAACATGATCAGGAGGAGCTTTTTTGCAAGGCTCTTCTGCTGTTTTAGCCCAGTCTAAACATTCCTGCTCTACTCTCTCTGATGCTGCTCAGCAGAGAGTGGGCACAGAGATGTTGGAATCAATTGGTCTTCCAGGCAGGAGAAGGAGGAGTTACAGCAATGTGTTTTGCAGAGTTGCAAAGCTCACTGTGTGCTGAAGATGCCCTGCAGGAGTTTCCCTGCTGGCCCTTCGTCTGTGGGATTAGAGTCCAAGCGCTGCTCCTCCCCTGTCACAACTCCTCTCGAAACGAGAGAGCGCACAAGAAACTTTGGATTCAAATGCACTTTTAGGAGATAAAGTGAGGAGTGACAGCAATGTTTGTGTCACAGTTTAAAGCTCACTGTGTGCAAAACATGATCAAGCAGGAGATTTTTTTCAAGGCTCTTCTGCTGTTTTAGGCAGGTCTAAAAATTCCTGCTCTACTCTCTCTGTTGCTGCTCAGCAGAGAGCGGGCACAGAGATGGTGGATTCAGCTGGTCTTTCAGGCAAAAAGGGAGGAGTGACAGCAATGTGTGTTGCAGAGTTGCAAAGCTCGCTGTGCGCTGAAGATGATCAGTGGGAACTTTCTGGACTGTCTCTTCTGCTCTTTTAGCATTGGCTAAAGGTTCCTGCTCTACTCTGCTTCTGCCCAGCAGAGAAAGGGCACAGAGATTTTGGATTCAATTGGACTTTGAGGTAGGAAAGTGCGGAGCGAGAGCAATATATGTGTCACAGTTGCAAAGCTGACTGCGTGCTGAAGATGCCCTGCCGGAGCTTTCACTCCGGGCTCTTCGGCTGTGGGAGCAGAGGCCAAGAGATCGTGTTCACCTGTCACTGCTGCTGTTCAAACGAGAGAGGGCGGGAGAGACCATGGATTCAAACGGATTATTAGGAGATGAAGTGAGGAGTGACAGCAATGTGTGTTTCAGAGTTGCAAAGCTCACTGTGCGCTGAAGATGATCTGCAAGGACTTTCCCTCCCTGCCCTTCGGAACTGGGAGCGGATTCCAAGCGCTCGTGCTCACCTTCCTCTGCTGCTCTTGAAACGAGAGTGGAGACCAGAAACGCTGGATTCAAATGCACTTTTAGGAGCTACAATGAGGAGTGACAACAGTATGTGTGTCACAGTTGTAAAGCTCAGTGTGTTGAAGAAGCACAAGAGCAGCCTTCAGGCCTGTCTCTTCCACTGCCTTACAGATTGCAGACATTCCTGCTCACTCTGCTGCTCAGCAGAGTGCTGGCAACGGAGTTCTTGGATTGAAATGGTCTTTTAGGAGAAAGAGTGAAGAGTGACAGCAATGTTTGTGTCACAGTTTAAAGCTCACTGTGTGCTAAACATGATCAGGAGGAGCTTTTTTGCAAGGCTCTTCTGCTGTTTTAGCCCAGTCTAAACATTCCTGCTCTACTCTCTCTGATGCTGCTCAGCAGAGAGTGGGCACAGAGATGTTGGAATCAATTGGTCTTCCAGGCAGGAGAAGGAGGAGTTACAGCAATGTGTTTTGCAGAGTTGCAAAGCTCACTGTGTGCTGAAGATGCCCTGCAGGCGTTTCCCTGCTGGCCCTTCGTCTGTGGGATTAGAGTCCAAGCGCTGCTCCTCCCCTGTCACAACTCCTCTCGAAACGAGAGAGCGCACAAGAAACTTTGGATTCAAATGCACTTTTAGGAGATAAAGTGAGGAGTGACAGCAATGTTTGTGTCACAGTTTAAAGCTCACTGTGTGCAAAACATGATCAAGCAGGAGATTTTTTTCAAGGCTCTTCTGCTGTTTTAGGCAGGTCTAAAAATTCCTGCTCTACTCTCTCTGTTGCTGCTCAGCAGAGAGCGGGCACAGAGATGGTGGATTCAGCTGGTCTTTCAGGCAAAAAGGGAGGAGTGACAGCAATGTGTGTTGCAGAGTTGCAAAGCTCGCTGTGCGCTGAAGATGATCAGTGGGAACTTTCTGGACTGTCTCTTCTGCTCTTTTAGCATTGGCTAAAGGTTCCTGCTCTACTCTGCTTCTGCCCAGCAGAGAAAGGGCACAGAGATTTTGGATTCAATTGGACTTTGAGGTAGGAAAGTGCGGAGCGAGAGCAATATATGTGTCACAGTTGCAAAGCTGACTGCGTGCTGAAGATGCCCTGCCGGAGCTTTCACTCCGGGCTCTTCGGCTGTGGGAGCAGAGGCCAAGAGATCGTGTTCACCTGTCACTGCTGCTGTTCAAACGAGAGAGGGCGGGAGAGACCATGGATTCAAACGGATTATTAGGAGATGAAGTGAGGAGTGACAGCAATGTGTGTTTCAGAGTTGCAAAGCTCACTGTGCGCTGAAGATGATCTGCAAGGACTTTCCCTCCCTGCCCTTCGGAACTGGGAGCGGATTCCAAGCGCTCGTGCTCACCTGCCTCTGCTGCACTGGAAACGAGAGTGGAGACCAGAAACGCTGGATTCAAATGCACTTTTAGGAGCTACAATGAGGAGTGACAACAGTGTGTGTGTCAAAGTTGTAAAGCTCAGTGTGTTGAAGAAGCACAAGAGCAGCCTTCAGCCTGTCTCTTCCACTGCCTTACAGATTGCAGACATTCCTGCTCACTCTGCTGCTCAGCAGAGTGCTGGCAACGGAGTTCTTGGATTGAAATGGTCTTTTAGGAGAAAGAGTGAAGAGTGACAGCAATGTTTGTGTCACAGTTTAAAGCTCACTGTGTGCTAAACATGATCAGGAGGAGCTTTTTTGCAAGGCTCTTCTGCTGTTTTAGCCCAGTCTAAACATTCCTGCTCTACTCTCTCTGATGCTGCTCAGCAGAGAGTGGGCACAGAGATGTTGGAATCAATTGGTCTTCCAGGCAGGAGAAGGAGGAGTTACAGCAATGTGTTTTGCAGAGTTGCAAAGCTCACTGTGTGCTGAAGATGCCCTGCAGGAGTTTCCCTGCTGGCCCTTCGTCTGTGGGATTAGAGTCCAAGCGCTGCTCCTCCCCTGTCACAACTCCTCTCGAAACGAGAGAGCGCACAAGAAACTTTGGATTCAAATGCACTTTTAGGAGATAAAGTGAGGAGTGACAGCAATGTTTGTGTCACAGTTTAAAGCTCACTGTGTGCAAAACATGATCAAGCAGGAGATTTTTTTCAAGGCTCTTCTGCTGTTTTAGGCAGGTCTAAAAATTCCTGCTCTACTCTCTCTGTTGCTGCTCAGCAGAGAGCGGGCACAGAGATGGTGGATTCAGCTGGTCTTTCAGGCAAAAAGGGAGGAGTGACAGCAATGTGTGTTGCAGAGTTGCAAAGCTCGCTGTGCGCTGAAGATGATCAGTGGGAACTTTCTGGACTGTCTCTTCTGCTCTTTTAGCATTGGCTAAAGGTTCCTGCTCTACTCTGCTTCTGCCCAGCAGAGAAAGGGCACAGAGATTTTGGATTCAATTGGACTTTGAGGTAGGAAAGTGCGGAGCGAGAGCAATATATGTGTCACAGTTGCAAAGCTGACTGCGTGCTGAAGATGCCCTGCCGGAGCTTTCACTCCGGGCTCTTCGGCTGTGGGAGCAGAGGCCAAGAGATCGTGTTCACCTGTCACTGCTGCTGTTCAAACGAGAGAGGGCGGGAGAGACCATGGATTCAAACGGATTATTAGGAGATGAAGTGAGGAGTGACAGCAATGTGTGTTTCAGAGTTGCAAAGCTCACTGTGCGCTGAAGATGATCTGCAAGGACTTTCCCTCCCTGCCCTTCGGAACTGGGAGCGGATTCCAAGCGCTCGTGCTCACCTTCCTCTGCTGCTCTGGAAACGAGAGTGGAGACCAGAAACGCTGGATTCAAATGCACTTTTAGGAGCTACAATGAGGAGTGACAACAGTGTGTGTGTCAAAGTTGTAAAGCTCAGTGTGTTGAAGAAGCACAAGAGCAGCCTTCAGCCTGTCTCTTCCACTGCCTTACAGATTGCAGACATTCCTGCTCACTCTGCTGCTCAGCAGAGTGCTGGCAACGGAGTTCTTGGATTGAAATGGTTTTTTAGGAGAAAGAGTGAAGAGTGACAGCAATGTTTGTGTCACAGTTTAAAGCTCACTGTGTGCTAAACATGATCAGGAGGAGCTTTTTTGCAAGGCTCTTCTGCTGTTTTAGCCCAGTCTAAACATTCCTGCTCTACTCTCTCTGATGCTGCTCAGCAGAGAGTGGGCACAGAGATGTTGGAATCAATTGGTCTTCCAGGCAGGAGAAGGAGGAGTTACAGCAATGTGTTTTGCAGAGTTGCAAAGCTCACTGTGTGCTGAAGATGCCCTGCAGGAGTTTCCCTGCTGGCCCTTCGTCTGTGGTATTAGAGTCCAAGCGCTGCTCCTCCCCTGTCACAACTCCTCTCGAAACGAGAGAGCGCACCAGAAACGTTGGATTCAAATGCACTTTTAGGAGATAAAGTGAGGAGTGACAGCAATGTTTGTGTCACAGTTTAAAGCTCACTGTGTGCAAAACATGATCAAGCAGGAGATTTTTTTCAAGGCTCTTCTGCTGTTTTAGGCAGGTCTAAAAATTCCTGCTCTACTATCTCTGTTGCTGCTCAGCAGAGAGCGGGCACAGAGATGGTGGATTCAGCTGGTCTTTCAGGCAAAAAGGGAGGAGTGACAGCAATGTGTGTTGCAGAGTTGCAAAGCTCGCTGTGCGCTGAAGATGATCAGTGGGAACTTTCTGGACTGTCTCTTCTGCTCTTTTAGCATTGGCTAAAGGTTCCTGCTCTACTCTGCTTCTGCCCAGCAGAGAAAGGGCACAGAGATTTTGGATTCAATTGGACTTTGAGGTAGGAAAGTGCGGAGCGAGAGCAATATATGTGTCACAGTTGCAAAGCTGACTGCGTGCTGAAGATGCCCTGCCGGAGCTTTCACTCCGGGCTCTTCGGCTGTGGGAGCAGAGGCCAAGAGATCGTGTTCACCTGTCACTGCTGCTGTTCAAACGAGAGAGGGCGGGAGAGACCATGGATTCAAACGGATTATTAGGAGATGAAGTGAGGAGTGACAGCAATGTGTGTTTCAGAGTTGCAAAGCTCACTGTGCGCTGAAGATGATCTGCAAGGACTTTCCCTCCCTGCCCTTCGGAACTGGGAGCGGATTCCAAGCGCTCGTGCTCACCTGCCTCTGCTGCACTGGAAACGAGAGTGGAGACCAGAAACGCTGGATTCAAATGCACTTTTAGGAGCTACAATGAGGAGTGACAACAGTGTGTGTGTCAAAGTTGTAAAGCTCAGTGTGTTGAAGAAGCACAAGAGCAGCCTTCAGCCTGTCTCTTCCACTGCCTTACAGATTGCAGACATTCCTGCTCACTCTGCTGCTCAGCAGAGTGCTGGCAACGGAGTTCTTGGATTGAAATGGTTTTTTAGGAGAAAGAGTGAAGAGTGACAGCAATGTTTGTGTCACAGTTTAAAGCTCACTGTGTGCTAAACATGATCAGGAGGAGCTTTTTTGCAAGGCTCTTCTGCTGTTTTAGCCCAGTCTAAACATTCCTGCTCTACTCTCTCTGATGCTGCTCAGCAGAGAGTGGGCACAGAGATGTTGGAATCAATTGGTCTTCCAGGCAGGAGAAGGAGGAGTTACAGCAATGTGTTTTGCAGAGTTGCAAAGCTCACTGTGTGCTGAAGATGCCCTGCAGGAGTTTCCCTGCTGGCCCTTCGTCTGTGGTATTAGAGTCCAAGCGCTGCTCCTCCCCTGTCACAACTCCTCTCGAAACGAGAGAGCGCACCAGAAACGTTGGATTCAAATGCACTTTTAGGAGATAAAGTGAGGAGTGACAGCAATGTTTGTGTCACAGTTTAAAGCTCACTGTGTGCAAAACATGATCAAGCAGGAGATTTTTTTCAAGGCTCTTCTGCTGTTTTAGGCAGGTCTAAAAATTCCTGCTCTACTATCTCTGTTGCTGCTCAGCAGAGAGCGGGCACAGAGATGGTGGATTCAGCTGGTCTTTCAGGCAAAAAGGGAGGAGTGACAGCAATGTGTGTTGCAGAGTTGCAAAGCTCGCTGTGCGCTGAAGATGATCAGTGGGAACTTTCTGGACTGTCTCTTCTGCTCTTTTAGCATTGGCTAAAGGTTCCTGCTCTACTCTGCTTCTGCCCAGCAGAGAAAGGGCACAGAGATTTTGGATTCAATTGGACTTTGAGGTAGGAAAGTGCGGAGCGAGAGCAATATATGTGTCACAGTTGCAAAGCTGACTGCGTGCTGAAGATGCCCTGCCGGAGCTTTCACTCCGGGCTCTTCGGCTGTGGGAGCAGAGGCCAAGAGATCGTGTTCACCTGTCACTGCTGCTGTTCAAACGAGAGAGGGCGGGAGAGACCATGGATTCAAACGGATTATTAGGAGATGAAGTGAGGAGTGACAGCAATGTGTGTTTCAGAGTTGCAAAGCTCACTGTGCGCTGAAGATGATCTGCAAGGACTTTCCCTCCCTGCCCTTCGGAACTGGGAGCGGATTCCAAGCGCTCGTGCTCACCTGCCTCTGCTGCACTGGAAACGAGAGTGGAGACCAGAAACGCTGGATTCAAATGCACTTTTAGGAGCTACAATGAGGAGTGACAACAGTGTGTGTGTCAAAGTTGTAAAGCTCAGTGTGTTGAAGAAGCACAAGAGCAGCCTTCAGCCTGTCTCTTCCACTGCCTTACAGATTGCAGACATTCCTGCTCACTCTGCTGCTCAGCAGAGTGCTGGCAACGGAGTTCTTGGATTGAAATGGTCTTTTAGGAGAAAGAGTGAAGAGTGACAGCAATGTTTGTGTCACAGTTTAAAGCTCACTGTGTGCTAAACATGATCAGGAGGAGCTTTTTTGCAAGGCTCTTCTGCTGTTTTAGCCCAGTCTAAACATTCCTGCTCTACTCTCTCTGATGCTGCTCAGCAGAGAGTGGGCACAGAGATGTTGGAATCAATTGGTCTTCCAGGCAGGAGAAGGAGGAGTTACAGCAATGTGTTTTGCAGAGTTGCAAAGCTCACTGTGTGCTGAAGATGCCCTGCAGGAGTTTCCCTGCTGGCCCTTCGTCTGTGGTATTAGAGTCCAAGCGCTGCTCCTCCCCTGTCACAACTCCTCTCGAAACGAGAGAGCGCACAAGAAACTTTGGATTCAAATGCACTTTTAGGAGATAAAGTGAGGAGTGACAGCAATGTTTGTGTCACAGTTTAAAGCTCACTGTGTGCAAAACATGACCAAGCAGGAGATTTTTTTCAAGGCTCTTCTGCTGTTTTAGGCAGGTCTAAAAATTCCTGCTCTACTATCTCTGTTGCTGCTCAGCAGAGAGCGGGCACAGAGATGGTGGATTCAGCTGGTCTTTCAGGCAAAAAGGGAGGAGTGACAGCAATGTGTGTTGCAGAGTTGCAAAGCTCGCTGTGCGCTGAAGATGATCAGTGGGAACTTTCTGGACTGTCTCTTCTGCTCTTTTAGCATTGGCTAAAGGTTCCTGCTCTACTCTGCTTCTGCCCAGCAGAGAAAGGGCACAGAGATTTTGGATTCAATTGGATTTTGAGGTAGGAAAGTGCGGAGCGAGAGCAATATATGTGTCACAGTTGCAAAGCTGACTGCGTGCTGAAGATGCCCTGCCGGAGCTTTCACTCCGGGCTCTTTGGCTGTGGGAGCAGAGGCCAAGAGATCGTGTTCACCTGTCACTGCTGCTGTTTAAACGAGAGAGGGCGGGAGAGACCATGGATTCAAACGGATTATTAGGAGATGAAGTGAGGAGTGACAGCAATGTGTGTTTCAGAGTTGCAAAGCTCACTGTGCGCTGAAGATGATCTGCAAGGACTTTCCCTCCCTGCCCTTCGGAACTGGGAGCGGATTCCAAGCGCTCGTGCTCACCTTCCTCTGCTGCTCTTGAAACGAGAGTGGAGACCAGAAACGCTGGATTCAAATGCACTTTTAGGAGCTACAATGAGGAGTGACAACAGTGTGTGTGTCACAGTTGTAAAGCTCAGTGTGTTGAAGAAGCACAAGAGCAGCCTTCAGGCCTGTCTCTTCCACTGCCTTACAGATTGCAGACATTCCTGCTCACTCTGCTGCTCAGCAGAGTGCTGGCAACGGAGTTCTTGGATTGAAATGGTCTTTTAGGAGAAAGAGTGAAGAGTGACAGCAATGTTTGTGTCACAGTTTAAAGCTCACTGTGTGCTAAACATGATCAGGAGGAGCTTTTTTGCAAGGCTCTTCTGCTGTTTTAGCCCAGTCTAAACATTCCTTCTCTCTGTTGCTGCTCAGCAGAGAGTGGGCACAGAGATGTTGGAATCAATTGGTCTTCCAGGCAGGAAAAGGAGGAGTTACAGCAATGTGTGTTGCAGAATTGCAAAGCTCACTGTGTGCTGAAGATGCCCTGCAGGAGTTTCCCTGCTGGCCCTTCGTCTGTGGGATTAGAGTCCAAGCGCTGCTCCTCCCCTGTCACAACTCCTCTCGAAACGAGAGAGCGCACCAGAAACTTTGGATTCAAATGCACTTTTAGGAGATAAAGTGAGGAGTGACAGCAATGTTTGTGTCACAGTTTAAAGCTCACTGTGTGCAAAACATGATCAAGCAGGAGATTTTTTTCAAGGCTCTTCTGCTGTTTTAGGCAGGTCTAAAAATTCCTGCTCTACTCTCTCTGTTGCTGCTCAGCAGAGAGCGGGCACAGAGATGGTGGATTCAGCTGGTCTTTCAGGCAAAAAGGGAGGAGTGACAGCAATGTGTGTTGCAGAGTTGCAAAGCTCGCTGTGCGCTGAAGATGATCAGTGGGAACTTTCTGGACTGTCTCTTCTGCTCTTTTAGCATTGGCTAAAGGTTCCTGCTCTACTCTGCTTCTGCCCAGCAGAGAAAGGGCACAGAGATTTTGGATTCAATTGGACTTTGAGGTAGGAAAGTGCGGAGCGAGAGCAATATATGTGTCACAGTTGCAAAGCTGACTGCGTGCTGAAGATGCCCTGCCGGAGCTTTCACTCCGGGCTCTTCGGCTGTGGGAGCAGAGGCCAAGAGATCGTGTTCACCTGTCACTGCTGCTGTTCAAACGAGAGAGGGCGGGAGAGACCATGGATTCAAACGGATTATTAGGAGATGAAGTGAGGAGTGACAGCAATGTGTGTTTCAGAGTTGCAAAGCTCACTGTGCGCTGAAGATGATCTGCAAGGACTTTCCCTCCCTGCCCTTCGGAACTGGGAGCGGATTCCAAGCGCTCGTGCTCACCTGCCTCTGCTGCTCTTGAAACGAGAGTGGAGACCAGAAACGCTGGATTCAAATGCACTTTTAGGAGCTACAATGAGGAGTGACAACAGTGTGTGTGTCACAGTTGTAAAGCTCAGTGTGTTGAAGAAGCACAAGAGCAGCCTTCAGGCCTGTCTCTTCCACTGCCTTACAGATTGCAGACATTCCTGCTCACTCTGCTGCTCAGCAGAGTGCTGGCAACGGAGTTCTTGGATTGAAATGGTCTTTTAGGAGAAAGAGTGAAGAGTGACAGCAATGTTTGTGTCACAGTTTAAAGCTCACTGTGTGCTAAACATGATCAGGAGGAGCTTTTTTGCAAGGCTCTTCTGCTGTTTTAGCCCAGTCTAAACATTCCTGCTCTACTCCCTCTGATGCTGCTCAGCAGAGAGTGGGCACAGAGATGTTGGAATCAATTGGTCTTCCAGGCAGGAGAAGGAGGAGTTACAGCAATGTGTTTTGCAGAGTTGCAAAGCTCACTGTGTGCTGAAGATGCCCTGCAGGCGTTTCCCTGCTGGCCCTTCGTCTGTGGTATTAGAGTCCAAGCGCTGCTCCTCCCCTGTCACAACTCCTCTCGAAACGAGAGAGCGCACCAGAAACTTTGGATTCAAATGCACTTTTAGGAGATAAAGTGAGGAGTGACAGCAATGTTTGTGTCACAGTTTAAAGCTCACTGTGTGCAAAACATGATCAAGCAGGAGATTTTTTTCAAGGCTCTTCTGCTGTTTTAGGCAGGTCTAAAAATTCCTGCTCTACTATCTCTGTTGCTGCACAGCAGAGAGCGGGCACAGAGATGGTGGATTCAGCTGGTCTTTCAGGCAAAAAGGGAGGAGTGACAGCAATGTGTGTTGCAGAGTTGCAAAGCTCGCTGTGCGTTGAAGATGATCAGTGGGAACTTTTTGGACTGTCTCTTCTGCTCTTTTAGCATTGGCTAAAGGTTCCTGCTCTACTCTGCTTCTGCCCAGCAGAGAAAGGGCACAGAGTTTTGGATTCAATTGGACTTTGAGGTAGGAAAGTGCGGAGCGAGAGCAATATATGTGTCACAGTTGCAAAGCTGACTGCGTGCTGAAGATGCCCTGCCGGAGCTTTCACTCCGGGCTCTTCGGCTGTGGGAGCAGAGGCCAAGAGATCGTGTTCACCTGTCACTGCTGCTGTTCAAACGAGAGAGGGCGGGAGAGACCATGGATTCAAACGGATTATTAGGAGATGAAGTGAGGAGTGACAGCAATGTGTGTTTCAGAGTTGCAAAGCTCACTGTGCGCTGAAGATGATCTGCAAGGACTTTCCCTCCCTGCCCTTCGG